>NW_006921894.1:661254-696845 GCF_000298275.1 Orycteropus afer afer | reverse complement strand
TTTAACTGTTGGTTATGTATTGATTTGTTTTGTCTTGGTTTTATGATTTAATATTTTTGAAATGGTGGAGCTGGTGTATTTTTGTTGTTGTTGTTGTTGTTTATTAATTCAGGTGTGCTGGGTTGCTCTGCAGTTTTCTTTGTGATGATGGAATCTCTGTGTGGAATGTGGACATAGATCTCTGTTTGTCGTAAAGAGGGTTTATAATTCGAGCCAGCAGGTATTATCTTGGCTGAGTGAGATTTTTCTATTGAATGAGTGAGGTATAGATGGAGAATGTGGGAAGAGAAGAGAGAAGGAAGGGGAGCTCCAAGTTGCTAGGGGTGATTTCTAGGGGTTTGGGTGGGCTACTAATGATGATGTTGTACTGTTATTCACAGTTCAGCAAAGATTCCAATTGTTAGGGGGTCGCCACTCTCTGCTAGGTTCAGACACACACAAAAAACTCTGCTCCCGAGGCCCCTCTGTGCCAAAAAACCCGACCCAAGACAACTGCACAGCTCCACAATCTGCCACAGGAGTTCCTCCGAGGGCACACCCTCTTGTGGCACCAAAGATCTCTCCCCTCAGGTTTCAGCGGTGCTGGAGTCAAGGAAATGCCCGCTCACACTCAGTGGACCCAGGATTACTGACAAAGTCAAGTATGTGCCCCTCTGTACTGAAATCTGGCCCAAGTCTTTTCTGTGATCTGCTGTGGGAGCTCCTCTCAGGGCCCACCAATTTGCAGTGCCAGCCGTCTCTCTGCTGAGGTTTCAGTGCCTCTGGAGGTGCCCGCTTGCACCTGTCATATCCAAGTTTACTGAAGGTAGATCCATGGGGTGATCACTGGTATACTTGGTGTGGTGTGTCTTCTTCTTTAACCCAGGGAGGTCTCAGATGGCCCTTCTCACCTGCCGGTCAGGGCTCCCCCATGGAGGTCTACTGATGGCCTTTCTTGCTTGCTGGTCAGCACTCCACAGGGTAGATTCTCCTGTGCTTATTTTTTTCCCCTTTCCCTTTCTCCTTTCTTATCCTACTCCCCTATGTTTGGCATACTCTGACTTAGTGAGCTGTTCAGAGCACCAGAATCCCTATTTCAAACTGCTGCACCTAGTTTTTCAGGCCCCAAGATGCTAGAGGGAATTAGTGTGGGGACTACTGACAATGTGCCATTTTGAATCCTCCAACACATTGGTTCTTGATCATATGCCACCTCCTGAAATGGATGAACAATGACCAAGTCTTTTTGGTACAGTGTCTCTGTGTATTCCTTCCATCTTTTTTTTGATGTTCCCTGCATCATTCAACATATTGCCCATAGAATCTTTCAGTATTGCAACTCAAGGCTTAAATTTTTCTTCAGTTCTTTCAGCTTGAGAAATGCTGAGCATGTTCTTCCCTTTTGGCATTCCAACTCATGTCTTTGCACATTTCTTTGTAATAATTGACTAAGTCTTCTCTAGCTGCTCTTGAAATCTTCTGTTCAGCTCTTTTATCTTGTCATTTCTTCCATTTGTGTTAGCCAGTCTTTGTGCAAGGGCAAGTTTCAGAGACTCTAATGACATCCATTTTGGTCTTTTCTTCCTTTCCTGTCTTTTTAATGACCTTTTACTTTCTTCATGGGTGGTGTTCTTGATGTCATCCCACAATTTTTCTGGTTTTCGGTCACTGGTATTCAATGCATCAAATCTTTTCTTTCAATGGCCTCTAAATTCAGGAGGGATATATTCAAGGTCATATTTTGGCTCTTGTGGACTTGTTTTAACTGTCTTCAACTTCAACTTGAACTTGCATATGAGCAATTGATGATCTGTTCCACAGTCAGCTCCTGGCCTTGTTTTGGCTGAAGATATTGAGCTTCTCCATCACCTGTTGCCACAGATGTAGTCAGTCTGATTCCTATGTATTCCATCTGGTAAAGTATGCATAGCTGCCGTTTTTGTTGTTGAAAAAAGATATTTGCAATGAATAAGTCGTTGGTCTTGCAAAATTCTATCATGAGATCTCCATTGTTATTTCTATCACCAAGGCCAAATTTTCCAACTACGTGATTCTTCTTTGTTTCCAACTTTTGCATTCCAATCACCAGTGAAAATCAGCAAATCTTGATTGCATGTTCAGTCAGTTTCAGACTGCAGAAGTTAGTAAAAATCTTTGGCTTTTTTGGTTGGTGAATAAATTTGAATAATAGTCCTATTAACTGTCCTTTCTTGAAAAAAAAATTCACTGCCGTCAAGTCGGATCCGACTCATAGTGACTCCTCCATGGGTTTCTGAGGTGGTATCACTATGGAAGTAGATTGCCCAACCTTTCTTCTGAGGAGTGGCTGGTGGGTTTGAACTGCCAGCCTTCTGGATAGCAATCACTTAGGCACTATGCCACCAGAGAGCCTGGCCTTTCTTGTAGGCATGTGGATATTATCCTGTCACTGACAACACTGTACTTCAGGTTAGATCTTGAAACATTCTTTCGGATGATAAATGCCATGCTGTTCCTCTTCAATTTGTCATACCTCACATAGTAGATCGTATGTTGTCTGATTCAAAATGGCCAAAACTGGTCCATTTCAGCTCACTAATATCTAAGATACTCACTGCTATTGAGTCAATTTTGACTCATAGTGACCCCTTCTTGGGTTGCTGAGGCGGTCTTTATAAGGAGCTCTGTAGTGTAGTGCCTAAGGCATTTGACTGCTAAACAGAAGGCTGGAAGTTAAACCCACCAGCCACTCCTCAGAAGGAAGGTTGGCAACCTACTTCTATAGTGATATTGCCTGGGAAACCCAAGGAGGGGTCGCTATGAGTCAGGTCCGACTCAATGGCACATAACAACAACGATGCCTAGGATATCAATCTGTGTGTGTTCCATTTCACTTTTGACAACTTCCAATTTTCCTTGATTCATACTTCATACATTCCATGTTCTGATTATTAATGGGTGTTTGTAGCTGTTTCTTCTTATTTTGCATTGTGCCACATCAGCAAATGGAGGTCCCCAAAACTCTATTTCATCCATACCATTAATGTCGGCTCTGCTCTGATGGGGCAGCTCTTTCCCAGTCATATCTTGAGTGCCTTCCGACCTGAAGGTCTTCCTTGTTGGTGTATGGATATTATCCTATCAATAGCAACATTGTATTTCAGAATAGATCTTGAAACATTCTTTTTGATGATGAATGCAATGCCATTCCTCTTCAATTTGTCATTCCCAATATAATATGCCATATGATTGTCTGATTCAAAATGGCCAGTACTAGTCCATTTCAGCACACTAAGTCCTACTATTGATCTTTATGCATTCTCTTTACTTTTTAACAGCTTCCAATTTCCCTAGAAGCATACTTTGTAAATTCCATATTCTAATTATTAATGGATATTTGGAGCTGTTTCTTCCTCTTTTGAGTCATGCCCCATTGGAAAGTGAAGGTCCCAAAAGCTTTACTCCATCCACATCATTAAGGTTGACTCTACTTTGAGGAGTCAGTTCTTCCCCAGTCACATTTTGAGTGCGTTCTAACCTGAGGGGCTCATTTTCTGGCACTCTATCAGATAATAGGCACTCTAGTGGTGTATAGCCTAAGGCATTTGACTACTAAATGGAAGGAAGGTTGGGCAATCTACTTCCATAGTGATACCACCTTGGAAACCCAAGGATGGATCACTATGAGTTGGATCTGACTCCATGGCAGTGTGTTGTGTTGCATTTGTTTATATCAGATAATGCTTCACAGCTATTCATAAAGTTTTACAGTGATCCATCAGACAATGTTTCACTGCTATTCATAAGGTTTTCACTGGCAAATTTTTTCACAAGTAGATGGTCCCATCCTTTTTCCCAGCCTGTCCTAGTCTGGAAGCTCTGCTAAAACCTGTCCACCACAGGTGACCCTGCTGGTATTTGAAATACTTATGTCATAGCCTCCAGCCTCACAGCAACATGGTGTCCACCACAGTACAACAAACCAACAGATGAGTTGTGTGGACAGATACATACGTAGAAATCTTGTTAGCCAAACCTATGTGTGCTCATGAGTATATTCCCATTTGCCTATCTATATCTGATCTTCTTGCCTGTCTACCTATGTTTCTACCTATAGATTAGTGTTTGCTCTTACTGATAATATAGTAGTGTGCATGCCATACTCTTTGCTTTGATTGACTGTACTTCTTGTACACCTCTTCATGTCTTCCTTTTCCTTAGTGATATTGTGCCAGTGACACACTTTTATTTTATTGCTTTTTCCTTCACCCATATCACCCATGTCTTAACTATCCATCTGTGTTCCCTCATTTTCCCTTTCCACCCCCATCCGTGGTAACCAACAAATTTCCTTCCCTGTATAAACCTTTCCTTGACTTTTTATAATAATGGACTAATAATATTTGTCCTTCTGAGACTGACTTATTTTACTTAGCAAAATATCCTCCAATTTCCTCCATGTTATGAGGTGATTCACTGATACTTCATTATTCTTTGATTTTGTGTAGTATTCCATTGTGTGTAAGTACCATAGTTTGGTTATCCATTCATCTGTTGATGGACACTTAGATGGTTTCCATCTCTTTGCTATTATAAATACTGCTTCTATGAACATGAATGTACACATACATATTTGTGTCCTGGATCTCACCTCTAGGATATATACCTAGTAGTGGGATTGCTGGATCAAATGATATTTCTATTTCCAGTTTTTTAAGGAAGTACAATATGTTTTCCACAGTAGTTGTACCATTTTACAGTCTACCAGCAGTGTATAAGAGTTCCAGTCTCTGCATACCCTTGTCAGAATTTGTTTTCTCTGTTTTGTTGAACTTTCTTATTAGTTCTGGGGTGACATGGTATCTCATTGTTGTTTTGATTTGCATTTCTCTAATGACTAATAATTGTGAGCATTTCTTCATGTGTTCGTTGGTTACCTAAATATCTTCTTTGGAGAAGTGTCAGTTCATGTCTTCCACCCATTTTTTTTTTAGTTGGATTGTTTGTCTTTTTGATGTTGAGGTATTGGAATATTATATAAATTTTAGAGATAAGTCCCTTATTATTATTCATTGCTGAATATTTTTTCCCATTCTGTACATTTTCTTTTTACTCTTTTGGAGAAGTCTTTCAATGCACATAAGAATTTAATTTTTAAAAGGTTCCAGTCATCTAGCTTCTCTTCTGCTATTTGTGCATTTTTGGTTATGCTTGATAGTCTGTTTATGCCATATTTGAGAGCTCCTAAGGTTGCCTAAGGAGCTCTCATAGCGTAGTGCCCAAGGCACTTGACTGCTAACCAGAAGGATGGGGGTTCACACCCATCAGCCACTCCTAGGAAGGAAGGTTGGGCAATCTACTTCCATAGTGATGCTGCCTCGGAAACCCAAGGAGGGATCACTATGAGTCAGGTCCGACTCGATGGCACATAACAACAACAAGGTTGCCCCTAAGGAGCTCTCTGGTGGCACAGTGCCTAAGGCATTTGACTGCTAACCAGAGAGTTGGTAGTTCAAACCCACCAGCCACTCCGCCAAAGGAAGACTGGGCTATCTACTTCTGTAAAGATTTACCAGTTCAGAAACCCAATGGGGGTTGATATGAGTCAGAATAACCTTGATGGCAGTGGGTTTGGTGTTTTTGAGGGTGCCCCCTATTTTATCTTTGATGAACTTTGTAGTTTTAGGCTTTACATTTAAGTCTTTTATCCATCTGGAGTCAGTTTTTGTGTATGGTGTGGAATGGATCTGGTTTCATTTTTCTGCAAATGGATATCTAGTTTTGCCAGCACCATTTGTTAGAGACTGTCTCTTCCCCCATTTAAGGATTTTAACCCTTTGTCAAAGATCAGCTGACCATAGGTCAATGGATCTATCTCTGGGTTCTCAATTCTGTTCCACTGGTCTTTGAATATGTTATTGTACCAATATCAGGCTGTTGACTACTGTGGCTGTACAGTAGGTTTTGAGATCTGGGAGTGTGAGGCCTCCTACTTTGTTCTTCTTTTGTTATTCTTGTTGTTGTTAAGTGCCGTCGAGTCGTTTCCAATTCATAGCAACCCCATGCACAGCAGAACGAAACACTGCCTGATCATGTGCCAGCCTCACAATCCCTGCTATACTTGAGCCCATCATCGCAGCCACCGTGTCAATCCATCTCGTTGAAGGCCTCCCCCTCTTTCGTCGACCCTCCACCCAACCAAGCATGACATCCTTCTCCAGGGAATGGTCCCTTCTTACAACATGACCAAAATAGGTGAGACGAAGTCTGGCCATTCTTGCTTCCAAGGAGCATTCTGGCTGCACTTCCTCCAGGACAGATCTGTTAGTTCTTTTAGCAGTCCATGGTACTTTCAGCATTCTTCGCCAGCACCACAACTCAAAAGCATCGACTCTTCTTCGGTTTTCCTTATTCATTGTCCAGCTCTCACATGCATACGAGGCAATTGGAAATATCATGGCTTGTGTCAGGTGCACCTTAGTCCTCAAGGAGATATCCTTGCTCCTCAGCACTTGAAACAGTTCCTCCACAGTTGACTTTCCCAATGCTACACGTATCTTCTTTTGTAGTGCTTTGCTTATGCAAGGGCTCTTTCCTTTCCATATAAAGTTGGTGATTGTATTTTCCATGTCCAGAAAGAATGTTGATGGAATTTGAATTGAGATTGCATTGAATGTGTAGATTGCTTTGAGTATTATTGACATTTTCACAATGTTCAGTCTTCCTATCCCTGAGCATAGTATATTCTTCTTTTTATGTAGGTCTCTTACAGGTTGTTTTTTTTTTTTGTTTTTTGTTTTGTTTTGTTTTTGTGGTAGCATTTTGTAATTTTCTTTGTGTAGGTCTTTTGTGTCCCTGGTAAGATTGATTCCCAAGTATCTTTTTGGTAGTGATTAAAAATAATGTTGTTTTCCTTACCTCCTTTTCAGGGATCTCTTTGCTGATGTTGATGAATTCAACTGATTTTTGTATGTTGATCTTGTATCCTGACACTTTGCTGAATCTTTCAAGTTCCTGTAGTTTTCTGGCTGAATCTCTTGAGTTTTCTACATATGTTGTTGTTGTGGTTGTTATGTGCTGTTGAGTCAGCCCCAACTCATATGACCCCTCCTTGGGTTTCCAAGACAGTATCACTACAGAAGTAGATTGTCCAACCTTTCTTCCGAGGAGTGACTGGTGGGTTTGAACCACCAGCCTTCTGGTTATCAGTCAAGTACCTTAGGCACTACGCTACCAGAGTTCATCTAATCTGCAAATATAGGTAGTTTTACTTTTTTGCCAATATGAATGCCTTTTATTTCTCTTTCTTGCCTTATTGCTCTTGCTAGAACTTGCAATACAATGTTGAATAGAAATGATGATACAGGGCATCCTTGTCTGGTTCTCATTCACAAGGGGAATCCTTTGAGTCTCTCTCCATTGAGAATAATGTTGGCTATTGGTTTTGCACATATGCCCTTTATTATGTTGAGGAATTTCCCTTCTATTCCTATTTTTATGAGAGTTTTTAATTGGGAATGGGTACTGGATTTTATCAAATACCTTTTATGCATCTATTGATATGATCATTTGGTTCTCCTCCTATGTTTTATTTATGTGATGGATTGTGTTGATTGTTTTTCTGATGTTGAACCATGCTTGCATACTTGTTATGAATCTCACTTATTCATGATGTATTTTTTTATATATGTTGTTGGAGTTTATTGGTGCCAAAGGGGCAGGGAAGCCACATCTTCTGACCTCCTCTAACCCCACAAGAGGAAGACAGAATCACCATCAATAGCCCAAGGCCTGTTACTGTGAGGCCAGACATGCTGCCTCCCTCCAGCCCTTTCATCAACCCTGACACCAACTGCTCCTCCCACAGCACTCACCACCTTTCTGCTGGGTTCAATAATTCACTGCAATGGTCACACAAAACTCACAGATTATGGGGTTTATTAGGGAAGCACCAGGTGACAATTCAAGTTCAGGAAAAACACTCAGTCTCTCTCAGCCTGCTGTCTCTCACCCAACAGTCTCTCACCATCTCTCTCCCAGCAGTACATGTCCCTTGGTGTCTCTCTCAGCAATGCATATCTCTTGTGTCTCTTTCCCAGCAGCAAGTGTCTCTCAGGAGCATATGTCTCTCAGGAGCACATTTCTTCTCAGGAGCATGTCCTTCTCAGCCAGCAGTCAGAGACTTCTGCCTCCAGGAGGACTCCTTTTGAGCCTGGCAGAGTGGCCAAACTAACCAATCATAACATCAGAATTCTAAGCACCTGAGAGAGAGCAAACTCCCCAGAACATTACTTTGTGCTGCTCCCAACAGAAATACCCCAGGTGGATGATTTTAACAACCAGAAGCTACTCAGTTTCTCACAGCAAATTCCACCATAGAGTTTACAAAGACTTATGACTACAAAAGCCATACCAGATAATTTACTATACTGCAATTGGTAACAATTTTGTTGATGATGTTTACATCTATATTCATGAGGGTGTTGGTCTCTAGTTTTCCTTTTTTGGTGGTGTCTGCCTCCTTTTGGTATCAGGGTTATGCTTGCTTCATAGAATGAATTTGAGTGTACGCCATCCTTTTCTGTGTTCTGGATCAGCTTGAGTAGGAGAGGTGTCACTTCTTCTCTGAATGTTTGATAGAATTCTCTACTGAACCATCTGGGCCAGGACTTTTTTTGTGGGGAGTTCTCTTTTTGTTTGTTTGTTTGTTAATAACCTCCATTTCATCCTTTGTTATGAGTCTATTCAAATTTACTATTCAGTCTGTGCTAGTTTAGGTAGGTCTTGTGTTTCTAGAAATTTGTCTACCTCTTCTAGTTTGTCAAATTTGTTAGAGTACAATCCTTCATAGTATTCTTTATTATCCTTTTTTATTTTAGTTGGTTCTGTTGTGATGTGGCCCAATTCATTTATTGTGCATGTGATTTTCACCTTTTTCTTAGTTAAATATTCCAGTGATTTGATGATTTTGTTAATCTTTTTGAAAAATCAACTTCTAGTCTTATTTTTCTCTATTATTTTTCTGTTTTCTGATTCATTTATTTCTACTATGATCTTTATTACTTCCTTTCTTCTGGAGACTGAAAGCTTCTCTTTTTTTCTCTTTTTCTAATTGTTAGAGTTGTTGGGTTAAGGTGTTGATTTTGGTTCTTTCTTCTTTTTTGATGTGCGTGTTAATTGTTATAAGTTGACCTCTGACTGCTTTCACTGTGTCCCAAAGGTTTTGGTATATTGTATTTTAATTCTCCTTTCTTTCTAGGAGCTTTTTTTTTTTTTTTCCACACCGTATTTCTTCTCTTACCCAACGGTTCTTGATAATATGTTACTAAGTTCCTATGTATTTGATTTTTTTCCCCCTGGTCTTCCTATTGTTGATTTCTAATTTTGTAACATTGTGGTCTGAAAAGATGCTTTGTACTATTCCAATGTTTTTAAATTTATTGAAGCTTGAGTTGTTTCCTTATATGTGGTCTATTCTGGAGAATGATCCACGTGCACTGGAAAAGAATACATTTTTTTGTTGTTATTGCTGTGTGGAGTACTCTGTCAATAATGTCAAGTTTGTTGATTATGTTGTTGAGAGCTTCTGTATTTTTGTTGATTTTTTTTCTAGTTGTTCTGTTCTTCACTGAAAGTCGTGTGTTAAATAAAGTCTCCTACTACTGTTGTAGTATAATCTATTTCTCCTTTCAGTCCAGTTAATGCTTGTTTTATGTATTTTGGAGGTTTTTCATTGGGTGCATAGATATCTATGATGGTTTCATCGTCTTGATGTATTGACCTTTTTATCATCATATAATTCCTTTCCCTGTACCTTATGCTGGATTTTGCCTCGGAGTCTACTTTATCAGATATTAATATTGCACTTCTGCTCTTTTTTGGTTGCCATTGGCTTGGTATATTTTTTCCATACATTGATTTTTAATTTATATTTATCTTCCTGTTTAAGGTAAATCTCTTGTAAACAGCATATTGATAGATCTTGGTTTCTTATCTAGTCAGCCACCCTTTCTCTCTTGACTGATACATTGAATCCATTCACATTTAGTGTAATTAATGATAAGTATGAATTTACTGCTGTCATTCTTTTGTGTTTTTTGTTGTGGTGCTGATGGTTTCTCTGTTCCAAATATTTTTCTTTGCTGAGTTAATTTTGTTATTTTCTTTCCCTTTTCTTCATTATTGTTGCTTTCATGTTTATCAAGTTTTTATGATTTTCTCCTGTCTTATTTTGGTTAGAAAGCTTACTTATTTTCTGTGTGTTTACCCTGTAGTAAATTCTTATCTCCCTAAGTTTGGAACAATCTATTCTGTATTAAAATTGTCTTGACTTCCTCTCAATATGGAAGCTTTGCAGTTATACCATTTATTCCCTGTATTTTCTTTGTAGTTAGTATCATATACAGATTTACTCTGCTTGTTCTCTGTTTTCCATTTTATAAGCTTATTTTAGCTTTCAGAATTCTTTTCCTGGGTTTGTTTCTGAGTGGCATTGTCACATTTTTAAATTGTAGGTTATTGTCTTCCATTGGTTTTCTGTTGGAAGGTTTCCCTTTAGCATTTCTTGTTAGATTGGCCTGATTTACACAAATTCCCTTCATTTCTGTTTGTCTAGGAACATCCTAATTTCATCATATTTGAGTGATAGTTTTGCTGCATATAGAATTCTTGGTTGGCAAATTTTTTTAATTTTCTTTTTTATTGTGCTTTGGGTGCAGATTTACAAAGCAGATTTGTTTTACATTCAGCAGTTCATGCACACTTGATTTCATGGCCCTGATTACCATCCCCAACTATAAAAAACTCTCCTCCCTCTTCTCCCTGTGACTACCCCCTCCCTATGGCCTTCTTATCTGTGCATTCCTGTCTGTCCACCTTTCCCTCTATGTGAATGCTGCCGTCTAATGTCTCATGGCTGGTTGGTCTAAGGGGTGCATCTTCCTAGGGTACATGGGTGCATCTCCCTGGGGTAGATGTTCTGTATGTAGGTCTTTCTGCTGTTGAGCCAATCCTTGGAACTGAGTCCATTTCTAGGCCCAAAGGATAACCCAGGGCCATAGTCTTGGGTATTCCACCAATCTCTATCTGACCAGTAATTCTGGTAATTTTTGTGGGTTTGAATTTTGTTCCACATTTTTTCCTCCCACTCTAACCAGGATCTAATTGGCAATTTTTTTTTCCTTCAAGGTTTTGTATGTGTTATCCTATTGACTTCTGTCCTACAAGGGTTCTACTGAGAAGTCAAAACTTAGTCTTATTAATTGCCCATTGTAGATAACATTTTATTTTTCTTGCGCTGTTCTCAAGATTCTTTCTTTGTCTTTAGTTTTAGAAAGTTTGATTATGATATGACTTGGTAACTTTCTTGAGGTCTATCCTGTAGGGTGTTCATTGAGCTTCTGGATGGATATCTTTTCATCTTTCATGATGTTGGGGAAGTTTTCTGTTAGAAAGTCTTCAGTGATTTGTCCTATGGTTTTTATTATTATTATTATTATTTGTTTGTTTGTTTGTTTCTTTTTGGCCTCCTCTTGTTCTGGAATTCCATTCAGGTGTATGTTATTTCTTTTGATATAATCCCATATAACTCTTTAGTTTTCTTCATTTCTCTACAGTCTGGTGTCAAGGAATTTGTCTTCTAGCTTGGATATGCTATTATTCTCCACCCAGTTTGACTCTAAACTCTTTTGTCTTTCTAATGTGTTATCTATCTCTGTAATTTTAGTGTTCATCTTCTGGATATCTAATTGCTGTTTTTGTATGGTTTCTAATTGTCTATTTTCTCATTTTGTTCTTGTATGATTTTCATGAGTTCTTCAAGGTTATTGTCTTTCTTTTCTCTGCTCCTGTTTATGATTTTCTTGAGCTCTTGAAAGTTCCTACGTATATATCTTTTGAATTAATTCTCAGGTAGTTCTGTTACCTGTTCTTCCTCAGGGAGATGTCCTAATTCTTTATGTGGTCACTTGCTTCTACTCTCTTGTTTTGTTTCTTTGTTTGAATTGAAGTTACCTTTCTCTCTGAGACATTTTGAAGTTGTAGCTTTTATTTGTTGATTGTGTGTTGGTATCTTTCAATATATCCAGATGATTGGGGTGGTTGTGCTTCTTTGGTTGTTAATTTGGCAGCCCTGAGGTACAAAGCAGCTATCTCAGGATTGGTGGAATAATATGTGGGAAAGTGGATTTGGGTTTCCTCCTCTGTCCTCTGATTTCTTGATTCCTGCTGCCCTGGGCATTGATTGTAGATCCAAGTAAAATGCAATTCTTGAAAACATCAATCTTCTCTCCATTTATCATGATATTACTTGTTGGTCAAGTTATGAGAATTTTTGTTGTCTTTATATTGAAGTATAATCCATACTAATGGCTGTAATCTTTGATCTTCATCAGTAAGTGCTTCTAATATTCTTTACTTTCAGCAAGGAAGTTTGTGTTGTCTACATATCCCAGGTTGTTAATGAGTCTTTCTTTAATCCTGATGCTGCATTCCTCTTCATATGTCCACAGGTATAGGGGCCAGTATTTCAATATATATTTTGGAGACACACAGTTTGATCTATAACAGTCCCTGTTTTAAAAAGAAGATAATAATATCACCTTTCCCTTTTGCTGGAAGAATAAAGGCCCTAGAATGTCATCTGTCATAGAATAAGTGTTCAAAAGTATTTGTCTCCCTGCTGTTTGACTCTACAGTTCATATCTTATTTTAAATCATTTAATGTCAACCTTAGCATTTCAGGCCACAGGGATGTCTCTAGTACTGGTAATCCTAGAAAGTTAGAACACTAGCCAGTCAGGATCCCCAGTACAATTCGGATGTATCCATGAATTAGATTGATTGGGCAAAAATTTTCCCAATATCATTGAAAATCCAACAGGCCGAACTTTAGTTGGCAAGACCATATGGAGTCTAAATTAGGTTGGGCATGTCATGGCATCTTGTGGGATAACCTGTAAGAAGCTTCCTCACACTGGGCTTGAGAAGCCCCTAGAAAAAGAGCTCAGGCATGGGTCACTGACAGGCTTAGGTTCAGTCTCAAGATAGGAGGAGAGGAAGGTGTGCTCTTCTTGGTTTTATGCTTTGCTACCTTCTTCAGATTTTGCAGACTATCATATAAAGGCAATTCTTTTGTTTAATTATTACTGAGTTTTGGGTGAAAGTTTACAGAACAAATTAATTTTCCATACAACAATTCACATACATTTTGTTTCATGACATTGATTGAAATCGCCAGAATATTAACAGCTCTCTTTGCACTTCCTTCGTATGGTTATCTTTCCCCAGTGTTCTTCTTTCCTATACATTCCTGCCCTCTGCACTATCTCCCTGTCCAAATACTGCCCTTCTGATCTCCCATGGTTGATTGTTCTAAGGAGTGTACCTACCTGGTATAAATGTTCACCTTACATACCCGTCTATTGTTTGGCTGGAAGCCATGGGAGTGAGTTCAATTCTCACTCCCAAAGGGTGACTAGGGGCCATTTTCTTGGGGGTTTCACCAGTCTCCATTCAGACAAGTAAGCCTGGTCATTTTTATAATTTTGAGTTCTGTTCCATGTTTTTCTCCCACTCTATCTAGGATCTCCTATTTTGATTCCTTTCTGAGTGGTTGATAATGGTACCCAGGCTCCACCTAGTTCTTCTGGTCTTGGGGTCACATAGGCTGAGGTTCCCATGGTCCATTAGTCCCTTGCTAATTATTTAACTAATTACTTCCATGCATCTTTGATTTTCTTCATTCTTCTTTGTTCCAGATAAGGAGAGAGCAATTGTTGCATCTTAGATGGCTGCTTGCAAGCTTTTAAGACCCCAGTTACTATTCACCAAAGTAGGATGTACAACAATATTTTTGTGTACTATATTATGCCAATTGAGTTTGATGTCCCCTGCAACCATGTTCCTGAGCCCATAGGCTCAGTGACTTGTTCCTTCAGGGTGTTTGGCTGTGGTTATGAAGTTAACATAACATTGTCCCATGAGTTCTATTACATATGTAGACATTCTTATAGAACATACAAATATGTATGTAGAAATATCATCTGCCAAACTTATATGTGTATATTTCCTTTTACCTAGATATACCTGATCATTTAGCCTGTCTACTATGCATCTACCCATAGATGAATGTTTGTTACTACTGATAAAGCAGTATTGTGTATGTAAAAGTGTTTATCTTTGTTATATGTACCTCTTGTGTACCTCTCTGTCTTCCTTTTCCTTAGTGTTATTGTGTTGATCATTCACTTTTGGTATATTGCCTTTTCCTTCACCCAAATCAATACTTGTCTCTTATCTATCTAACCATTTTCCCTCCCCACCCCCCATCCCTGGTAACCAAAAAAGAAAGTTTCCTTCCATATGTAAACCTTTCCTTGACTTGTTACAGTAGTGGATTGATACAGTATTTGTCCTTCTGTGATTGACTTATTTCACTCAGCATGATATCCTCAAGTTCATCCACATTATGAGGTGTTTCACAGATTCTACATTATTTTTTAGTGTTGTGCGGTATTCCATTAGGTATATGTACCACAGTTTGGTTATCCATTCCTCTGTTGATAGGCACTTAGATTGTTTCCATCTCTTCTCTATTGTGAATAATGCTGCAGAGAACATGGGTGTGCATATATATATTCAAGTCCTGGCTCTCACTTCCTTAGGATATATACCAAGTAATGGAATTGCTAATTCAAATAGTATTTCTATTTCCAACTTTTTAAGGAATCGCCATACTGTTTTCCACAGTGGTTTTATCATTTGACAGTCCAACCAGCAGTGTATGAGAATCCCAATCTCTCCACATCCTCACATTTTGTTATTTTCTGTCTTGTTGAACTATGCTGTTAGTGCCAGCATGAGAAGGTTGTTGTTTTGATTTGCCCCACTCTAACAGCTAATGATTGCAAACATTTCTTCATATGTTTGCTGGCCACTTGAATATCTTCTTTGGTGAAGTGTCTGTTCGTGTCTTCTGCCCGTTTTTTAATTGGATTGTTTGTCCTTTTGATTTTGAAGTGTTGGAGTTTTCTATAAATTTTAGAGATAAGTCCCTTGTCAGACATGTTGTTGCAGAATATTTTTTCCCAATCTATAGGTTTTCTTTTTACTCTTGTGGAGAAGTATTTTGACACATGTAAGAATTTAATTTTTAGAAGGTCCTTGTCATCTAGTTTATCTTCTACTTTTTGTGCATTTTTACTTATGATTGGTAGTCTATTAAAGCCATATATTAGGGTCCCTAAGTTGCCCCTATTTTTTCTTTGATGAACTTTGTAGTTTTAGGTTTTACTTGTAAGTCTTTGATCCTCTGGAGTTTTTGTGTGTAGTGTGAGGTGTGAATCTTATTTCATTTTTCTGCAGCATCATTTGTTAAAGAAATTATGCCTTCTCCATTTAATAGATTTTGTGCTTTGTCAAAGGTCAACTGACCATAGGTGAATGGATCTATTTTTGTGTTCTCAATTCTATTCCACTTGTCTATGTGTCTGTCACTGTACCAGTACCAGGCTGTTTTGCCTATTGTGGCTGTGTAATGGGTTTTCATATCTGGGAATGTGAAACTTCCTACTTTGTTTTTCTTCTTCAGTGGTGCTTTGCTTATCCAAGGGCTCTTTCTTTCTATATAAAATTAGTTGGTTTTTCCACATCCTTAAAGAATATTGATAGTATCTGGATTGGGATTGCATTGAATGTATAGATTACTTTGGGAAGTATTGACATTTTCTCAGTGTTCAGTATTCCTATCCATGAGCATGGTATGTTCTTCCATTTGTGTAGATCACTTATGGTTTCTTGAGGTAGTGTTTTATAGTTTTCTTTCTGTAAGTCTTTGTGTCCCTGGTAAGATTTATTCCCAAGTATTTTATTTTTTTTGGTATCTATTATAAATGATACTGTTTTTCTTATGTTCTTTTCAGAGATCTCTTTGCTATTGTAGAGGAATCCAACTGATTTTTAACGTTGATCTTATATCCTGCCACTATACTGAATCTGTTGAGTCTCTTGGGTTTTCTATGTAAAGGATCATATCATCAGCAAATAGGTAGTTTGACTTCTTCCTTACCAATTTGGATGCCTTTGATTTCCTTTTCTTTCCTTATTTCCCTGGCTAGGACTTCCAATACAATGGTGAATAGAAATGGTGATAGAGGATATCCTTGTCTGGTTCCCATTCACAAGGGAATGCTTTGAGTCTCTCTCCATTGAGAATAACATTGACTGTTGGTTTTGCATATATGCCTTTTATTGTGTTGAGGAATTTCACTTCTATTCCTATTTTTTTCTGAGTTTTTGTCAGGAATGGGTGTTGGATTTTGTCAGATGCTTTTTCTGCATGGATTGATATAATCATGTGGTTCTTTTCCTTTATATTACTTATATGATGGATTATGTTGATTGTTTTTCTAATGTGGAACCATCCTTGCATACTTGGTATAAACTCCTTTTGGTCATGATGTTTTGTTTTTTGGTTTCTTATTTGTGTATTTTTTTTTTTTTTAATATGTTGTTGGAGTCTATTGGCTAGGATTTTGTTGAAGATTTTGCATCTATATTAATGAGAGATATTGGTCTGTAGTTGTCCTTTTTAGTGTTGTTTTTGCCTGGTTTTGGTATCTGCCGTATGCTTCATAAAATGAATTTGGGAGTTTTCTGTGCTTTTTTTGTGGTCTGTAATAGTTTGAGTAGAATTGATGTCAGCTCTTCTCTGAATGTTTGGCAGAATTCTCCAGTGAAGTCATCTGGGCCAGGACCTTTTTTGTTGGTCATTTTTTCTGACTTGTTCAGTTTCTTCTTTTGCTATAAGTCAGTTCAAATTTTCTACCTCAGTCTGTGTTAGTTTAGATAAGTAGTGTGTTCCTAGAAATCTGTCCATTTCTTCTAGGTTTTCAAATTTGTTACAGTACAGATCTTCATAGTATCTGATGTTTTCTATGTCAGTTCTTTCTTTAATGACATCACCCATTTTATTTCTTTTTCATGTTATTTGCATCTTCTTCTTTTCCTTTGTTAAATTTACCAGTGGTTTGTCAGTTTTATCTTTTTAAAAAACAACAACAACAACAAAAAACAACCTACCAGTCTTGATTTTTGTCTAGTGTCTTTCTATTTTCTGTTTCATTTATTTCTGTTCAGATCTTTATTTCTGCTGGTGACTGTAGGCATTTTTTGCTCCTCTTTTTCTAATTACTGGAGATGTTTGGCTAAGGTGTTGATTTTGCCTTTTTCTTATTTTTTGATGTGTGCATTTATTGCTATAAATTGGCCTGTGGTCACTCCTTTTGCTATGTATGTCCCAAAGATATTGGTATGTTTTATTTCATTTTTGTTTGATTCAAGGAATTTTTAAATTTTTAAATTTCATTTTTTATTTCTTCTTTTCCAATATTCCAGAGTCACTGCTATCAAGGTGATTCTGACTCATGGCTCTGGAGCCCTTACCCAGAGGGTGGGGCTTCAGGAGGTGCAGGGGTGGGTGGGTTGTGTGGGCATGGTTGCTGTCTCCCACCCAGTCAGACAAATAAATAAATAAATAAAAATAAGAGAATGAAAAACATAAATTGCATTAACAAAAAGTAATAATTGCTATACACACACACACACACACACATTTATACCCACCAGCCACTCCTACTTCCATAATGATATCACCTCAGAAACCCAAGGAGGGGTCACTATGAGTCAGGGTCTACTCAATGGCACATAACAACAACATATATAGGGAGGGGGAAAATAAGAGAAGAGAGTAATAAGAGATATAATAAAGGAAAACTGCAAAAAGAAAAACAAGGGATGGGAAGAACCAAAAGACAAAAAGGAAAAAAGAAAAGAACCAGGAAAAGATGGGACATGGACAAGGACTAGGGAAGAGAAAGAGAAATACATAAAAAGAAAAGAATAAAGGAGGAAGAAAAAAAGAATAATTCAAAAACAAAATGGGCATGGGGGTAGGGGATAGGGCAGGGTACCCAGGATCTGTTTATCCTAGCCAAGCAGTCAGTGGGAAGCAAGTCATCTGGTCCTGGCACTAGTTCCTGCCTGTCCAGAAAAGAACCGGGGGCAAGGCATCTGATATCAGAAGTGTTCCTGTTGACCTGAAAGATGTCTGGGGGCAAGGTATCTGGACCTGGAAAATGTTCTTGCTGGCCAGACAATGGTGGGAGCAAGACACCTTGTTTCAGAAGGAATTCCTGTCTGCTCAAAATGTATCTGGAGGTAGAGCATCTGGTTTTGGAAAAAGTTACTTGTCTCCCAAAATGCAGCTGGGTAAAGGGCCCCAACTCCCAGAAAAAGTACCTGCCATCCCCAAAGAGTTGCTTAGTTTAGGGCAACTAGAACTAGCAAAGGTTCTTGCCAGCCCAAAATGCTGCTGGGAGCAGGGCGGCTGATCTTAGAGCTAGTTCCTTTCTACCCAGAAGGCAACTGGAGGAAGAACATTTAACTTCAAACTAGGTTCTGACAATTTAGATGTTGTGTGGGCAGAAAAATCACCCCATGCAAAAAGCAAGTCATCTGGTTCCAGAGGGAGTTCAGGCCAGCTCAAAAATCAGCTGTGGTCAGGGATTGTAGATCCAGACAAAATTCCTGCTGTGTCAAAACAATTGGAAGCAGGGTCCCATTCCCAGAAAAAAAGTTCCTGCCATCCCAAAAGCCAGCTAGATATAGGGGATCTCATCTCAGAAAAATTCCTACTGGCCCAAGAGGTGACTGGAGACAGGACATCTAGTTCTGGGACCAGTTCATGCCTGCCCAGAAGGCAGCTGGTTGCAGAGCTACCAGACTGGGATGGAATTCCTACTGGTCCTTAAGGGTGGAGGTAGGGGATAGCCACACCCTCATTTACCGAAAGGCCATGGAGTACAAGGGAAACAAGGAGAATATCGCACCCTTCCTGTCATCAGCCTCCAGTGCAAGCTGCCCAGATTGGATGCCACTTGCAGTTATTCAGAATGGCCACACTACTTGCAAATATTCAAAATGGCTATGCCTTAAGACAGCTACAGTCCACTGTTCTGTTTACCTCCTTTTTCACTGTTTTCCTTTCTAGTCATCAGCCACCAGTGTGGTTGCCCATGAAATCCTTGACAATTAGAGCCAATTCTTAGGTTGCTGCATAGTCCAGAACATATGAATGTTCAAATTGGCTGTGCCATCAGGACATCCAACAGTCCACAGTTGTGTTTGTTTCCTTATTCATTGTTTTCATTCAGGTTCTTCAGCTACCAAAAAAACAAACCAGGAGCTCTGGTGGCATAGTGCCTAAAGCATTTGACCATACCCACCAGCCACTCCTCAGAAGGAAGATTGAACAATCTGCTTCCATAGAGATACTGCCTCAGAAACCCAAGGAGGGGTCACTATGAGTCAAATCTGACTCCATAGCAGTGGGTTTGGTTTAGTTGGTATTTAATCCACTTTTTAATCCTTCCCTTCAAAGCTCAGGGTTTCAGTATTTTCTTCTGTATCTGTTTTGTTTGCTTTTTAATTTTGTTGATGTAGAGAGTCTAGGTAGCTTGTCTGCTTATTCCAGCATCTTCTGTGTTGAATCTATCAAGGTAGTTCTTACTTGCATTTCCCTGTAACTCTCTCTATATTTAACATAACATCCAAATGAGCATAAACCAAACCAAACTCACTGCCATCAAGTTGGTTTTGACTCATAGCGACCACTCCTTGGGTTTCTGAGGCAGTATCACTATGGAAGTAGATTGCCCCATCTTCCTTCGGAGGAGTGGCTGGTGGGTTTGAACCGCCAGCCTTCTGGTTAACAGTCAAATGCCTTAGGCAATACATCACCAGAGCTCCTCCAAATGAGTATATTAATGGTTTTTAAACTAGGGAGTAATTAGCTAACTGCACAGCCTGGTTTTGTTTGGCATTTGGCCTTTTTAGTGATGTGTCAAATTTTATTTTCAGAAAGCTTGTTAAATAGTGCCTAAGGCACTTGACTGCTAACCAGAAGGCTGGCGGTTCAAACCCACCAGCCACTCCTTGGAAGGAAGATGGGGCAATCTACTTCCGTAGTGATACTGCCTCGGAAACCCAAGGAGGGGTCGCTATGAGTCAGGTCCGACTCGACGGCAGGTAACAACACAGTTAAATTACCTTGTAAACTGAAGTCTATTATTTCTTTGTAAACAGAAATGTTGCTTCTGTTTTAGCCTCAGTGAATGAAAAAATTTGCTTATATTCCCTTGCAAGTTAGGGGAACACACCTTGGAAAAGGAAGGCTTCAAGAGAAAGGAATAGAAAGCTTTACCATCTCTTCCAACAGTCTCAGGTGGTCTAGTCTGGAGTTTGGTCCTCAGCTGCCTGGCCGGTCACACCTTCCCAGGGAGGAAACAAAGGCAATAATGAGGAGTGTTAACTTGAGCATGCTCTCTTTGCCAGAGGGAAGTCAAGCCTGATGGATTCTCATGCCTTTTGCCTGTGTGTAAGTTGGCTCTTTTAAAGAGAGGAAAGGTAGACAGGGAAATAGACATAAGCCTGCAGTGAGGGCTAGAGAAACCACTCTTTCCACTGAAAGACTCCTTCCAAGGACTGTTTCCTGTTCTATTGACCATGGAAACTTGTTGTTTGAGTGATCACTGGGTAAGTCAACACATATGTGTATTTGTGTTTGTTATGTGGAAAGCTCTGTGAGAATAGCAGTGCAATATGCATTGATAGAAGTTTACAGTGTCGTTGAAGGGCACAAAGTGACATAATAATATAAGGGATCTGACAGAGGCCTAAATGAGAGCCAGAGAAGAAGAAACTGTTCAGTGTTCGATGCATCCTTTACATTTAGATTCTCCCAGTTCATTGGTCCTGTCATCATGACTCCTTCCCTGGCTCACTTCCATTTCACACTGACCACAGCCAGGTTATGCTGATGGGACAGCCACCATTTATTTCCCTTCACTTCCTCCCTTTGAACTCTTTCTCTCCAGTGTGTTACCTGGATGGATTCCTATAATCATTTTCCAGCTGGTTTCTCGTGTTCTGTCTTCATTCACTCCACAGCTAAATCTGTTTTTCTGAAGCATAGCTGTGGTCACCTCATTTTAAATTAAACACATACACACACACACACACATATTCACATGGCTCCTTAGCACCCATTACATATAGTCCTACCTCCTTAGCACAACAATTCAAGGCTCTCCATACCTGATCACATCAGTTAACTTCTCAGCACTCCTGCTGCTGCTATCAGGTGCCCTCATACCCTTCCTGGCTACCCTGCCTCTGTGTACATGCTGATGGATGGTGAATGTCAGCAAATATCTGCCTCTCTCTGTTCATTCCTGGATGAGTCCAGTGCTAGGTTTCTCTGGTGAAATTGTCCTTAATCTCCCCTAACCATAATTCACTTTTTCCTTTAATGTCCCAAAACACTTTGTCTCTCTTATGTATTTATTACATCTAGCTATCTAACTGTTTTGGGGAGCAGTTGTCTTATTCCTCAATAGACTGTAAATATCTTGAGGAAAAGGAGAATGTCTGTCCATCCTGGAGCACTTAGTGCAGTAGTAGCTGCTCAATCAGCATTAGTTGAATGAAATCTTGTGTATTAGTTTCCTATTGCTACTATAACAAATTACTATAAACTTACTGGAAGAAAACAACACAAATTTAGGTAGGTGACAAGTCTGTCTCACTTGGCTAAAATGGGTGTTGGTAGAGTTTGTGTTCTGTTAAGGGAAAATCCATTTCCTTGCCTTTTCTGGGTTCTTTAGGCCACCTGCATTCCTTGGCTCATGGCTCCTTCCTACATCTTCAAAACCAGCAACATAACATCTTCAAATCCTTCTGTCTTTCTGACTCCTGCTTCCATTGTCATGTCACCTTCTTGATTCTGACCCTCCTGCCTTCTCTCTTTTAAGTACTTTTCCGATGACAGGAGCCCTGTTACTGCAGTGTTTAAGTGTTTGGCTGTTAACCACAAGGTTGTTGGTTCAAACCCAGTAGTCATTTGCAAGGAGAAAGCTGTAGAGATCTGAGATCTGTTTCTATAAAGATTACAGCCTTTGAAACTCCTACAGAGTCATGATGGCTTGGAATCAACTTGAAGGCAGTGGTTTGGTTTATTTAGGGATAAAAATGGGTTCACCTGTATAATCCCAGATAATCTCCCTATTTTAAAATCCTTAATTGAATCACATCTACAAATAGCCTTTTGCCAAACAAGGTACATCACAAGTCCAGAAATTAGGATTTTGACATCTTTAGGAGGCCATTATTCTGCCAGTCATAGCTTGTTTCAGTTGTTTAGGCTTGTTTAGGTCAATTTATTTAGGTCACTGTGGTCACAGGTTGTTTAGGTCAATGTGAGCAAGGTTGTTCATTGAGTTTGGACTTAATTGAATGGTCATTGAATGAATGATATCATGTATAAGACTGGGAAGTAATAAGGGAAACATTCTAGACAAATATGGGCTGAAATATGTATAGTCTATTAATGAAATGATGAACAAAACAGTTTGGCTGAAGCAAATGAAAGAGTAGTAAATGACTCTGATTTCCTAACATATGTTCTTTGTTTCAAGGGTATTGTGTCCTCAGCTGTATGGTTTACATTATGTTTTCTTACACTGCCCATAAGGAAGTCAAAATAACACATAGAAGTGATGGCCATTGTGCTTGTTTGGTGTGCAGCTTACTTTCTTATACTCACATTTGGTATTTGCTGCTTGATTTGGGAGAATCTTTTGGGTGCTTTATTGAGGTGTACTTTATATACAATAAAAGTTACTTATTTTTCACAAGAAGAAGTCCTGTTGGTAATTGCTATGTCATATATGTATAAGTTTGAAACAATAGCAAAAGCAACCAAAAAATATATATGTATATGTGTATATATGTTAAGTGTATGCATATGTATATGCATCAATGTGACTGTGTGCACATATATTCCTATATATAATAAAGCACATAGGGGACACAGTTTTGGATACTTCCTAAACATATCCAAATACCACACAGGATTGGATTTCTGGATTTGAAGGATTAGTATCATAATCTAGTGGGACATCTTTCTCATTTGACATAATAAACCCACCAACCAGTCTTCAAAAGGAAGGTTGGGCAATCTATTTCCATAGTGATACCACCTCAGAAACTCAAGGAGGGGTTGCTATGAGTTGGATCCAACTTGATGGCTGTGAGTTTGGTTTTGGTTTTGAGTTCATAAAGTTATGTTCCATATCTTAGTTTGGTGGGTAGTGCCTTGAGTCTTAAAAGCTTGTAAGAAGTCATGTAAGATACAACTGCTGGTCTCTACTTGTCTTGAGCAAAAGAGAAAGAAGGAAACCAAAGACTCAAAGAAGAAACTAGTCTACAGGACAAATAGTCTACATGAACTATGGCCTTATCCACCCTGAAACCAGAAGAACTAGATGGTGCCTGGATACCACTACCTAACATTCTGACCAAAGCCACGATAAATGGACCCTGATCAAATGGGAACAGAAACTCAAATTCCTAAAGGGGGGAAAAAACACCACTTTAAAACTAACCCCTGAGGTCACCTTGCAGCTAAATTAAAAATTGGCTCACAAAATAATGAAGATTAATTATAAGTACTGTGCTCCTTTAAAAAATTACCTCTATGAGACCAAATTGTCAACAATTACTTTAGACAAAGATGAGAATGTAAGGAAGCAGAGACTAGATTAATGGAAACAAAACAATCAGAAAAGAAATAGCAACAATGTTCATGCATTGTGATGAATGTAACCAATTTTTCTGAACAACATGTGTAGAAATTGTTGAATGGGAACATAAACTGCTGTGTAAACTTTCACTAAAAGCATAATAAAATATTATTTTTTAAAAAAGGAGTTACTCATTTTTGGTGAACAGTGAGATGAATTTTGGTAATCAAGATAAAGAACAATCTTATCACCCTAAAAATTTGCTCAAAATGTGTCTGTACTCAAACCCTCCCCTCTCAGACTCCAGGCCCTGGCTGATCTGCTTTCTATCACTGCCCTTTTTCTTTTGCCAGAAAATAATCTAAATAGAAGTTTGCATTATGTAGTCTTTTTAGTTTTACTTCTTTGATTTACTACAATGTTTCTGAGATTTACTGATGTGATGTGTATCAGTAGTTCACTCCTTTTCAATGACTAGTACTTCATAGTATGCATATATAAAAATTTGTTTATCTATTCATCAGTTGATAGACATTCAAATTGTTTCCAGTTTGAGGCTATTATGAATAATGCTCCTATAAATATTCACATAGATGTCTTTGTGTGAACATGTTTTCATGTCTGTTTGATAAATGCCCGAGCTTGGTCATTGGGTAAGTGTATGTTCAATTACAAGATATCCTCATGCTGTTCTCCAGCACAGCCGTCCCATTTTGCATTCCTGACAGCAAAGAATGAGAGTTACAGTTGCTCCATATCCTTAACAACCGTTGATAATTATCAGTCTTTTCACCTTTAGCCATTCTAGTGGCATACCTCATTGTTCTAATGTGCATTTCCCTTGTAACTAGTGGTGGTGTGCATCTTTTCAATCTTTTGTCTTATTAACTTATTAATAATGTATATATTCTAGATCTAAGCCTTTTGTTAGATACATGTTTTGCAAATATTTTCTCCTAGTCTACTTTTCAATTTTTATTTCCTTGTTTGTCTCTTTTGAAATGCAAGGTTTTTTAACTTTGATGAAGTATATTTTATTATTATTTTAATATATGGATTGTATTTTTGCGTCTTGTTTCAGAAATCTTTGCCTAACCTAATGTAATAAAGATTTTCTCCTATATTTTCTTCTATAAGCTCTTATGTATATTATCTATTTAGAGTTAATTTTTATGTAAGATAAAGATTAAGTTCACTTTTTATCCACAAGTATTCCATTGGGCTAGCACCATTTGGTGAAAAGGCCATCTTTTCCCCTATTGAATTACCTTGGAAACATTTTGAAAATTGTTGTTATTGTTGTTGTTAGGTGCTGTCGAGTCATCTCCAATTCATAGCGACCCAATGCACAACAGAACGAAACATCACCCGGTCCCATGACAGTCCCACAATCCTGCTATACTTGAGCCCATTGCCACAGCCAGTGTCAGTCCATCCACTGAGGGTCTGCTCCTCTTTCGCTGACCCACCACCTTACCTAGTATGACATCCTTCTCCAGGGAATGGTCCCTTCTGACAACATGACCAAAGTAGGTGAGACAAAATGTGGCCATTCTTGCTTCCAAGGAGCATTCGGGCTGCACTTCCTCCAGTACAGATCTGTTAGTTCTTTCAGCGGTCCATGGTAGTTTCAGCATTCTTCGCTAGCACCAAAACTCAAAAGCATCAATTCTTCTTTGGTCTTACTTATTCATTGTCCAGCTCTCACATGCATATGAGGCGATTGAAAATATCATGGTTTGTGTCAGGCACACCTTAGTCCTTAAGGAGACATCTTTGCTTCTCAGCACTTGAAAGAGGACCTTTGCAGCCAACTTGCCCAGTGCTATACATCATCTGATGTCCTGACAGCTGCTTCCATTGGTGTCTATTGTAGAACTAAGCAATGTGAAGTCTTTGACAGCTTCAGTCTTTTCTCCATTTATCATGATGCTGCTTATATGTCCAGTTGTGAGAATTTTTGTTTTCCTTATATTGAGATGCAATCCATACTGCAGACTGTATTTTTCAATCTTCACCAGTAAGTGCTCAAGTCATCCTCACTTTCAGCAAGCAAAGTTGTGTCATCAGCATATCACAGGTTTTTAATGATTCTTCCTTCAATCTCGATGTCACATTCTTCTTCATATAGTCCAGATTCTAAGATAATTTTTCAGCATATATATTGAGTAAGTATTGTGAAAGGATACAACACTGATGCACTCCCTTCTTGATTTTAAACCATGCAGTGTCCCCTTGTTCTGTCTGAATGACAGTCTCCTGGTCTATGTACAGGTTCCTTATGAGTACAAGTGCTCTGGAATTCCCATTCTTCTCAGTGTTGTCCACAATTTGTTATGATCCACACAATCGAATGCTTTTGCATAGTCAAAAAAATACAAGTAAACATCTTTCTGATATTCTTTGCTTTGAGCCAAGATCCATCTGACATCAGCAATGATATCCCTTGTTCCACGTGCTCTTCTGAATCCAGCCTGCACCTCTGGAAGTTCTCTGTCAATATACTGCTGCAATCATTTTTGAATTATCTTCAGTAAGATTTTACTTGCATGCGATCCCAATGATAGTGTTTGATAATTCCCACATTCTGTACATCACTTTTCTTTGGAATAGGTACAAATATGGATCTCTTCCAATCAGTTGGCCAGGTAGCTGTCTTCCAAATCTCTTAGCATAGCCAAGAGTGCCTCCAGCGAGGCATCCATTTGTTGAAACATATCAGTGGGTGTTCCATCAATTCCTGGAGCCTTGTTCTTCGCCAATTCCTTCAGTGCAGCCTCGACTTCTTCCTTCAGTACCATTGGTTCTTCAACACACGCCACCTCCTGAAATGGATGAAGTTCGATCAATTCCTTTTGGTACAGTGACTCTGTGTATTCCTTCCATCTTCTTTTGATGCTTCCTGCATCATTCAGTATTTTGCCCAGAGAATCTTTCAGTATTCCAACTCGAGGCTTAAATTTTTTCTTCAGTTCTTTCAGCCTGAGAAATGCTGAGCATGTTCTTCCCTTTTGGTTTTCTAACTCCAGTTCTTTGCACATTTCATTATATTAATTGACTTTGTCTGCTTGAGCTGCTCTTTGAAATCTTCTGTTCAGCTCTTTTAGCTTGTCATTTCTTCCATTTGGCTTAGCTATTCTTCATTCAAGGGCAAGTTTCAGAGTCTCTTCTGACATCCATTTTGGTCTTCTCTTCTTTTCTCGTCTTTTTGGTGACCTCTTGCTTTCTTTGTGAATTATGTTCTTGATGTCATCCCATAATTCCTGTGGTTTTGGGTCATTGGTGTTCAACACACCAAATCTATTCTTCAGATGGTCTCTAAATTCAGGAGGGATACATTCAAGATCATATTTTAGCCCTCATGGATCTGCTTTAATTGTCTCCAACTTCCAGTGGAACTTGCATATAAGCAGTTGACAGTTTGTTCCACAATCAGCTCCTGGCCTTGTTTTGACTGAAGATATTGAGCTTTTCCATTGCCTCTTGCCACAGATGTAGTCAGTCTGATTCCTGTGTATTCCATCTGGTGCTGTCCATGTGTATAGCTGCCATTTGTGTTGTTGGAAATGATATTTGCAATGTATAAGTCATTGGTCTTGCAAAATTCTATCTTGTGATCTCCAGCATTATTTCTGTCACCAAGGCCAAATTTTCTAGCTACCAGTGATTCTTCTTTGTTTCCAACTTTTGCCTGCCAGTCACCAGTGATAGTTAACACATCTTGATTGCACATTTGGTCAATTTCAGACTGTAGAAGTTGACAAAAATCCTCAATTTCCTCATCTTTGGCTTTGATGGTTGGTGCATAAATTTGAACAATAGTCATATTAACTGGTCTTCCTTAAGGCATATGGATATTATCGTATAACTGACAGCATTGTACTTCAGGACATATCTTGAAACATCCTTTGTGATGATGAATGCCACACCATTCCTCTTCAAATTGTCATTCCCAGCATAGTAGATCATATGGTTGTCTGATTAAAAATGGCCAAAACTAATCCATTTCAGCTCACTAATGCCTAGGATATTAATCTTTATGTGTTCCATTTCATTTTTGACAACTTCCAATTTTCCTAGATTCATACTTTGCACATTCCATGTTCCTATTATTAATGGATGTTTGCAGCTGTTTCTCCGCAGTTTCAGTCATGCCACATCAGCAAATGGAAGTCTCGGAAGTTTTGTTTATCCTTATCACTAAGGTAGGTCCTACTGTGATGTTGCAACTCTCTCCTAGTTGTATTTTGAAAGCTTTCTGACCTAAGGGGCTCATCCTCCTGCACGTATCAGATAATGTTTCCAGGCTATTCATAAAGTTGCACAGTAATGTATCAGACAGTGTTTCTCTGCTATTCATACAATTTTCCCTGGCCAATTCTTTAAGAAGTGGATGGCCTCTTCCTTCTTCCTAGTCTGTCTCAGTCTGTAAGCTGCATTGAAATCTGTGCACAATGTACTCTGCCAGCAGGGTTGATAATTGATGCACCATATAATATAAAACAACAAAAATCAAACTCACTGCTGTAGAGTCAATTCTAACTCATAGTGAAGCCTATGGGTTTCCAAGGCTATAAACCTTTAAAGAAGCAGACTTCCTCATCTTTCTTCGATGGAGTGGTTAGTGGGTTGAAACCACTGACCTTTTGGTTAGCAGCCAAATGCCTTAACCACAACACCATCAGAGCTCCTTATATAATATAAAGGTGGATTTATTTCTAGACTCTCATATATTCCATTGAACTATTTGTCTATTATTATAGTAATACCACAATCTCTTGATTTCTTGACTTTAAAGAAACTCTTCAAATTAGGTAGTGTAAGTCTTCAGGCTTATTCTTTTTCAAGTCTCTGGTTTTAGGTCATATAAAATTTCTTTTCCGTATAAAATTTTAAATTAGCTTGTTGTTGTCTTCAAATAAGCATTAACCAAAACTAAACTCACTGCCATTGAGTTGGATCCAACTCATAGCAACACCTTCTTGAGTTTCCAAGGCAGTATCACTATAGAAGTAGATTTCCCAATCTTCCTTCTGAGGAATGTCTGGTGGGTTTGAACTGCCAGCCTTCTGGTTAGCAGTCAAATGCCTTAGGCACTCCACCACACAGCATAGTAGGATTTTAATTGCAATTATACAGAATTTAAAGAATTTAATTTGGGAAGAATTGTTATCTTAATAATATTGAGTCTTTTCATCCATTAACATGATATGTTTCATCATATACTGAAGTTTTCTTTTATTTTCCTTTGTAAAATTTTATAATTTTCAGCATGTAGATCTTGCACATCTTCTATTACATTTATTTCTATGGATTTTTGATGTTACTGTGAATAAGGTTGTTTTTAAATTTAATTTCTAGGTCATTATTACTTTTTTAAGGAAATATAATTGATATTTGTGCATTAATGTAGTATGCTATGACCTTGCTAAATTCATTTATTAGTTCTAGCAGCCTTGTTGTATATTCTCTAGGGTTTTCTCTGTACAAAGTCATGCCTGTACGTAAAGACAGCTATACTTTTTTCTCTCCAATCTCTATGCCTTTACTTTTTTTTTTTTTTAATTGCTTTGTTGCATTGGCCAGAATTTCAGTACAATGTTGAATAAAAGTTATAAAGGACATCCTTGCCTCAGCCATAATCTTGGGTAGAAAGCACTGAGCCTTTTATGACTGTGTTTGTTAGCTGTGTGTTATTTGTAGATATTGTAATCAAGTTGAGAAAGTTCTCTTTTATTCCTATTTTGCCGAAGTTTTGTTTTCTTCTACTGTAAATGGATTCAAAATTTATTAAATGTTTTTTCTGCATCTATTGAAAATATTTTATTATTTTAATTTATTCTATAAATACGGTGAATAACATTGAATTTCAAATGTTAAAATTTGCATACTAGGGATAAACCCCATTTAGCCATGATGTATTATTCTTTTTATGTATTGTTGGATTCTGTTTGCTAAAATGTTGTCAAGAATTTGGGCTCATAAGGGAAATTTACCCAAGGTTTTTCTTTTTGTGAGTCTTTATCTTGTTTGCTATCAGAATA
The DNA here is from genome assembly GCF_000298275.1 of Orycteropus afer afer. NCBI lineage: Eukaryota > Metazoa > Chordata > Mammalia > Tubulidentata > Orycteropodidae > Orycteropus > Orycteropus afer. Next base: position 667,204 of record NW_006921894.1, on the reverse strand, counting down.
ATATTGATCTCATAAAATGAGTTGATAGCTCCTTCTCCTCTGTTTTCTGAAATAATTTGTGTAAGATTGGTATTATTTCTTCTTTAAATATTTGATAGAATTCACCAAAGAAGCCTTCAGGACTTGGAATTTGTGTGTGTGTGTGTGGGGGGGCAGAGCTTAATTACATGCATAGAATTTTTGTGTTTGTGAAAGGTGTCATTTAAAATTTTTATTTCTTTCTGTGATTCCTAATGTGGAAAACCTTCTTTTAGGATGATTGGCTCTGATAAGCGTTCAACCTCTAGGGTTTATTTGCTTATAAACTCTTTGAAGGAATAATTCATCATTATGAATCTTTTTCTTACTTCTCACTAGGAGGGAAATTGGGGCCAGTGTTTTTGCACCTCTTTGGTGCTTAATGAAAAATTTAGCTTCCTTTGGTGTGATTTTTAATTTCAGTTTTAATTCCCCTTCCTTCATGAAAAAGAAAGAAAGAAAAAAAAAAAAAAGGTAAGTGGCTCCTGGTAAGTTCTTGTTCCTCAGAATGGAGTGATGGCTTTTATACTTTTATTGGCATAATGAAAACTTCTTGTGGAATTATCTTTATGCTTTTCCAACATCATTTTTATCTGAGGTATCTGGGAAGATTTTGGATACAATGAGTGGGAGTACTTGGTTATTGTATGCCATGACCCACATTGTTGAGACTGTTTGAAGACTGACTAGCTGAGTGGGAATTTATTAGAGTAATTCCTCAGTCACTAAATGTAGTTCCATTTAATTTACTTTATTTGCATAGATATAGAGCTATTCTAGGAGCTCTGGTAGCATAGTGCCTAAGGCACTTGATTGCTAACCAGAAGGCTGGCGGTTCAAACCCACCAGCCACTCCTCAGAAGGAAGGTTGGGCAATCTACTTTCATAGTGATACCGCCTCAGAAACCCAAAAAGGGGTCGCTATGAGTCAGGTCCAACTCGATGGCACATAACAACAACAACAGAGATATTCAAAGAGGGACCAGAACTTGAAGAAACTAATATTTCTGTTATACTAACAGAACAAATACATGCTAGGTCTTCTTAACTTTGTGTTCTTTACTGCACAAAGCTCTTTTTTGTATTTGTTGCAAATAAACAAACACAGATTATTTTCTACCTCTTTTTCAGTGGTGCTATGGTTAAGACATGAGGCTGCTAACCAAAAGATTAGTGGTTTGAATCCACCATTTGCACTGTGGGGAAAAGATGAGGCAGTCTGCTTCTGTAAATATTTACAACCTTGGAAACCCTGTGGGGGTAGTTATGAGTCAGAATTCACTCAGTAGCAGTGGGTTTTGTTTTGGTCTTTTCACCTCTTTAAAGCCTATTTCAGTATTCATCACTGTTCTGATACTTGTATTTTCATCTTTGCGCAAATGGAAATAAAAAATTAAATAGATAATGCAATGGTTGTGTATTGGTGGAAGGAAAGAAGCTATAAATTTATAACTTGGGACTCATATCCAGACTGATAGTTGCCTACTTTCTTATTGCATACTGGTTTAAATATCTACAACAGATAAAGAATACACTGTCTAAATATAGTTATTATTTCAATAAGAAAAGCCCCAGTCCTATAAGAACAGTGCACACAAAAGAAGTATAACCAGTATTATACTAGAAGTAAGGAGCAAATGTCCAAGCAGCAAACAGATACCATTATATGGACCTGTTGGCAGTGCCTTGAGCCATCTGTGGGTAGAAGAAACCTGGAAACCCATAGCAGGCACAATGGGATAGTTCTTGTATGCCTGTCTATCGGCAATGTACTTGCAGACAGGTCAAGCCTCAAACTTCCAGGCAACCATATAACTGCTAACAATGAGGCACGTATACCCACTGTCATCAACCATTCCATCCATAGGTGCTAGATTCACCTGTGACCGAGCTAAACACATGAGACAGTTACACAGTGTTGACAAGGTAAGAGCCATCAATATTTTTTATAGAAAGCAACAGTAAACAATAACAACACATTCTCAAAAGGGAAATGCTTACCCTTTGCCAAATTACTATGTCCTTTTTTTTTTTTTTGGTATATTATCCTATATATTTGCTTTTTTTTTTTTTTTTAATTCTGATTTGGGTAAAAGTTTATGGAGCAAATTCATTTTCCATACAGCAGTTCATATACATTTTGTCTCATGGCATTGACTGCAATTTCCCACAATGCAAAAGCTCTCTTCCCACTTCCTCCCCATAGTTACCTCTTCCCTGTGTCCTCCCATCCTTCCATGCACTCCTGCCCCCACCCACAGCTGTCTCCCTATGTATACATAGCCCTTCTATTCTCCCATGATTGATCCCTCCGAAGAGAACATCTACCTACTGTAAATGTTCACCTCATATGCTTGTCTTTTATTTGGCTGGAAGCCACAGGAGTGGGTTCAATTCCAGACCTGAAGGGCAGCTAGGAGCCATAGTCTCAGGGGTTCCACTAGGCTCTATCAGACAAGCAAACCTGGTCCCTTTTTTTTCCTTTTATAATTTTGAGTTTTGTTCCACATTATTCTACCACTCTATCTAGCCCATGTCCATTCTTTCATCAAGGATCCCTTACAACACAGTAGTTTAAGTGCTCAGCTTCTAATCAAAAGGTTGGTGGTTCAAACCCATGAGCTGCCAATGGGAGAAAGATTTACCAATCTGTTTCCATAAAGATTATAGCCGTGGAAACCCTATGGGGTTGCTATTAGTTGAAATCAACTTGATGACACATAATACAGCATAACAATTCTTATATCTCTGGGAAGGCACACCTGATTTAGGCCAGCTGCTTTGTTCATGTCACCACTGCTTCTTGCTACCATGGCTGCATGGCTCCTGAGGCTTCTTCTCTGTTACCAAGCCTTCTAAGCTTCTGACGTTGGGCCCTTCCAACATGCTGAAGCACCTTCTGGTTCAAGACAAGGTAAATAAACAAAATATACTGTCAAAAATTACACAGCTACCTGTGAAGGCTGGGTAAAACAAGTTTGGGGGGATTTTTTAGGGGGTTAGCATTGCACCAAATCTTTCTGATTTATCTGTGCTCGTCTTTTAAAAAAAATACAAACAGAACTAGTAGGAATCAACTAAAGCAACAGAGGAAGGAGAGACAGGAATAGGAGGAAGGAATGGAATGTGTAGCTAATTGCCTCCATGAACAGCTGCCTCCTTTGCCATGAGACTAGAAGAACTAGATGGTGCCCAGCTCCCATTATTCAACATTTGGATCAAAAATTCTGTAGAATAATCCTAATCCTAAAAGAGAAAATGCAGATTCAGAATGGAGTCTCCTCAGTAATCACCACGCTGTTTCCCTCTAGCATCTTAGTGCTTGAAAAACTAGGTACAGAAGTTTGAATTAGGAATTTTGGTGCTCTGAACAGCTTACTGAATCACAGTGCACCAAACACAGAGGAGTAGAATTAGAGGAAAGGCACAGGGAAAGAAATTAAAGAAGATGTACCAGGCGGAAAGTGGACAGGCAGCTGAGAAAGGGCATTAGAGACTTCCCTGGGGGAGCAACTGGCAGGTGAGAATGGCCACCTGAGACCTCTCTGGGCCAAGGCAGAAGACACCCTATGTCAGCATACCAGCTATGACACCAACATACCAGCAAACACCCCAAGGATCTACCTTCACCACCTAGCTAGGTACAAATGGGCACATGCAGCACCACTGAAACCCAAGCAGAGATCTCATTGGTGCTCCAGGAGGGTGAGCACTCTCCCCCCTCAGCAGGTGGCTGAATAGGCTTGGGCCAGCTTAAGTGGCATTGAGAGGTCTGTGCTTGTCTTTATCACTAGTATCAGGACCACAGATTACTAGCAGGCACTCTCCCGACTCCATGCAGCTGAAACCATGTGGACCTTTGGCACTGCAGGTGGGCAGTATCACAGACAAACTCCTGAGCCATTCGCAGTCCAGGCAGGGTGGGCCTGTGCAGGTGAGGTGGAGAGAGAAAAATCCGTGACTGAGTGCAGACCAAGGAATTTGCCTTGGATCAGCTTTTTGGTGCCGAGGGGCCTTAGGAGCAGGGTCTTTGCATGTGTGTGAGCCTGGCAGAAAGTGGCAACACCCTAACAACAGGAATCTTTCCTGAAATTGAGCTGCAGGCTTGTAAATAACAATATGATATCATCAGTAGCAGCCTGCTCAAAACCCTAGAAACCTACCATAGCAACAGCAAGCTTTCCTTCTTCCACTCCCATCTTCTCCGCCAATAATTTCACTCATTCAATAGAAGAAACCGTATTCAGCCAACATAAAACCTCCCAGTTTGACCTCTAAACCCTCTTTATGACAAACAGAAACACATATCCACATTCCACACAGTGATTCCACCATCACAAAGAAAACTGCAGAGCGACTCAGCATACCTGAATCAATAATAAAATAAAATACACCAGCTTCACCTTTTCAAAATATTAAACCACCATAAAACCAAGACAAAACAAATCAACACATAACCACCAGTTAAAGACAACCTCAAAATGTCTAGGAAACAACAGGCAACCTCAAATCAAACAAAAAACAGGACAAGGCATTAGAAGCAAATCCACAAACAAAGATCTCATTACACATGGAATAAGAGGAGGCAATAGAATTATCTGAGAAGGAATTTAGAAGATATGTTTATAGAGCTATGCAAGAGCCTAAGGAAACCCCAAACAGAAACAGGGAGAACACAGACAGTTCCCTGGAGGAACTCAGGAAAATCATTGAGCAACAGAATATTAAGATTAATTCACAATCAGAACTCATACAAAAACAGCAGTTAGAAATGCAGAAGAAATGCAAAACGGAGAGCATGAGCACCAAAATGACAGAATTACACAACACAGTAGAAGCACAAAAGAGTAGATTAGAACTGTATGAAGAACACATATCCCAACTAGAAGACAAATCCCTGGACAATAGCCTGTATGAAGAAAAATCAGAACAAAGATTTAAGAGAAACGAAGAGAACATAAGAATTATATGCAATGACATGAGATGAAACAGTATAAGACTCATTGGAATTCCAGAACAAGAAGAGGTGAAAAAGACCACCGAGAAAATTGTGGAAGACCTGCTAACAGAAAATTTCCCCCATATCATGAAGGAAGAAAAGATATTTATCCAAGAAGCTCATAGAACCCCACACAAGATAGATCCAAAGAGAAAAACACTGAGGCATATTATAATAAAACTTTCCAAAACCAAAGACAAAGAAAAAATTTTGAGAGCTGCCCAGGAAAAAAAGAAATATTGCTTATAGTAATCAAACAGTTAGGCTGAGCTCTGATTAGTCAGCTGAAACCATGCAAGCAAGAAGGCAGTGGGGCGGCATATATAAAACACTGATAGAAAAATACTTCCAACCAAGAATCCTATATCCAGCCAAATTATCTATCAAATATGAGGACTAAATCAAGGCATTCTCAGACAAACAGAAATTAAGGGACTTTGTGAAAACCAGACCAATCCTACAAGAAAAGCTTAAGGAAGTCCTTCCAATAGAGAACCTACAACAGAGATCAACAAAACCAGGATACATGTCATCAACAAAAAAACCAAATCAGAAATAGATACTCAAAATAAGACCATAAAACATTATACCTTAAAAACCAAGGAACTCAATCAGCACACAACAACAGCAACTAACCTATCAGAGAGAATAATACTTCTAGGTACGGACCCTTAAATGGAGAGGAAAACATGACAATGTCTTCACAGCACACTGTTCTAAAAATGTAGAGACAAGAATATACTCCAAGGTAACCACAGAGAAAAGTAACAATTTTTCTAGACAAATCCAGAAGGAAGGAAAACATATGGGTTTAATAAACACAAAACCAAATATAAGAAGAAAAGGGAGAAAGCATTAGCCAACAAACTGAACTCAGGACAGTAATGTATACAGACCAAGGAAACACCAACTACACGACAAAAAAAAAAAAAA
>NW_006921894.1:653042-661009 GCF_000298275.1 Orycteropus afer afer | reverse complement strand
TTGAACCGCCAGCCTTCTGGTTAGCAGTCAAATACCTTAGGCACTACGCTACCAGAGCTCCTACCAAGCCAATGAAGATGTTACAATAATAAATATTTATGCACCCAATGAAAGTGCTCCAAATATGTGAAGCAAATATTAACTGAATTAAAAGGAATAATAGACAACTTTGCAATAGTAGTAGGAGGCTTTACCACACTACTTTCAAGGAGGGACAGGTCAACTGGAAAAAAATTCAAAAAAGATACAGAAGAACTCAACAGTACAATCAACCAACTGGAATTCTTAGACATATACAAGCATTTCACCCAACAAAAACACAATTCACATTCTTTTCCAGTGCACATGGATCCTTCTCCAGAATAGACCATATGCTCGCACATAAAACAAGCCTCAATAAATTCAAAAGCATTGAAATACTGCAAAGCATCATCTCAGACCATAATGCTATAAAACTAGAAATTAATAATAGGAAGAGAAAGGAAAAAGCATCAGACATATGTAAGCTGAATAAGTCACTGCTTAAAAACTATTGGGTTACAGAACAGATAAAAACTGAAACAAAAAAAAATCCTAGAAACTAATGAGAATGAAGATCTATCCTACTAAAACCTATGGGACACAGTGAAAGCAGTACTCAGAGGACAGTTTATTGCAATAAATTCATACATCAAAAAAGAGGAAAGAAACAAAATGAACACTCTAACTCATCAACTCCAACAACTAGAAATAGAACAACAAAAGAATCCTACAGTATCTAGAAGCATGGAAATAATAAAGATCAGAGCAGAAATAAATGAGACAGAAAACAAACAAAAAAAAAAATAGAGAAAATCAACAAAACAAAGGGCTATTTCTTTGAAAAGTTTAATAAAATTGATGAACCATTGGCAGACCTAACAAAAGAGAAGAAGAAGATCCAAATCACAAGAATTGTAAATGAAAACGGTATCATCACAACAGAACCAACTGCAATAAAAAGATACTGACAGAATATTATGAAAAACTGTACACCAATATATTTGAGAACCTAGAAGAGATGGATAAATTTCTAGAATCACAAGAGTTACCTAAATTATCCCACTCAGAAATAGAAAATTTAAACAGACCCATAGCAAGGGAAGAAATTGAACAGGTCATAAAAAACTTCCCACAAAGAAACTCTGGGACCTGATGGCTTCAATGGAGAAATCTATCAAATATTCAGAGAAGAGTTGACAACTATGCTGCTCAAGCTATTCCAGAACATAGAAAAAGATGGGGTACTCCCAAACTCATTTTATGAAGCATGCATAACACTAATACCATAACCAGGGAAAGACAACACTAGAAAGGAAAACCACAGACCAATATCACTCATGGACATAAATGCAAAAATCTTTAACAAAATCCTGGCCAACAGAATCCAACAACATTAATTAAAAAAATTAATACATCCAGACAAAGTGGGATTCATACCAGGTTTGCAAGGGTGGTTCAACATCAGAAAATCAATCAGTGTAATCCACCACATAAACAAAACAAAGGAAAAGAACCATACGATTATATCAATTGATGCAGAAAAGGCATTTGATAAAATCCAACATCAATTCCTGTTTAAAATTCTCAGCAAAATAGGGATAGAAGGGAAATTCCTCAACATAACAAAGGGCCAACGGCCAACATCATTATTAATGGAGAAAGACTCAAGCCATTCCCCTTATGAATGGGAACCAGACAGGGACGCCCTCTATCACCACTTCTATTTAACACTGTATTGGAAGTCCTGGCCAGGGCAATAAGGAAAGAAAGAAAAAGAAAAGGCATACATATTGGCAAAGAGAAATCAAAACTATCTCTATTTGCAGATGATATGATCCTATACATAGAAAACCCAAGGGACTCAATAAAAAAAAAAAAACTACTTGAATTAATAGGGAGGTTCAGCAAAGTGGCAGGATACAAGGTCAACATACAAAAATCAGTTGGATTTCTCTACACCAGCAAGAGTTCTCTGATAAAGAAATAAGGGAAACAATACCATTTACTATAGCTAGGAAAAAAAATAAAATATCTAGTAACAAACCTCACCAAAGACACAAAAGACCTATACAGAGAAAACTATAAAACACTGCTACAAGAGACAACAAGGGCAGTACATAAATGGAAGAACCTACCTTGTTCATGGATAGGTAGACTAAATATTGTGAAAATGTCAATACTACCTAAAGAAATCTATACATTCAACTCAATCCTGATCCAGATTTCAAGAAAATTTTTAAGGACATGGAAAAACTAATTACTAATTTCATATGGAAAGGAAAGAGACCTCGAATAAGCAGAGCACTCCTCAAGAAGAAAAACAAAGTGGGAGGTCTCACACTCCCAGATCTTAAGAACTGTTATACAGCCACAGTAGTCAAAACAGCATGGTATTGGTACAATGATAGACAGACCAATGGAACAGAATTGAAAGTCCAGACATAGACCCATCCATCTGTGGACAACTGATCTTTGAGAAAGGCCCAAAATCCATTAAATGGGGAAGATACTGCCTCTTTAACAAATGGTGCTGACAAAACTGGATATCCACCTGTAGAAAAATGCAACAAGGCCCATGCCTCACCCTATACACAAAAACAAACTCAAGGTGGATCAAAGACTTAAATGTAAAACCCAAAACTATAAAATAGGGGCAAATCTAGGAGCTCTAATTTATGGCATAAATAGACTGTCAAGCATAACCCAAAATGTACAGGAGATAGAAGAGAAGCCAGATGACTGGGACCTTTTAAAAATTAAATTCTTTTATGCATCGAAAGATTTCATCAAAAGGGTAAAAAGAAAACCTACAGATTGGGAGAAAATATTTGCCTATGACATATCTGACAAAGGACTTATCTCCAAAATCTACAGAAAACTTCAATACCTTAACACCAAAAAGGCAAATAACCCAGTTCACAAATTGGCAAAAGACTTGAACAGACACTTCACCAAAGAAGATATACAGGCATCCAACAAACCCATGAGAAACTGCTCATGATCCTTAATCATTGTTGTTGTTGTTATTGTTGTTATGTGCCATCGAGTCAGACCCGACTCATAGCGACCCCCTCTTGGGTTTCTGAGGCAGTATCACTATGAAAGTAGATTGCCCCTTCCATCTTCCTTCTGAGGAGTGGCTGGTGGGTTTGAACAGCCAGCCTTCTGGTTAGCAGTCCAGTGCCTTAGGCACTATGCTACCAGAGCTCCCCATAATCATTTAATCATTTCCCCATTAATCACTAGAGAGATGCAAATCAAAACAACAATGAGATATCATCTCACCCCAGCAATAATAGCAGAGTTCAACAGATCAGATAGTAACAAATGCTGGCAGGGTTGAGAGATTAGAACTCTTTTCCACTGCTGGTGGGATTGTAAAATGGTACAACCATTGTGGCAAATGGTATGGCGTTTCCTTAAAAAACTGAAAATAGAAGTACCATTTGACCCAGCAATTCCATTACTAGGAATATATCCTAAAGAGTTGAGAGATAGCACACGAACAGACATATTACACCTATGTTCATCGCAGCACAATTCACCATAGCAAAGAGATGGAAACAACCTAAATGCCCATCAATGGATGAGTGGATAACCAAAGTATGGTATATCCACATAATGGAATACTATGCCACATTAATGAACAATGAGGGATACGTGAATCATCTCGCAATATGGATGAACCTGGAGGACATATATGCTGAGTGAAATAAGTCAATCGCAGAAGGACAAGTACTATATTAGGCCATTACTATAAAAAGACAGAGAAGAGTTTGCTTGGGAAAGGGAACTCACCTAGTAGGTTACCGGGAAGGGAGGGATTAATTTCTGGCTAGTTGGGGCCTACATGGTGATGTGGGTAGGGGGAGTGATGTATGGGAAGGATATATGACCACCATAATAACATTGGGAAATTAGAGGACACCAAACTGTGCACATAAGAGATTGATGACAGATGCTAATACCAACCAATGTGTCCACAGTACCACATTGCCAGTAACACCAAAAACTAGGCTATACAGATAAACACATAAACACCTGAGATGACCAGAAGGGGGTCAGTGAACAGAGGTATACTCTAGACCAAGGATAGATTCAGCTGAGACTAATCTTGCACAGACACCAGTGATACAAAATGCCTGCAGTCCTTACAGAAACAATAGAAGACAGACACAAAGTAATCCCTCACAGACATCCCAACACTATGGGAGAGAGATCCAATAGAGCTACTACCTCAGGACCATAGTACTGGGGGACACCAGACTCAGTTGGCACAACAAAATACATAAAAACGTTGCTCCACATCCTACATTGGTGAATAGTGACTGGGGTCTTAAAAGCTTTCAAGGAGCTATCTAAGATGCAGCTAATGGTCTCCTACCATCGGAAGTGAAGAAGAACACACACACAAAAAAGGGCATTTAGAAGCAATCAGCCCTAGGACACGATGGCCCTTGAGACCAGAAGGACTGGATGGTGCCCGGCTACCAGTGCCAGCCACTCAGGAAAGGATCAAATCTGGAGATCCTGGATAGAGTGGGAGGGAAAACGTGGAACATAATCCAAAAACTCAGTGATGACCAGAATTACTGGTCAGATGAGGTCTGGTGAGACTTCCAATACTATGGCCCTGGAATACATTCTGTGCCTGGAATAAAACTCACCACCAGGGTGGGCTCTCAGCCCAGTAGTTAACAAGATGTACAGGCAGACCACTCAACCCAGGATTTCGCACCCACATACTCTATGGTAATACATACCTTAGAACAATAGACCATGGGACACCAGAGGACCAACATTCAAATTGAGGAAATGCAGGACAAACAGGAGCGCACAATTATGAGGGGCACAGGGGGAGGGTTGTAGGGTAGGGAGGGGAGGAGACCAGGTTAGTGTTGGACATGATGAATGGAGAATGAAACCAAATGTACAGTGTTACGTTGAATCTAAAACAAGCTCTTAAAATTAAAAAAATAATCATTAAAAAAAGTAGAAAATGCAAAACAGAATTTAAAATTCTGTGGACTTTCTGGAGCCATGGGGCCTGGATGAACCTCCAAAACTATTATCCTGAGATGATTTTTAAACCTTAAACCAAAGATATCCCCTGAAGTCTTCTTAAAACCAAACAGTAGTGCAGCTTAACTACTAAATAATGTCTGCCTTGAGCATTGTGTTTTTTAAAGAACTATCTACATGGGTTCAAATTGGCAAAAACAACTTGAAAGATGGGATGGGAAACATAAGGGGCAATGAGTTTATGTTAATGAATAAAGAACAATTCAGAAAAGGGCGGTAAGAATGGTTGCACATCTGGAAGAATGTAATCAATGCCACTGAATTGTAGATTTAAAAATTGTTGAATTGGTGTATGTTTTACTGTGTATATTCTCAACAACCAAAAATAAATTATTAAAATTAAAAAAAAAAAAAACTGGTGAGAGTTATAAGCCAAGAAATTGACAACTCAGTAATTCTTTGTTTAGCCTCAAAGTCCAAGTAAATTTATATCTAAAATTAAATTAACATTAAATAAAGTTAAAGATCTGATATTTATTTCTGTTGGTGTCATTGTTAAGAGCAGGGATAGCATAAACTATTGGGAATTGTATTTTTTTTCTGGAACAAATAGGCATTCCACACATGCACCATAGCACCTTTTTCATCCCTAGATACATTCATTAACTGACAGAGTCTGTGAACGTATTCAGTCCTGGTTGAGAGCAAGAGATGTGTTTATGCTGTGGTTTCTTAAATATATTTACAGTCTTTTCAGAAAGTTTAGTGGGGATTCTACAGTGGTTATTTCTTCATCTGCTGCAACAGCTGTTGGCTGGAATGAAAGAAAATATCCAAAGTGCTTCACAGAAACATTATAAATTGCCTCAAATTATAAACACTAAGAAAGGTAATTTGAAGGAAAGTCTGTACATGTTGTTAGTTACAGTGTGTGAGAAGTATCTGGTGTGAAATACTCAGATCACCAGTAACTCAGATCACCAGTGACTACTGATAACAGTTTTAAAGATGTGAGACTCTCTTGGTGTTTCAACCACATTTATTCTCAGTTTTGACTCCTTGGGCTGCCAGGCTGTTTGGCTGCTCACATCCCTCCAAGTCTGTTGACACCTATCTGTGGGGAGTGAGCAGAATTGGTGCCTGGTTCTCCCCCTAAGGCTCTGGTGACTGGCAGTGAGTGCAAAATTGGAAACTTAAATGCTTTAGACCTTGACAAGCCTTCACATTCCATTCTCTGAGACAATGTCTCCAGCACTCTCTGAAGGAGCTAACCAAGAACCAGTCTGACCCAAGCAGAGCATTCCCACTAGCGTATGACTTGGTGCTGCATTTTGGAAAGTCATGGGGGAAAGTGTAACAAGTTGTAAAATCCGTACCATCATATTCAGCAGTTTAGACCAATGCACAAAGATACACACAAAGGGATGCTATTGTCATCATTGTAAACTGAAAACATGGATTTATGCTAATCAATCCAACAATGGAGACTTGGTTGAATAAGTTGTGGCAAGAGAGTCACTACATATTGTTGAGTGGAGAAAATAAGTGAACAGTATTTGATGTTAAGTGTAAAGTTGTATGTGCACACTCATGGTGTGTGTAGAGACATAGATATCTGGAAGAATAACCATAAAATGAAAAAATCATGGTTCTCTCAAGGTGGTGGAGTTCCCATGCTCCCTTTTGGGATGTGAGCTTGTTGAGAGTGGAACTAGCCCATTACGGTGTTTAACATATTTCTGGTTAGTACTGGATATGACTGCTAGTAATTATGATGCCCAGGACACTCTTCCATAGTCATAGTACTTGAAGATGCATACTACATCTGTAAAGTATAGATGATCTTTGTATGTTGCTTTTGTGAGATATTTAGTGCACGGAACCTAATATATGAAAAAGATAATTTTAACTCCAAGATAGATCTGTAGAGCTTCATTCATAGGGTTGACTGTTGTGTAGTTTACATTGGAGATTCACTTATTTTAAAAGTTGTGTCAATTCAAGGAATAAACCCTTGTATTTTGTGGAGAGCTTATTTAATACTTACTTTTGGAGAGATCTTGCTAACTTAGTCAATATTTGTCTCTTACATAATCTTGAAGCACTTGATCACAATCTGGCTTTTACCACCCTTTCTGGCCTCATTTCTGATTACTCCTATTCAACATTTTCCAGAAACACCAGACTTTTCCTATCTCCACACCTGTACTCATGCTGTTTCCTCTACAAGATGGGCTTTTTCCATCTGAAGCTGATCATTTTCTTTCTTTTGTGAAGTCTTCCATGACCAGACAGAATCAATTGGCCTCTCCCAGTACTGAGCATGCAGTGTCATAGTTGTTTGCATGCAAGTCCCCCTTACCACCATACCGTGAGCCTCCAGGGGAGAACTGGTTTGTTAATGGCCAGACTTCCCAATCCTGTGCATACCTTGCCTTCCTAAACCTTTGATAATCATGTCAGAAGTAGTAGTGGAAAGTAGGATGTGAGTAAAGGAAGAGAGGCCAAGTGCTGGTTCAGAATACTCACATTTCTCTCTTCTGTCTCTTCTTTCATGTTGGGTTTGCTTGTGAGTACTGGTGTTTAGCAAGGATTGTGGAACTGGCGCAGGACCAAGCAGTGTTTTGTTCTGCTGTGCATAGGGTTCACTATGAGTCGCAGATGACTCGATGGCACCTACAACAACAACAACAACTGGTTTTTATAAACAGATCCTTTCCCGAGAGTGTACTTCACTGCTATGAGGGTTACCTCATGGTTTTCAGAAAAAGGGGTCTGTAAGGAGCTCTGGTAGCATAGTGGCTAAGACACTTGCCTGCTAACCAGACACTGGCAGTTCAAACCCACCAGCCACTCCTCGGAAGGAAGGTTGGGCAATCCTACTTCCGTAGTGATACTGCCTCGGAAACCCAAGGAGGGGTCGC
>NW_006921894.1:617044-632633 GCF_000298275.1 Orycteropus afer afer | reverse complement strand
TTCTCTCTTTTTGGTTTGTAGTTCTCCTCACTTGCCAATTGATGTCTCTGGTTCCCTGTTTACAATCTTGTAGGCTTATTTTACTTTGGATATGTCCATAGCTGTGGTTTCTGGGTTATGTCATCTTGGTGTCAGTCATCGGTTGTTATTTGCTATTATTGATTATCTGTTCAAAGGACTCCCTTTAGTATCTCTTGTTAGATTGGCATAGTTTTAGCTGGGAATCTCCTAATTTCACCATCATATTTGAGGGACGGTTTTGCTGGGTATATAATTCTTGGTTGAAAATTTTTCTCTTTCAGGGTTTTATATATGCCATCCCATTGCCTTGTCACTTGCATGGTTTCTGTTGAGAAATCAGAGCCTATTCTTACTGGTTGTCTTTTGTAAGTAACTTTTTATTTTTCCCATGCTGCTTTCAGGATTCTGTCTTTGTCTTTGGTTTTGATGAGTTTGATGATGATATGTCTTGGTGATTTTTTTTTGGAAGTCTTTCCTGTGTGGGGTTCATTGGACTTCATGAATGCATATATTCTCATCTTTCATCATACCAGGGAAGTTCTCCTCCAACAAATCTTGGACAGTTTTCTCAGTGGTTTTATTATTGTCTTCCTGTTCTGGAATTCCAATGACACGTAGGTTATTACTTTTGATGCTTCGCACATGAACCTTAGGCTTCTTCATGTTGTTTTGATCTTTTTTCTGATTGATCCCTTTCCAAAGAAGTATTTAGGTATTTGTCTTCAATCCATTAGTTCTGTGTTCCATTGCATCAATTCTACTCCTTTGCCCTTTCAATGTGTCATATAATTCTGACAATTTGGTATTAATCTTCTGGATTTCTCTCTGTACATTTAGAATCATTTCTACATTTTCATTTATTTTGTCATTTTGTTTTTGTATTTTCTTCCGCAATTCTTCTAGGGCTTTGTCTGTGTTTTCCTTGGTCTGTCTCTCAGTCCTTTGTAGAATACCTAAATATATTTCTTTTGAATTCCTTATCAGAGAATTCCAATGTTGCTACTTCCTCAGGGATGTGTTCTAGATTCGTATCCTTCTCCCTAGTTTCTACCACCTTATCTTGCTTCTTTGTGTGGACTATCATGGTCTGTTGTCTCAAAGACATCATAGAGTTGTTGCATTTAAATCTCTGTTAACTGTTTGTGAAGATCATCCAGGGGTGAATCAGGCTCTTCTTGGTGGTTGTTTATCATTGTCTCATTGGTGGAGAAGGAAGTGATGGCTCTCAGTATGTGAACCTGCAGGAGGTGTGGGTGTAGTTGTGTCATATGGGGGCTGTTGCTATCTTCCACTCAGTTAGACAAAAATAACAATTGACTAACCAACAAAAAAGTAAAAGCACATGGAGAAAAAATACACCATGTAATATCACATAGGAATAGTAACCAAAAAAAGAAAAAAAAAAAAAAACCTGCAATATCTGGGGATAGGGCAATAAGAGAAAAAAGGTAGAGAAGGGGAAAAATGAAGAAAATAATGGGAAAAATGCAAGAAGAAAAACAAGGAATAGGGTTAACCATGAGAAAGAAAATAAAAATTTGCAACCAGGAAAAGGGAAAAGAAAAAAGCTGAAAGCTAGTACCCAAAAGGGGAAGAATAAAAAAATAATAGTAAAATGGACAAAAGTAATAATAATAATAGTAGTTTTAAAACAGACAATAACAAACTAAAAAACAGAAAACAGAAAAAAAAACTCAGGGCAGGGCAGGACAGGGCACCCATGCTCCGTCCGAGCACAGAGACTGGGATCAAATTCCTGCCAGCCCAGAAGGTGGGTGGGATGAGGGATGACCGCAACTCTGTTCAGCAAGATATATGGGGTATGAGAGTAACAAGGGGAATTTCGCTCCTTTCCAGTCGTCTGGGTCCAGAATGTCCTTGGGGTTCCCGGCAAGCGGAGCCTGTTCCTAGGTCCCTGGAATCTAGGAGAATGCTTTAAATATCCAAAATGGTCAAGCCGCTTGTAAACATTCAAAATGGTTGCACACTCCAAACAGACAAAAGTCCACAGTTCATCCCGCTTTCCTCTTCGCTGCTTCCTCTTTTATTCCCCACCCACCAGAGCAGTCCTCCATGCAATCCCTGGCTAGCAGGGCCTATTTTTAAGTTTACCACCACTCAGCAATATCCAAGCTGCCTGTGCCATCAGGATTGCTGCCAGTCTCCTTTTTTGGTGTTTTCATGCAAATTCTTATGCTAGTTGGAGTGTAGTCCACTTCTATATCCTTCCCTTCAAGGCTCAGGAGCCCAGTATTATCTTCTGTATCTGTGTTAATTTGTTCCCCTTTTCTTTATTGAGGAAGGTCCGTGCAGTCTTTCTGCCTGTTCCACCATTTTACCGGTAGCCCCAGGGCTTACATTCTTAAACTCTCATCTTGACACTATGGTCTGAATTGCTGTAGAACTTTTCAAAAATAACATTCAGAGAGGATTGGGAAACTTGAGAAAAGATAGTACTGCTCTATTAAGGGCTGTTTTTCTAGACTATTATTTCCTAATCAGGGTGCTATCACAGGCTTGGATCATTTTCAGTGCATTGTGGAGTCACAACTGTTGATTTTGTTAATAGTGTAAAAGAATCTTCTTTGACCCCATAAGTAGCAGAAGCTGTGCTTTTCTCCAACTTCCCAAGCAGGGAAAGCATGTGAAGCCTGAAGGAATTGAGCCTTAAGCTTAATACAGTTACAGACCTTAAAGGAAAACTATTTGCAAAGGTTTTCAGAGGATAAAAGACAGAAAATTGTGAAATCACCACAACAGTAGGCCCAAAGATTGGTTTGTCTTGTATGGCTTCTGAAAATAATTGACAGTTGATGGTACCAGCCTATATGGTGGCTATGCATGTGAAGTGTGTGTACAGTT
Organism: Orycteropus afer afer; assembly: GCF_000298275.1. Lineage (NCBI taxonomy): Eukaryota > Metazoa > Chordata > Mammalia > Tubulidentata > Orycteropodidae > Orycteropus > Orycteropus afer. The sequence continues at coordinate 629,750 of NW_006921894.1, read as the reverse complement.
ACAAAGTGCCTACCAGAAACACACTGTTTTCCCTTAAGAAGACAAGAAGGATTCAACCAAAGCTTATAGGCAGACATAACCAAGGACCTGTGCCTATTTAAGCTGATGTCTGAACACACCAGAAAACTTTCAAAGGGCAAAGGGAAGTCGTTTTTATAACAGTGGTGTTTCATAGACCAAAAAGAGTTCGGGGCAACAGCTTCAGATGAATCTGGGTAAAGGTTTTGTATGTTCTGTCTATTTGCATTATACATGCAGAGAGGCTATGCCTCAAACTTCTGGGAAGCCCTAAGGCTTTGAAGATGAGGCATATCACCCACTGGCATCAACTATTCTATGGTGCAACATTCACCTGCGATTAAGCAGGACACACAAGACATTTATATGACATTGGCAGAATGAACACAGTTATTATTTATAGAAAGCAAACAGTAAACAGCAACAACATTCAGGTAACAGATTCTCAAAGGAGAAATGCTTAGTCTTCCACAAATTACCCATGTCCATTCTTGTGTTATTCATCTGTCAGTTTGTTGCACTGTGGTGGCTTTCATGTTGCTATGAGGCTGGAGGCTGTTCAACCAGTATTTCAAATACCAGCAGGGTCACCCATGGTGGACAGGTTTCAGCAGAGCTTCCAGACTAAGACAGACTCAGGAGAAGGAAAGGGCCATTCACTGATCAAGGTAATGGCCAGTCAAAACCTTATGAATAGCAGTGAAACACTGTCTGATATATTCCTGGAAATCTTTATGAATAGTCCTGACATATTGTCTGATATAGTGCCAGAAGATGAGCCCCTCAGGTCAGAAGACACGATATGACTGGAGAAGAGCCGGTTCTTCCTCAAAGTAGAATTGACCTTAATGATGTGGATGGAGTAAAGCTTTCAGGACCTCCATTTGCTGATGTGGCATGACTCAAAATAGGAAGAAACAGCTGCAAACACCCATTAATAATCAGAACATGGAATGTATGAAGTATGAATCTTGGAAAATTGGAAGTTATAAAAAATGAAATGGAACATATAGAGATTGATATCCTAGGAATTAGTGAGCTGAAATAGATTGGTTTTGGCCTTTTTTAATCAAACAATATGATCTACTATGCCAGGAATGAAAAATTGAAGAGGGATGGCATGGCATTCATCGTCACAAAAAATGCTTCAAGATCCATCCTGAAGTACAGTGCTGTCAGTGATAGGATAACATCCATATGCCTACAAGGAAGGCCAGTTAATAGGACTAGTATTCAAATTTGTGTACCAACCACCAAAGCCAAAGATGAGGAAATTGAAGATTTTTACCAACTTCTGCAATTTAAAATTGACCAAACATGCAATCAAGATGTATGGATTATTATTGGCGATTGGAATTCAAAAGTGGGAAACAAAGAAGAATTACTGGTAGTTGGAAAATTTGGGTTGGTGATAGAAATGATGCTGGAGATCGCATGATAGAATTTTGCAAGACCAACAACTTATTCATTGCAAATAAACAGGATTGACTTTAGTCTGAAGAATCTTCTGTTCTGCCTGTCTCTAACAAAACTCTGCACATCTGCACCCACAATCAAAGACCAACTCAAAGTTACTGGCATTATCCTGACTTGTCAGGTATGCACAGGGCCTTCCTCTTCCCCCTCTCCCCCCAGAGGTTGAGGGTGGAAAGCAGCACTAATTGTGGCAGAGAAATAGGTTTATCTGCACAGATGAGGAGGTGGGCAGAATCAATCTTTACTTGATGTTCGTAACTCACCAGGTGGGGTGAGGAAAAGAAGTCGAGGAAGAAAGCTCTCCAGAGGAATATTGCAGACTTGTTCTCCCATAGTCTAATTTCTGTGTGCTGCTCCAGAGAAATTTGTCCAACAGCGAAATAGCTCAACAGTAAATTGTTGAAGATGATGATTCTTCTTTTATACCACAAAACCCACCACTGTGTGAGGTTACTGAGTAATATTGGTAGGTTTACCCAGCATCCTGAAACAAAAAATTATAAATAGTTGTCACACCGAAAGAAGTATTTCCTCACTAGATCTGTCTGGCAAGGACTTAATGTGAAATAATTAGGCCTGATGCTGGCAGGATAAGGAGCTGTGGTGGTGCTGTGGTTAAGGCATTGGGCTGCTAACCAAAAGGTCAGTGGTTTGAATCCACCAGCTGCTCTGTGGGAGAAAGATGAAGCTGTCTGCGTCTATAAAGATTTAAGGAGCTCTGGTGGGATAGTGAATAAAGCATTGGTTACTAACCAGATGGTCAGCAGTTCAAACCCATCAGAGGCTTCCAAGGATTTATAGCCTTGGAAACCCAATGGGGGTTGTTAGAAGTCCAAATTGACTTGATGACTCTGAGTTTGGGTTTTTTGTTTTTGATGCTGTCAGGGGACATAGCCCCCACTGCACTGCTACAGTTCTGAGAACACGGTTTTCCTGCCTCACTGATTAATTCACTTCCATGGTTTTAGGATCTTTCAGGGTTTTAGGATCTTGCAAGGCTACATCTCTGGACAGTTTATGGATTAACTGCCTGGAGACTTAGCTTCAGATGAGGCTAAGGGAGGTTGGAATTATTCTAGGCCTCTCAGTGAAGGCACCCTCTCTCTTTCTAATAAACCAAAAAACCCAAACTCACTACTCTCCAGTTGGTACCAACTCATAGCAACAATCCCTTCTTGGGTTTCCAAGGCGGTATCTCCACAGAAGTAGATTGCCCAGTCTTCCTTCCAAGAAATGGCTGGTGAGTTTGAACTGCCAGCCTTCTGGTTAGCAGTCAAATGCCTTAGGCACTATGCTACCAGAGCTCCCTCTCTTTCTAATAGAGGTCTCAAGTTATGCCACTTAAGAAGATAATATTTAAAGTATTGGTTGCTTATGTGAGGTTGTACAGCTGTTGTCTTTTTTTTTCCCCCATCTTGAAATGTACTGATAAGATTATATGAGCCAGATGCGACATGCATAGTTCTTATGACCTTGAGGCTGTGCCTTTCTCTGTGTGGTCTGTTTTCTGCTGGCAACTTCATTTCAGTTAACCAACCCTGTGGGAAGATAAAAGAGAAAATGTAGCACTGTGTCATTTGCCTCAGTGAACTCCACGGAGTACATCATTTCTACCTTAAAGTTGAGATTTCTGCTTCTGGGCTTCTTGGGGAGCTATAACTACTTGAAAAATTAACCTCCTGCTTAAGCTACATGAGAATAAGAATAATATCTTCAGTTTGTTTAAGAATCCATCAGTGTCTAGCAGTATGGGTCCACATTGGGTGCTTTATAAATACTAGATGACATAATGTAGTAAGTACTGACTGTTCCCATTATACCATCTCAAGGTGGAATCCCAAAGCAACTTTTTAAATTTCCAGTTTCCTATAAGCAAACAGTTACTAATCCCAGCGTATTTTGACAGAGACTTATGTTTCACTTTCGTCATAAAGTGTTACTGTCATGCACCTCATAAAGACTTAAGTCACATGGGAGGCTCTACTGGTTGGACCAGCTTATGATCTTCCAGAAAAGTGTATGAAGATGAGAACTCTGCCTATAGACACAGAGTGAGGTGGTATACAAGCAACTAATTTTCTAAAGCTCCTTGCTGGCAGTTTTTAATGCCCTATTGATTTTATTAAACATTCTTAATAAGAAGATGGAGTTTTATTTAGGCTACTAAGGAAAAAAAACAAAAACTTACAGCCATCAAGTTGATTCCAACTTATAGCAACCCCCATTAGGTTTCTCAGGTGGTAAATCTTTACAGAAATAGATAGCCCAGTCTTCCTTCCATGGAGTGGCTTGTGGGTTTGAACCGCCAGCCTCCTGGTTAGCAGTCAAATGCCTTAGGCATTACACCACTAGAGCTCCTTAAGCATATAGCCATAATGAAGAGTTGTTTTCATGTCTCAGAAATTGTGGCACTGCACAAAATTGAGGAAGAAACACTGTGTAGTGGAGACAGTCTAACTGTATTGTAGATGAAAGTTCACTGTAGATGAAAGTTCACTATAGATGAAAGTTCAATGGATGCATTTTGTCAGTGTACCGGAGGAAAGAGATTTTTGTGCATAAGGTTCAAAATGACCAGATTTCTGTTAACCCTTTCAAGACAGATTATTTTCTGCTTTGCGTTTTTTATCAATGCCATTTGTTTTCAGTAAGGGGAAATTTCTTTTTTTTTTCTTTTTGAGGTAATAGGTATTTTGATACAATTATGTGAAACATATATGTCCCAAGTGGACTCCAGTGGTAAGATAGGTGGGATGAGGCCCTTTCCTCAGATTCACACAGTTACACAGGCCCCCATTAGGTGGCAGTATATACTACAACTAGGATAGCATCTTCCCAAGGAATTGAGCCTGAAAATATAAGCAGATGATCTCTGTCCCATGGGTCACAAAAGACTTAAATTTCTTTTACTCACAGAGACATTTCAATAAAAGAACACATACATAGTTGTGTTAACAAACCTAAAGAAAGGGAACTATGAATATTTGAACTTTGAGAGTGAAACTTAAACACATTGTAGCCAGTCAAAGAAGAGGTCTCAGGGTTCTGGTGGAAGACTAGATAGGGGAGGCGCTTACAGGAAGAATATAGCATGGGTTAGAATTAGTTCTGGAGGAACACTTTGCTCCAGATACACCGCATCCTGGGTCAAACAGGAGCCTCTTGATTCAGTGTGTTGAATGTAGCAGCTTCTCACTCTTGTTATTTCTTCCATATTTTTGCTGCAGAAGCCAGCAACAAAGTGGTCAAGAATGCAATTTTACTGTTAAACAGAATGAGGTTCAAACTAGGCACTGCCACTTTAGAAACTTGGGCACAGTGGACATTTCTTAATTTCTCTGAGCTGCATTTATTTTATCAAATGGCAATGATGATACCTCCCCATAGAGTGTTCTGAACTATTGCTGTTATCCAGCTAGAATATTTAATGCAGCAAAACTTTTTTTTTTTTTTTTTGAGTGCTAGCCAGGTGCCACAAAGAGAAATTAGGCACAAGTTGCTCCTTTCAATGGGTTTCTACTTAACATAAAACTTGAAAACACATTAATATAAGTTAGAGCATGAGAAGTAGCACAAAAAAGGTTCCAACCAAATGTTGTACAGGTTTGGGAGGGAGAGTAATAGATGGATTTGAAACATTCTTTAAATGTAATGGAAAAATGGGTTCCTTTAAAGAGATTTTTAATTTCTATAATAGAGGGAAGGGGAAGCTAATAGAAAAAAAACCTGGAACTGGTCAGTATTGTGCATGTTGTGGCAGATACACAGGTCTGGAATGGATCTGTTGAGAGATTTAATGCTGAGAACTACAAAAGGTTTGGAATAAATTGAATATTGCAGGTATAGAGTGACTGGGATCCTTTTTACAGGAAATATGAGCCATGACAGCAAGGGAGGAAGTGCACCTGATGGCAAGAAAGCTGTTATGTATGCCAGCTCAGACAACACAGGTCAATGCATCTGTGAGGACTGCATCAGGATGAGCAGAAATCCCACAGCGATTTTTTACATCACCATTGTTATTACTAGGTGCTATCAAGTCACCTTCAACACATGACAACCAGTGTACAACAGAACAAAACATTGCCTGGTTTTCATGATTGTTGGTATGCTCAAGTCCATTGTTGCAGCCATTGTGTATTTTGAGTGCCTTGGAGCTCTGGTAGCACAGTGCCTAAGGTATCTGACTGCTAACCAGAAGGTTGATGGTTCAACCCCACCAGCTATTCCATGGAAACAAGACTGGACAATCAACTTCTGTAAAGATTTATCACTTTAGAAATCCAATGGGAGTCACTATGAGTCAGAATCAACTCATTGGCAGTGGGTTTGGTTTGGTTTTGCCTGCAACCTAGGGGGCTCATCTTCTAGCACTATAGCAGACATTTGTCTATTGTGATACCTAGGTTTTTGTTGGGAAATCTTCAGAGGTAGATTATCAGATTTTCTTCTTAGTCTGTCTTAGTCTGAAAGCTCTGCTGAAACCTGTCCACCATGGGTGACCTTGCTGGTATTTGAAATACCAGTGGCATGCATTCCAGCATCACAGCAACACAAAGGCCATCACAGCATGACAAACTAACAGATGAGTGCATCACCATGGACCAGGAGTTGATCACCACAGCACAGCTGCAGGGCCAGCTGATAGCCACAGATGGCTTGACCTAGGGGCATGCTAGAGATACCACCATGGTGTCACTGTGGTACCTTCTACATAGTGTCATTTCTATCAAGTCTAGCATGGCTGTGTGGCACACCTCTGACTGGAGCTGCATGTGGTAGGCACACATTCCAGTCAATGGTTCCCTGAGCACACCCAGATGGAGGGATGTGGTGAGCACCTGGAACATCTCAGCACCCCTGACCATGCAGCTGGGTGAAAGAACCAAGGGCCAGGGAAGAAATTCCCATGACAGACCCAGAGACTTCGAGCTGCTGGGAACATAAGCCAGGAAATTGAAGCTACAGTGAGGCATAGTGGCCACTTTCTTGATGCTCAAGTGCATAGCAGCTCCCGCTGCTGGGCTGCCATCCCTGGGCCACTGCCCTACTCCTTTGCCTGTGGCTCATGTACAGACTGGTCAATCCATGTCATGCATGTTTACATTTGTGCCTCCCAACCTTCTCTGGAAGACTTGTGTACCACCTGCAGACTTGGCCCCTTGGAGTCTCCTCCCTCTGGGCTCTTTTTGTGAGTGTCCACAATTTGTTTTGTGACTTTAATTGATTGCCTGGTCCTTAGTGTTCTCCAAGCACTTCCTAATGATTAGGTGCCCTCTGTTCCTTCCCTGTTGTGTCCTGATTTCAGATGCTGCTGAAAGAGGGAAAGTGACTGAACCTAAACTCAGTCCTTTTGACTCACCAGTAGCTACCCTAGTGCAGAACGTGAGGCAGTTACTTCCTGAGTTCAGTTTGGGTTTGCCTAGAGATTTTCTTTGCCTGTTTTTATTTCTCACTTATTAAGAAAAAATGAGTTAACTATATTAAAAAAATGCACCTAGAATTAGGTTGAAACTAACAATGATCATTTTACTTGGCTCATTTACTTTCCTTCTGATGCTGCTTAGTTAAGACTTCATCTTTCAGTCTATTTTAAAGGAAGAATCTGAAAAATGATAATAGATTAATATTTTGTTATTATACGTTATCAGTAAATGTGACATCCTAGTTGAATCTAAGTATAGGTAGACTGAGAAAAGTGTTAACATTGTTTGAGTAGAAAATAGATGGAAATAAAAAGACTTATAGCTGGTGATTTGTTCAGTATCACTTAGCAACATCAATATTTTTGTCCACCAAAAAAGGCCTCATATTGTGTTCATGTTGAAAATATTTGTACATCCACCTGTGTGTACCTTGTATACACATAATCTAAAGCAGAAGAATCCATTTTTATTGTTGCTGGTTTTATAGCACTGATTTGGGTATTGGGATGCTGGCTAAGGAGGCCTCATTATGTGGTGGTTAGAGCACTTGTCTGCTAACCAAAAAGTTGATGGTTCAAACCCACCAGCTACAGCCTTGGAAACCAATGGGATGGTTCTCTTCTATCCTATACAGTCACTATGAGTTGGAGTCAACTTGAAGGCAGTGGGTTTTGGTTTTAGACACTGGTTACAGTGACAGAACAACCTCTGAAAATGTGAGAAGATATTTAAAGAAATATTCTTAAAATATGTCTGCAAACTGCCTCTTACTGTAGCAACAAATTAAATTGCTTGGTAAAATCCTAAATTAAAAGAGTTTTTTTCCCTAAAATAATTCTTTTGTGTTTTAAACATCAGTTTTTCCTCATCAGAAGCTGAAACATGATGCTCCCCCAGCCATGACAAGAACGGGGTGATTCCCATTAATAGCCATGTAACAAAATTAATCTCTAGTTTTCTGATAGCTTATTGTCTAGAACTTTACCAGCTCATACACATCAGTGAATCTCCATTTCTACTACTGATCATGGCATCTGTCCTTCATATAAAGACCACGACTGGTATGCTGTGGTTTGTGGGGTGTGTTCCCCTCTGTGTGAGTGCGTGAAGATAGCCTATCCTGGTGTCCTCAGTGTAATCTATCCTCTCGGAGTAGTGAGGGAGCTGAATAGTACAACCTGTTGCTGTTGAGTATAATTGCAGTAATTTTTAATTGAAGTTGTCATTTATGCAACTAATCAGTGAGGAGAGCTCACCACCCAAGGCTTTCTCTGTCTAGAGGTCTCTGTCTTGCACATTTTTTATTCTTAGTTTTCTTTTCATTATTCTACTCACATAGCTGGAATTTAATCCCATTATCCCATTTGTTGTCTGCTTTGTACCAGAATAGATAATAATATAATTATGTTATTTTTCTTTGGTTCCCTGATGCCACACAGTAAGTATCTGTAAGAGATATTGAACCAATAGATCTATGGAGGACTCACAGGAAATTATCACAGCTGTTCTATATGGCAGGTGTTTGCACAAAGACCAGAATTCCCAAATAAAAATTCATAAATTATGGCCAAAGTCCAAAATTAGCCCAGAGTACTGTATTTGTTGTGCCCAGGTTATGAAGGAGTAGTTTGGGGTAAATAAATTGCCAACGTGCAACAATGCAAAAAGCAATAGGAAAGTTTATTAGCTAACTTAAGTTAGGGTCCTTGCTTTCACCCTCGCAGTGGGTTGAGCAAAAGACCCTGTGCTCTTACATTAAGAAATATTTATAGAGAAACATAGGGTGGAGTAGATAATTTGGTTTTTATGATAGGGGTTTGGGAATTTGGGGCAGGTTGGAATTCCCCCGGTTTCAAAGGTGAGTGAGAGATTTCTCGGGGCTGGGCGGATCTCTTTGATATGTGCATATTCTCTGTGAAACCCTGGGGGTGAGAGCCCTCATAGTCTTCAAAGGTGGGTGAGAGGCTTCTTGGAGCCATGCAGATTTATGATAAAAGTCTCTGAGGTATGGGATTATTTACTGTAGGTATTAGGGCTCAGCATGGGACGTGTCAATCTCCATACTAAAGGCTTCTAGTTAAGAGACCTTTCAGGCTTTACATATTTAACTCAGAATATATATAACTGTTCTTATGTGATGTTCTAAGTCAGGAAGTCTATATATACAAAATAAAATAGTTGTATATTTTGGAAGTACTATGCCAATCATTTCATTTAAAATATAACTTTAGATAGGCCTTTTCTGTTAATATGTCACCTTTATGTGGTCAAGTTTAATTTTGGAAGTGTAATCTATGTAAGTATAGACTCGGGGCCCCAAAATACATTCAAATAGATCTAATATTTTTTGCTGCAATGGCCTATTACCCTTTAGCAATATTATTTCCTTTAAGGAAAGTTAATATTAAGAAACATTATAGCAGAATTTATATTTCAATACCTTGTGACTGTGAAAAAATAGTATTTCACTGAGTAAAATTCCACTTATAAACATTTTCAAAAGGTAATTAGTAATTTATGTAGATCTCTGCCTTCACGGAGGGAAGCATAACTCCCCTCTCCTTAGGTATAGCCTGCGTATAGCAACTTCCTTCCAAAAGCACAGCATGGAAAGAGAGAAAAAGGGTCACTTCACAGTGGAGAAACCTCACAAACATGACCCCAGCCAGGTGATCAAGGTCTACACCCACAGTCATAAATAATGCTGAAAGTATGTATCTTTCATAGGATATGATGAAAATGGCACTTTACCTGTGGTCTTCCTCCCCAAAACCCTTAGCCTCAGTCTTATCATGAGAAAAACTTCAGAAAAAATCCAGTAATGGGCTTACCATTACCTGACAAGTGCTCCTCAAAAGATTCAGATCTCCCAAAACAAAGAAAATCTGAGGTAATCAGTAAGAGGAGAACTATGCAATGGAGTCATGTTACTTTAACACTAGCTTTCTGAATTAGTTTGGGTTTCCTCTTCCTTTCATCATCTCTTCTCTTTCTGTTCTTTTTGATTTTAGCAACTATTCAGCTAGATTACATTTGATGGAATGTCTAATGTTCTTTTACCTATGGAATTCAGTTTTAGCTAAATTTTTGGTTTTCAGATTACTATTTTCATTGGAAATGGGCTAAAGGGCAACAAACTATAAGTATCTAAAAATTGTTGTATAGCTCTATAAGGTTACCATGGCATAATTGCTTTTTAATTGAAAAATTACATGGCCTGTTTTGTTAGGTAAGCCAAGTATGTGTCCAAGAAACTCACTGTAATTAGACAAAGACATAGAATTACAGATTGAAGGAATTATAGACTGAATTATTTTATATATGGGGGACAATTGGGGCTTATTACTTAGAGTTTATGGGTTGTGTTATTATTATTATTATTTTCTAAGAAATTAGAAAAGCATTTTTGTGTGTGTAAATTATTCTCTCATGTTCTCTAATAGCTTTGTCAATGTCTTTCTTGCACTATTTTAGAGAAAATGTAAGGTTATGTTAAACATTAGAGTTATTATGCATCTGGTATGAAGCAAGTGGTAGTTTTGGAAGGCATTTCTGCCCTTAACTAGTCAGAGTCCCTGAGATATATAATTTGCATACTCATAAATTAGATAAATAAAACTCATCTTCTTTAGACTACTGTCTATTGTTTTCTAGAATTCATTTACGGAAACTTGATTTAAATGTGAGTTATGTATTAGTTTCCTTGAATTTCTGAGACTACTGTGTTGTCATTTTCTGGAGATCAGGGAGCATTTTTTAGGCCCTAATCATCATATATATTATTAAGAGCCCACAAAAATGAGTACCTGTGGTTTAGAGAAATTTTATATTTAGTGAACAGAGTGTATCTTCTTATAATAGGCTATCATAATCCTATCCATTATTAGGAGCTCACAAGAATGAATACTTGGGGTTTACAAAAATTAGATAAATAAATACTCTGCTTTCAAGAACTTTATAATCCAGTGAAGGCACATGATTATTTGCAATACGTAAGTATCTTTAATCATGTGAAATACACTGATGAGGACTAAGTATTTCGGGAGAGTAAGGAATAGCAAGGATTGTGAGGCTGGCACAGGACCAGGCAGTGTTTCATTCTGTTGTTCATAGAGTCACTATGAGTCAGAGCCGGCCTGATAGCACCTAACAACAAGGAATGGTAGTTGGTTCTGCATTAATTTGTTGTTGTTGTTGTTGTTGTTGTTATGTGCTGTTGAGTCAGACCCGACTCATAGCGACCCTTCCTTGGGTTTCCAAAGCAATATCATTACAGAAGTAGATTGCCCCATCTTCCTTCTGAGGAGTGGCTGGTGGGTTTGAACCGCCAGCCTTCTGGTTAGCAGTCAAGTGCCTTAGGCATTACACTACCAGAGCTCCTCTGCATTAATTAAGAGAGGCTTTTTATAAGAAGATGAATTATGAGTCCAGATTCAATAGCCACATAGAAGAGAGAGAAATACCTTCAGATTTAGAGAACAAGGAACAGGAAGCCCATAAGCCAGCTCTTTTAAAGATAAGTAGGTTTCCAGGGGTGGAAATGCATTTGAAGGAAATTGAGGTATTTGGTTGGGCAATCCTACTTCCGTAGTGATACTGCCTCGGAAACCCAAGGAGGGGTCGCTATGAGTCAGGGCTGACTCGATGGCACATAACAACAACAACAACAACAACTAATAAACTAAGACATTCCAGTGAGGAGACTTGGAATATGTTTGGAAAATTCCATGATGAGGATTTGTTGTTGCTAATTACCTCCTAGACTTTGTGTACACACATAGACCTTTTTTCTTAAGGATGGTGAATGCTGTATAAGTAAAGAGATTATCAGTGGATTGGTCATCCAAGTATGTATGTTCCAGACCTGAGATTAAGCTTAGGAAGATGATAACCAAATGCTCGACTTTGCCTACACTTTGAAAAAGATAGTCTAAACTTGACCTTCTCATAAACTAGCACATAAAGGTGGTTGCTTTTGTTGTTTTTAGTTGCCATGGAGTTTGCTGCAACTCCAAGACATTGTGTATAACAGAATGAAATGTTGCCTGGTCCTTCATGCTTGTTGCTATGTTTGAGTCCATTGTTTTGGCCACTGTGTCGATCCATCTCACAGAGGGTTTCCCTTGCCATGGTTGACCTTCTACTTCACCTACCATGATATCGTTTTCTAGTGATTTCTTGTTCCTGATGAAATGTCCAAAATAAGGAAGCCGAAGTCTCACCATCCTCACTTCTAAGGAGTATTCTAGTTGTATTTCTTCTAAGATGGATTTGTTTGTTCTTCTGGAAGTCCACTGTGTATTCATTATTCTTTACCAACACAATTTAAATGCAGGTTCCCTTTAGATAAAGCTTTTTATAGGGAGACCAGAAATTGTTAAGAAGTGACTTATCTTAGCATCTGCCACATACTAATCATAATACAAGGAAGTATTAGTTGTTACTATTGTCATCATGATTATCATCACCATTGTTATTATTATTAATGATGAAGTACTAATACAAGATACCAAACCAAACCAAAACCAAACTCACTGACATCAAGTCAATTCCAACTCATAGCGACCCTCATCAGGTTACCAAGGCTGTAAATCACTACAGAAGCAGACTGCCTCATCTTTCTTCCAAAACAAAATACCAGTAGGCCCAAATTCTTACTGTTGTTGTTGTTATGTACTGTCGAGTCAGACTCGACTCATAGCGACCCCTCCTTGGGTTTCCAAGGCAGTATCACTACGGAAGTAGATTGCCCCATCTTCCTTCTGAGGAGTGGCTGGTGGGTTTGA
>NW_006921894.1:609965-616944 GCF_000298275.1 Orycteropus afer afer | reverse complement strand
GTCGAGTCAGACTCGACTCATAGCGACCCCTCCTTGGGTTTCCAAGACAGTATCACTACGGAAGTAGATTGCCCCATCTTCCTTCTGAGGAGTGGCTGGTGGGTTTGAACTGCCAGCCTTCTGGTTAGCAGTCAAGTGCCTTTAGCCACTATGCTACCAGAGCTCCCTAGCCAAACTCATTATTTTCGCTTTAAATATGAATTAGAAAAGAAGTTTTAAAACAAAAACAAAATGTAATCTTTTTTCTTTTTCAAATTACAAGTAAATTTCACATGTTGAAATAAAAGGAATGGTTTTTGCAAAGTTTGACTGGAACTTTTAGAGGTGTTGGAGCAGGGCATGCTGTAAACTGCATTTTTTTTCACATTGTGCAACTTATGTGTCTATTCCAAGCTGGCTGAAATGCTTACTGGGGTAAATGTACAGTAGGACTAAACCACAGAAATGGACTGCCTCTGTGCAGCTTCCCCAAAGTTGTCACTCTGACAGAAGAAAATAAGGGATAAAGAGTTCTGATGAGCAGGAAAATATTTCCTATGAGACCAGCCCAGGAGATGGGATGGGGCATAACAGAGGCCACTGTTCTTACCTTCCCTGTTCCACTTGGATCAGCAGGGACAGGCTGTCAATGCCGTGAATTTCCTGTGCAGAGGAGCACTTCCGGGAGAAATTGTTCAGACCCAACCTTAGGGCCACGGTCCACTCAGCTCTCTCCTAAAGCATCATAGCAATAGTAAGAAGAAAAACTAGATCTATTCTGGCAAGTCAGCACTTGGTGGGATACCAGCAGCAATTTTAATTCTAGGTGAGTAGATACGCTAACTGGCTAGTTGACATTTCCAATAGAGATTCCATAAGTTTCTGAGTAACATTTGTCCATATCAGTCAATGTTTGCTCTGAAATTCAAAATAACTTTTATATTAAATACATTATAACAAAGACAGATATATAACAATATCATACATGAATTCCCAAAGAGTATGCCAATGTTACTTTCTATTAACAGGTAAGATCAATAATAAATATTGTAGTATTAAATAACTTAGTTAAAAACATGCATATAAAAGATTGTCATTGAACATTCATTTGACAAATAGTATTGAGTGCTACGGTATTCAGGGTACAATGTGACATGATTAGCAATTCATATTGTGCTAATTTTCATTTGAATTTTTGAAGTATTCTCTTATTGGAGTGGCCCTACACTTTATTACAAATAAGAATTCTGGTACTGTATAACAAGGTGTTACATTTTTAGAAAGTTTCTAAATTTTCTACAGCTGCCATGTAATATTTTTGGCATCAGAAAATATCATCAATTATGATTTTTAAAAGAATCCTAATACTTAAAGGAATACTGTCATCCTAATTGAGATTCTTTTTTCTCACAAAGAAGTCCCTTCCCAGAAAAAGAATCATCAATGAACGTTCCAATGAACTGGGAAGTCACACTTTGAAGCATATAAGCTACCCAGTGAATATCTGGCTCATCAGTACTGTCTGCCAGTTTTCAGGAACTCAAATTGTGATTGTCACTAGATATGTCACATCCACCCCTCTAGAATGTGGTAGTACTATCTGCAAGGCCAAAATGGAATTAACATGTTTGTCAGAAGTAAATAGTGTAAAACAAAAGAACCAAACCCATTACCATCGGGTCAATTCCAACTCATAGCAATCCTTCAGGATAGAGTAGAATTGCCCCAGAGAGTTTCCAACGCTGCAATCTTTATGGAAGCAAACTCCCACAGCTTTCTCCCGCAGAACAGCTGGTGGGTTTGAATTGCCAACCTTTCTCTTAGCAGCTGAGTACTTAACCACTGCACCACCAGGGCTCCTCAGTAGTGAGTTTAGATGGATTAAAAAACAATTTGTACAACAACATAATGGTGTTACTGTCCCTTTAAGGAAAGAAGGATTTTTTTTTTTTTGCTTTCATTTTTCCTCTGTAAACAATTGAGCAATTAATAACAAAGAGGTACTTAAGGACCTAATACTTGATTATAACAATATTTTCAAGGCTGCTTCACCACTAGGGTCTCTGTTACTCATTCCCCTCACTAAAAAATATTTTAAAGATTGTTGTTGTTATGTACCGTCGAGTTGGACCCGACTCATAGTGACCCCTCCTTGGGTTTCCGAGGCAGTATCACTAGGGAAGTATATTGCCCCATCTTCCTTCCAAGGAGTGGCTGTTGGGTTAGAACCGCCAAGATAAATATAAATAAGATAAGATAAATATTGTACCTGAAATATCACTAATGGAAAAGGTCTGGATACATTAAGTCAATTTTTATAGTTTGTTAATTACATATAAAGCCCAATTCACAAAAAAAATGCAACAGGATTTTTAGTCTCTGTTTGTTTAGAATTGGAATATATGTGTGTATATACAGATATCTATTAAAAAAGAAGAAGAAGAAAAGCACCTCACTGCTCTCGAGTTGATCCCTACTCATAGAAACTAGCATTGGGTTTCCAAGGCTGTGAATTTTTACAGAAGTAGATTTCCCCTTCTTCCTTCCACAGAGTGACTGGTGGGTTTGAACTGCTGAGCTCCTGGTTAGCAGCCAAATGCCTTATACACTATGCCACCAGAGTTCCTTTTATATGCACATAGATATATGTGTACATAAATGTGTACATATATACATATATAATACAGTTATATGCTTATATATATAATAGCTATTTTCTCCAAGTCTAGAGGCCAAGATCATACTCCTTCAGAATCCAGAAGAGGGGTTTAAATTTTAGCCATGGCTCTGTTAATGACATTTCCAGTGGCTTTGGCTAAATCACTTCCCCTCTGCTGACTTTAGCTTCCCCATCATAAGAGAGACTTCTGAGGTCTCATCAAGTTCGTAAGTTGTATGGTTTGTGTAACTACTACATGTGTTTGGAAAGTTCTTTACCCTCTCTCTGACCAGGAGGCAGCTGTCTCTGTGAGTTGCCCAGCCTGCCATTCAACATCCACCAGGTTGAGACCTAGCAACAAGGGATTCCTTTACCAGGTCCTTTGGTCATATATATATATATATATATTTTTTTAAGTATACTAGTGCCAAAGGGGCAGGGAGGCCTCATCTTCCGACCTCCTCTAACCCCACAAGAGGAAGACAGAATCACCATCAATAGCCCCAGGCCTATTCCTGTGAGACCAGACATGCTGCCTCACTCCAGCCTTTTCACCAGCCCTGACACCAACTGTTCTTCCCACAGCACCCACCACCTCTCTGCTGGGTTTGATAATTCACTGCAGTGGCCACACAGAACTCACAGATTATGGGGTTTACTAGGGAAGCAACAGGCTACAATTCAAGTTCAGAAATGCATTCAGTCTTTCGCAGCCAGCTGTCTCACTTAGCAGCCAGCAGTCTCTCTCTCAGCAGCACATGTCTCTCACATCTCTCTCTCAGCAGTGCATGTCTCTCGCATCTCTCTCTCAGCAAGTGTGTATCTCTCAAGAGTGCATATCTCTCAGCAGCATGTCTTTCTCAGCCAACAGTCAGAGAGACTCCTTCTGCCTCTAGGAGGGCTCCCTTGGAGCCTGGCAGAGTGGCCAAACTAACCAATCCCAATATCAGAATTCTGTACACCTGAGAGAGAAAGAATTTCCCAGAAGATTGTGTCATGGCACTCTCAACCGAAATACCCCAGGTGGATAACTTTAACAATCAGGAGCTACTCAGTTGCTCATGGTAAATTCCACCATGTAGTTTACAAAGACTTATGGCTAGAAAAGTCATACCAGGTAATTTACTACATTGCAGCTAGGTACTTTTAAAAGGAGAATTAGTGGTGTAGCAAAGAACTCTGGTAGCATAGCACCCGAGGCATATGACTGCTAACCAGAAGGCTGATGGTTCAAACCCACCAGCTGCTCTGTGGAAGGAAGATGGGGTAATCTGCTTCCATACAGATTTACTGGCTATGAATTGGAATTGACTCAATGGCAATGGGTTTGGTTTTTTGGTTTTTGAATGGTGCAGCAGTTAAATGCTTGGATGCTAATCAAAAGGTTGGCAGTTTGAACCCACCAAAGTGTTTCCAAGGGAGAAAGACCTAGCAATCTGTTTCCATAAAGATAACAGCAAAGAAAACCCTATGGGGCAGTCCTACTCTGTCACATGGGGTCATTTTGAGTTGGAATCAACTCAGTGGCATTCAACAAGAAGGTACTTTTAAGCCTTTAGTTTTACTGATAGCAGAAAAATAGAATCCCTCAGCCCTGTTTTGCTTTTATAATTTCTTTCTAAATTATGTTATTCAAAACACATACAGGAACCAGGGAATTGTTTTCAGAAAAATAGAGTCCTTAGTAGGTGAGGAGGTTGCAAGAGAGCTCTCTGCTTGTTGTGTCTAATACTAGATATGAAACTGCTGAAGAAATGTGTCTGGCAGACAGCCCAATGACAAGGAGTCCATATAACTGCTGGCTTTTCCCCTGTGGCTTTTGAGTAGGCATTTGGAAGGAAGAGTTTATGTGTCACAATCTCAGGGAATTCTGGGCTCTTACTTCCTGAGCTGTACCATCTGAGGCCAGCCCTAGAGGGATCCAGCATCTGTGAGGGTCAGAGTCTCCATGTCAATAGGAAGAAAAAGTGGAACTGATACCTAGTCCAAAGAGGCCCCCGAGGACTGCATTTCGTAGGGCTAAGTTGGGTTCTGAGTGACTGACTTAAAGAGCTTTAAGTCACTAAATTGACAGGATTTTGAAAACAAAAATTTTCTCCTCATCCATGATTTCTTAATTTAATCTTTTTCCACCAGACTAGAAACCACACTAAGTTCATCTCTTTCACTTGCCTGTTAATGGGTCTTGCTTTCTCTTTCAGTTCCAATCTTTTATGTTAAGAGTAGTAATTTAGTATAGAGTTGGCAGACAATGTTTCTACTAGTGTATTTGTATGTCCTATAAGAATTTCCAGGTATATATTAGAGCTGACATGGGATAAGTGTGTAGTCACTTCTTGGCCACAGCCAGCTACCCAGGAGTGAGTAGTTGGATCTGTGGACTCGGGACCATGGTTGCAGGGGACACCAAGCTCAATTGGCATAACATACTACACAAAAACATTGTTCCACATGCTACTTTGGCAAGTAGTGACTGGGATCTTAAAAGCTTCCAAGCAGCTATCTAGATGCAACAATGGTTCTCTCCTCATTCAGAGCAAAGAAGAATGAAGAAAACCAAAGACACATAGAAACACATAGTCTAAGCGACTGGTAAACCATGCGATCCTCAGCCTATATGACTATGAGACCAGAAGAACTAGATGGTACCTGGCTACCAGTCAACAACTCAGAGGGGGGGGTCTATGTAGGAGATCCTGGATAGAGTGGGAAAACAATGTGGAACAAAACTCAAAATCATTTTTAAAAAATAAAAAGTTGGACCAGGTTTGCAGTTTGTTGGTGTGATAGAGCCTGATGGAACCACTGAGACTATGGCCCCTAGCTGCTCTTCAGATCTGGAATTGAACCTACTCCTGTGGCCTCCAGCCAAACAAAAGACAGGCGTATGCTGATTATGTTGAACATTTACATTAGGTGGATACACTCCTTGGAGAGATCAATCATGGGAGAAGAGAAGGGCACAGGGAGATTCAAAATGGAGTCTTGCCAGTGAGCAGCACACTTTGTTTCCCTCTGCCATCTAAGGTCTTGGAAAACTAGGCACAACAGTTTGAATTAGGAACTTTGGTGCTCTGAACAGCTCACTGAATCAGAGTGCACCAAACACAGAAGAGCAGAATTAGAGGAAAGGCACAGGGAGATTATTTAGGAAAGAGCTGCTGGCGGAGGATGACAGACACCCAAGAGAGGCATTGGAAACTTTCCTGGGGCAGTCACTGTCTGCTGGGTGAGGGCGGCCACCTGAAATCCCCGAGCCAAGAAGGAGGACACCTTATAACAGCATACCAGCAACCACTCTAATATTCCAGCAGGCAGCAGCAGAGACCTGCCTCCAGCAGCTGATTTTGTCAGTAATTTGGGATCATCTGAGTGCTGGCAGGCACAGGCACCTCCACTGAGATCCAGCGGAGAACTCACTGTTGCAACAGGAAGGCTAGCTCCCTCCCCTCCCAGCGGGTCACAGAGTGGGTTGGGGTCAGACTGGGAGACATTGTCACAGAGATCGGTATGGCAGGTCACCAGCAGTTACTTCCCCAAGTCCAACACATCTGAAATTGTGCACGTCTTTGGCGCTGCAGGTGGGCGATATCACAGACAAACTCCAGAGCCAGCCATTAGTGGTCTGGCGGGATTGCGTCAGCACTGTGGGCAGACAGGATAGGGAGAGCAAAGAAACCATAGTCCCGGGAATTTTGCTTTGGAGCCATTCTTTGGTGCTGTGGGGCCATGGAGGCAGAGCCTTTGAGTGTGCCTGAAATTGGTGGAAAGTTGCGACACCCTAACAATAGAAATCTTCCTGAGGTTGGGCCACAGACTTGCAAATGAATACATCATCAATAATAGCCTGCTCAAAGCCCTAGAAACTGACCCTAGAAACACCAAGCTTTCCTTCTTCTGCTCCCACCTTTTCCTCCAATGACTTCACTCATTCAATAGAAGAAACCGTATTCAACCAATTACCATAAACCTCCTGCTTCAGACTCTAAACCCTCTTTACAAAAAACAGAAACACTTATCCACACTACACACATTAATTTCACCATCACAAAGAAAACAGCGGAGAGACTCAACACACCTGAATCAATAATAAAATAAAACACACCAGCTTCGCCTTTTCAAAATATTAAACCATAAAACCAAGACAAAACAAATCAACACGTAACAAGCAGCTAGAGACAACCTAAAGAGACAGCACTCTACCAGATGCCATGGGCTTAAGAAAAGGTTCTGCTTTCCAGTAACCCAAGAACTCTCTGGACCTGCACTGCATGACTGAAAAGGACCTAGTTTACACATTCTTCTTCTATTTTTTTTTTATTTTCTCTCTCATTCATGGTT
>NW_006921894.1:585082-600256 GCF_000298275.1 Orycteropus afer afer | reverse complement strand
GAGTTTCCTCTCCTCACCTAATCCCTTCAGCTGACTGCTCTTCTCTCTGGCTTCCTGGCTTTTAATCCCCTTTCTCCTGCTCTTCCCGCTTGCTACTTTGGGTGTCCCTGAGTTGTCTCTCCTCACCTGTAACCCTGGTGGCCATTACTATGGTTCTCTTAAAAAATGAAAAAAAAAAAAAAAAACTTGAAGTCAATGTAAAGTGAAAAACCATGACTCTAGTCCTAATTTTTCCACACACATTCTGTGTGACCTTAGAAAAGTCCCCTGAAAGCTCTGATTTTTCAATTTCCTCTCTTGTGAAATGGCTTCTGATTATGCTGCCCTAGAGTTGTGGAATGCTTCCCAGGTTCCCAATCTTACTGTCTCAGGGAACACTCTGAATAGGTAGTAGGGTCTGTAGCTGTTCTTGTCTGGGCTCTTTGTTTGAAAGATTTTAACACTGAATAATTATGGTACTAAAACATTGACCCAAATTGAGCAGGTAAAATTTTGGAGGACAATATGTGGGTAATTGGTTTTGCTTGTCCTTTCTCAAAATGGGCTTCTGTTAATGTATTTTATTGTCCTTTACCCTTTTCTAGCATATCACCCACTTATTTCTCCACAGGTCATGGAGTTGGGAACTTAAAATTTTTTTCAATGAGAAATAAGTTTCCTTAAGGTGGGTAAGGGGAGAGATGGTATAGGAAGAGTCTGTTACCATCAAGATAACATTAGGAAAAGGGAGGACACTGAATTGTGCACATAAGATATAAATGACAGAGGCTAATACCAGTATATCCACAATACTGCCTTACTGTTAACACCAAACACCAGGATACAGATAAACATATAAACATCTGAGAAGATTAAATGGAGGTCAGTGAACAGGATTATACTCTAGACCAAGGATAGATTCAACTGAGGCTAATCTTGCACAGATACCAATGATACAAAATACTTGGAATCCTTACAGAAAGAACAGAAGACACATAGAGCAATCCCTCACAGACAGTCAGACACTGTAAGAGAAAGATCCAATGGGTCTCTTGACTCAGGACCATAGTGTTGGGGGACACCAGACTCAATTGGCACAATACATAAAAATCTTGTTCCACAACCTACATTGGTGAGTAGCAACTGAGGTCTTAAAAGCTTTCAAGCAGCCATCTAAGACGCAGCTAATGGTCTCCTATTGTCGGAAGTGAAAACGAGTGTAGGGGGAAAAAACCAAGGACATTTGGAAGGAATCAGTCCTAGAATATGATAGATCTCAAGACCAGAAGAACTAGATGGTGCCCAAGGCCAAACACTCAGGAAAGGATCAAAACTGGAGATCCTGGATAGAGTGGAAGGAAAAGCATGAAACAAAATCCAAAAACACTATAATGACTAGAATTACTGGTCAGATGGAGTCTGGTGGGACCCCCAATACTATGACCCTGGGATACACTTTGGGCCTGGAATAAAACTCACTCCCAGGGTCTGACTCTCAGCCCAATAGTAAACAAGATGTACACGCAGACCACTCAACCCAGGGTAATGCACCCCCATACTCTTTGGAGATTCATCCCTTAGAGCAGTGGACCACGGGGGCACCAGAAAGGCAACATTCGCATGGAGGAAATGCAGGACATGCAGGAGACTGCATTAGGGTTGGGGATGGTAATTGGGGAGTGGAACCAAATGTACACGAAATGTTGAATGTAAAACAAACTCTTCTCTGTAAACTTGCACTTAAAGAACAGTTAAATATATATATATATTTATATATATATATATATAGACTGGTCATCAAAATTTTGAGCACCATTTTTATATTGGAGTAAGTGAGATAATTAAAAGATTTTTCAGAGAGAGGAGTTATAATAAAATAAATGGTTTACAGCATGTGATTAAATACTGCATTTGAGACACTTTGTAGGTAGAAGAGTCATTTTTGGAAGTATTCTTCATCATCATAAGTATTATCCCAATTATAGTTCAAGAGAAATATTCAAAGGCATTAAGAGTGAGGTGGCATACACATTGATACACACATTCACAAGCACACATACCTAAACTTACCTTTATTTGGTGGAGAATCTGTACAGATGTTTCTTGCACTTAGTGAGATACTTAGTGTTAAAATATACATTTGTTTACAGATGCAGTATGATGAGGACTCAATATGAATATGAAATTAATTTTGGGACAGCTGGACCTAAAAGGTTTTTCTGATTGTTAAATCCTCCTATAATTATAAATAATCATTGTTTTATTTACAATAGTGAAAAGGAAAACAAAAAATTGCAACAGTGATTAGTAAAAATTGTCCAAAATACCCAATAAGGATTATGTAGCTCCTTAATTTTATTCACCTTTCTGATATCAAAAACCTCCCTCACCTCTAATAGTGCAGAGTGAAGGAGAACTTTGGGGTCCAGAAGATTCTGGTCCACACCCTGGCTCTATTGCTTTTTTATATGTGTGCCATTGGCAAGTTGTTTAATGTCCTCAGTGTCCATTTCCTCATCTGTAAAAAGGTGGTAATAATACCTACTTTCTAGGTAGATGTAGGTTGCTATGAGAGTAAATGACATCATAGTGTTGTAAGAGTACATGTGTTTAATAGAGGAACTGTCATTGACATCATCTTGCTTATAATCTTTGACCCCTTTGATGTATATTGGCCACTTGAGCTAACTCTGCTGACCTAAATTAGTTAAATCTGAGCCTGTCTCATTTATCCATCCCCTTACCTAGGTCTTTTACTTTTCAGATTCATGAGATTTGTTACTAGCTATTTTTAGATTTTCATTTGTTAAATATTCAGTAAAGGCTATTAATAGGATAGTTATTAACTTGCAAGACATGAGTTCTGAGTTGGTCCCTGCCCTCTTCCCACCCAGGAATCTTCTGTGCACTTCAGGCCCTCATATGTCAGCTGTAGTAGGAAAGTAGCATGGCTAACTTTCAGAAATAGTTAGTTGCCAAATTTCTTCTGCTGCAGGCTTAAAATAAAACAGAGAGGAAGGTAGAACTTGAACCAACTGTTATGATTATACTGAAACAGTTTTTGCTTGATCTAGTGTAATTTGGAGAGTTCTTTGTTAGAGAAAGAAAGAAAGTTAAGTACCTATGTCCCATTTCTACCTATTTGGAACATGCCTGAAGATTTATCACCTGAATATTTTCTATTTCTTTTCACTCTGTCTGTATTTTTTTAGCAAAGCATCTTTCTATCTTTGGAGATGACATACATATTTGTTTTAGGGATTATATATGATGCTCTTTGGTAACATCCAAACCAAAACCAAATCCACTGCCATTGACTCAATTCTGACTCATAGCAACTGTATAGGACAGGGTACAACTTCCCCCTGGGGTTTCCAAGGCTATAAGTCTTTACAGAAGCAGACTGCTTTATCTTTTCCCTCAGAGTTGCTGATGGATTCGAACCACCAACTTTTTGGTTAGCAGCTGAATGCCTTAACCACTACACCACTAGAGCACCTTGGTAATACTGGGGGGAGGTCCACTGCCACTGAGTCAATAGCAACCCCCATTGGATTTCCAAGGTGGTAAATCTCTACGGAAGTGGATTGCCCAGTCTTGCTTCCACAGAGTGGCTGGTGGGTTTGAACCACCAACCTTCTGGTTACCAGTCAGATGCCTTAGTCACTGGGCTACCAGAGCTCCTTTTGGTAACATTAGCACCTTATTAATCTCTGAAGAAAAATCCACAGAGCCGTTTCTGAGATTGAAAATTAGATTCAGTTTAATTTTAGATGAAAGGTAGAATTATATAGATGCCTTCCAGACACTGCAGATGAAAATTACTTTCCAACTATCACCATTGATGCAAATAAGAAAAGAGGAAAGTGGATAATTGTATCATGTTGTTGTTGTTATGTGCCGTCGAGTTGGCCCTGACTCATAGCGACCCCTCCTTGGGTTTCCGAGGCAATATCACTACAGAAGTAGGATTGCCCAACCTTCCTTCCGAGGAGTGGCTTGTGGGTTTGAATCGCCAGCCTTCTGGTTAGCAGTCAAGTGCTTTAGCCACTATGCTACCAGAGCTCCTAATTGTATTATAGGGCAACTTAAAAAGATGGTTGGTTGAGTGAATATTGAGAGTCCTGACTCCCAAAATCTGTCTGTTCATACTTGTGTGTGTGACATGAGGGAAGGAGTAAAAGAGAGAGATTCCACTTTTGGGGAAGGTAAATATATTGAGAAGAATGGACTTTTTCAGTGACTTTTCCCACATTATGCCTTCCATCTCAACAAAGGAAATATAGGGCACAGAGTTTCCTTACAGAATGCCTAAATAGAGAAATTTGCACATCAACAGGGATATGTGATCATAACTTCTAGTGCTCATAAACAGAAGTATCTATAGTTCTCATACATCCATGAATATTTTGTCTTTATCAAATGCTTGACCCTGAGAGATACAAAACCTATAGAACATAAGTGATAGCATAGAAGATGATGAAGTAGGAAGCTCTAGAAATCAGTCCCTCCACTGAAACAACTACTGAGTTGGGAAGAACTATATGAATCATCCATTTTAGGACTCTGGAATCTAGGAAGCTATTCCAGATGTAACTTGCTGATGCCAAGGTAGAGAATAGGGATATTGTCTTACAAAAAATCAAAGTTACATGTATTGATCTTCCTGGCAGATTGCTGAAGGGATGACCATAAGGCTGACCATGTGTAAACCCCTACTGGATTTATCAAGGAATTAAAAAAAAAACAAACAAAAAAAGAACACTTTTTTTTTTTTTTCTTTTATCATTGTGTCCAGGCATTTAAGGAGATGTCTGTCAGGTCATATGTTGAGCACAGAGAAAACAGAATAATGACTTCATTGACCACATATGATAGAAAATGAAGCATTTGCCAAAATAGTTTGGAAAAGTCACTAAACAAGGGATAATTGCAGGCTTTGTGAAGCAATTACATAAATATCTGGGGAAAAGGGAGTATCTGATTTCCAGAGTAACCACATCACATATTCAAATTGTTCTGTTCTTAAAAAAAAAAAATTACAAAACATATAAAGAAACAGAAAGTATAGTTTATTCACAGAAGAAAAGAAATTGACAGAAACCATCCCTGAAGAAGCCTAGACATTGGACTTACTACACAAAAGCTTTAAATTAACATCTTAAATATGCTTAAAGAACTACAGGAAGCCATGAACAAAGAAAATCGGAGAATGATGTATGAACAAGTAGGAGATATCAATGAAGAGACAGAAATTATAAAAACAAACCAAATAGAAATTCTGGAACTGAAAAGTAAAATAGCTGAAAGGAAAAGATCACTAGATGGGTTCAAGAGCAGACTTTAGTAGACAGAAGAAAGAATAAATGAAGCTGAAAACAAGACAACTTAAATTATCCAGTTAGAGGCGGAGAAAGGAAAATGAATGATGAAAAACTTAACAGAGTCTAAGGGGATTATGGAATTCTGTGATAGATAAGGTTGTGTGTCAGCTTGGCTGGGCCATGATTCTCACTAGTTTAGGAGTTATTATGGTAATTAAGGTTATGTGTCAACTTGATTGGGCTTGGTTTTGAGTGGGTGGGCAGCTGGATGTAGTTATTGTCCATGATGAGACTGGTAATCAACTCCATGGTGGAATCTACTGGAGCAGCTTGGTAGCTGCCTTAGGGATCTGATCTGCTTCCAGTATATAAGAAGCTTTGAGAAAGGTCTCTGAACTTTTTGGCATGCTTGGACCTACATGTAGCCAAATCTTCTTTCAGCAGCCTGCTATGTTGTCTGCTGATCTTGGGACTGTTTCTGGACTTGAACTAGTGACCTACCATATTGTTTAATAATCTTGAGACTGTGACATTTTATTTGTTGACTTTGGGTTTGTCAGCCTTACCAGCCAGCAGCTGTATAAGTTAAGAGAAGCCTCCAGCTTCAGTAGGCCGGGAATAAGAGGCAGAGCTGAAGCCCAAGGTCAAGGGGCTTACACCCAGCCTGGCACTTTGAACTCAGACTTCTAGCCTCCATAACTGTAAAAGAATAAATCTCTGTTCAAGCCATCCCACTTGTGGTATTTTCAACTATGGCAGTACTAAAGGGCCAAAATAGTTATAATATAGTCATCTCCCATGAGGAGATCTGATATAATGTAATAACTTCCATGATGAGATCTGCTATGAGCAGCTAGTCAGTTGAAAGGGAGTTTCCTTATGGGTGTATCCTCTTTCCAATATATATGGATCTCCTGGCAAAACTCTCTGGCTTTTTGCTTAATGTGGATCCTGCATCAGGCTCATGATCATCTGACCTCCAGTTCTTGGATTTGACCAGTGGCCTGCTATATTGCTTTCTAGTCTTGAGATTGTTGCTTCTGCAGCCTGTGAGCTAACAGCCTTCCATCTTACCTGCCGATCTTGCATTTGTCAGCCTTTGCAGTCAGCAGCCTGCTGTATTACCTGCTGATCTTGGATTCATCAGCCCTAGTAGCTACATGAATCAGAAGAAGCCTCCAGCCTGACATCTGACCCACAGACTTGGGGATTAGCCAGAGTGTACACTGCATGAGCCATTTCTAAAGATCACAGCCTAAGACAGACAACATCAAGCATGCAAACATATGAATTATGGAAAAGAACCTTTAATAAAAGAAGTAAAAGCAAGAGAGAAAGGGATGAGAAATATTTTAAAAATAATGGCTGCATATTTTACAAAGTTAATGAAAGACATGAATTTACATTTCCAAGATGCTCAACAAACTTTAAGCAGGATAAACAAAAGGAGATACACGCTAGCACACATAATAATCAAACTCTCAAAAAGCAAATAGAGACTGTTGAAAGCAATAAGAGAGAAGGAAGGGATCCTCAATAATTTAGAAGCCACGTAGGCCAGAAGGCAGTGAGAGATATATTTAAAGCATTGTAAGAAAAAGAAAGAAACAAACAAAAAATATTGTCAACCAATGACTCCATATCCTGCAAAACTGTTCTTTAAATTTGAAGAAGAGAGTAATACATTCCTAGATAAACAATCTATATGCTCAGAAAATAATTCAAGAAGCTGGACTATAGGAAGAACAATGTGGTATCAGGATTAGAGGAAGACTTGTTAACAACCTGCGATATGCAGATGACAAAACCTTGCTCACTGAAAGCAAAGAGGACTTGAAGCACTTATTGATGAAGATCAAAGACTATAGCCTTCAGTATAGATTACGCTTCCACATAGAGAAAACAGAAATTCTCACAACTGGACCGATAAGCAGCATCATGATAAATGGAGAAAAGATTGAAGTTGTCAAGGATTCAATTTTACTTGGATCCACAATCAATGCCCATGGAAGCAGCAATCAAGATATCAAATGAGGGTGAAGGGATTTAAAAATAATAATACTGTAAATAAATAAGATTAGCTATTAGCTAACAGGTTTTGAAATTAGGTTTATTGTACTAGTTTTTGTTTCTATTTGAAATGTTTTCTAACACACTT
Organism: Orycteropus afer afer; assembly: GCF_000298275.1. Taxonomy (NCBI): domain Eukaryota; kingdom Metazoa; phylum Chordata; class Mammalia; order Tubulidentata; family Orycteropodidae; genus Orycteropus; species Orycteropus afer. The sequence continues at coordinate 592,795 of NW_006921894.1, read as the reverse complement.
TTTATATTAAAAAATAAATCAAATTATATATTTCATTAGGCAAATCTACTGCAAAAGACCTCTTTAACTTGTTTAAGAGCAAAGATGTCACTTTGAAGACTAAAGCACACCTGATTCAAGCCATGGTATTTTCAGTCACATCAGATGCATGTGAAAGCTGGACAATGAATAAGGAAGACTGAAGATGAATTGATGCATTTAAATTATGGTGCTTGGCAAAGAATATTGAATATACCATGGACTGCCAAAAGAATGAACAAATCTTTCTCAGAAGAAGTATAGCCAGAGTCCTCCTTAGAAGCAAGAATGGCAAAGCTTTGTCTCTCATACTTTGGTCAAGTTATCAAGAGGGACAAGTCCCTTGAGAAGGATATCATACTTGATAAAGTAGAGGGTCAACAAAAAGAAGACCATCAATGAGATGGACTGACACAGTAGCTGCAACAATGGCTTTAAGCATAGCAATGATTGTGAGGATGGTGCAAGACCAGGCAGCGTTTTGTTCTGTTGTACATGAGGTTGCTATGAGTTAGATCTGAGTTCACAGCACCTAACAACAGCAACAGGTAAACAAAAGCTAAGGGAGTTCACTGCTAGTAGACTTGCTCTGCAAGAAATGCTAGCTGGAGTTCCTTGGGCTAAAATGAAAGGACATGACATGGTAACTTAAAGCCATATGAAGAAATAAAGATCACTGGTAAAGGTAACTAGATGCATAAATAAATATAAATGTTATTACCATTGCATTTTTGGTGTATAATTCCTCTTTTTGTTTTCTATACTTATAAGTGGATAAAAGGAGCTCTGGTAGCATAGGGCCTAAGGCACTTGACTGCTCACCAGAAGGCTGGCGGTTCAAACCCACCAGCCACTCCTCGGAAGGAAGGTTGGGCAATCCTACTTCCGTAGTGATACTGCCTCGGAAACCCAAGGAGGGGTCGCTATGAGTCGGGGCCGACTCGACGGCAATCAACAACAACAACAACAAGTGGATAAAACAATAATTATGTATGTATCTTATTGGGCACATATTGTTATAACTGTAATTTCTGAGAACAATGACATAAAATTGAGGATGGAGTTGGAAAAGAACGAAGTTAATGTATCTTGTTGAAGTTTAGTTGATATATATTCAAACTATATAAGTTTGTTGGTAAGGCTGACAAACCCAAAGTTTGAATAGTTATCAATAGATTATTTTAAATTTCCAATGTTCACTACAAGTCCGTGGTAACCACTAAGAAAATAACTAAAGAATATACAAAAAGAGTGATCAAATGGTAAAAAATAAAAAATTAAACACAAAATAAGGTAGTATTGGAAGAATTGGGAACAAAAAGGATATAATACAGAGGAAAAAAAATAGCAAAATGGCAGAAGTAAATTCTTCACTATCAAGAAAAACTTTAAATGTGAATGAATTAAACAAACCAATTGAAAGAGACTTTCAGAATGAATTATTTAAAAAAATGATTCAACTCTATACTGTATACAAGAGACTTGCTTTATACCCAAAGATACCAACTTTGGAAAGTGAAATTATAAGAATAGATATTCCATGCAAATGATAGCCAAAAAAGAGCTAGGGTAGTTACACTAATATCAAACCAAATCAAACTCACTGCCATCAAGTTGAACCTGACTTACAGGGACCTTCCTTGAGTTTCCAAGGCAGTATCACTATAGAAGTAGATTGCCCAACCTTCCTTCCGAGGAGTGGCTGGTGGGTTTGAACTGCCAGCTTTCTGGTTAACAGTCAAATGCCTTAGGCATACTGTAAGTAAAACATGTAAGTCAAAGAAGGACATTATATATTGTTAGAAGTGTCAATTGATGAAGAAACTATAAAAATTATAAGCATATGTGCACCTAACAACAGATTCTCCAAATACATGAAGCAAACATTGACATAATTGAAGTGAGATAGAAAGCTCTTCAGTAATAACTGAAGACTTCAGTACTCCATTTTTAATAATGAGTAGAACAGGAGTTCAATAAGGAAATAAAGGATTTGAACAAAACTATAATCCCACTAGGCCTAACAAACATATGTAGACCACTCTACCAAACAAAATCAGAATAGACATTGTTCTCAAGTTCATATGGATCATACTCACGATATATCATATATTAAGCCATAAAACAAATTTCAGTACATGGACATAGTTTCAAATCATGCAAAGTGTATTCTTTGACCAAAAATCAAACCACACTCACTGCCGTGGAGTTGATTCTGCCTCATAGCAACCCCTTCTTGGGTTTTCAAGATGATGTCTCTACAGAAGTAGATTGCCCAGTCTTTCTTCCAAGTAGTGGCTGGTAGGTTTGAACCACCAGCCTTCTGGTTAGCAGTCAAATGCCTTAGGCAATATGTCACCAGTCAAATTCCTTAGGCACTACACCATCAGTCAAATACCTTAGGCCCTATACCTAAGCTAGAAATCAATAACAAAAGGAAAACTGGAAATACATACAATTATAAAAATTAAATAACACATTTTTAACCAACAAGTCAAAGAATAATAGGGAAATTAGAAAATACTTGGAGGTGAATGAAAATGGAGACACAGCATAACAAATCTTAAGGAATGCAGTAAAAGCAGTAGTCAGAAGCAAATCTTTAGTTTTAAATGCTTATGTTAAGGAAGAAAATAGAGAAAGTGATCTATAGATTCAATGCAATCCTGATAAAATTCCAATAGCCTTCTTTACAGAAATAATAAAACCAATACTTAATTTTATATGGAATGGCAAGAGGCCCCAAATAGCTAAAGCAATGTTGAAAAAGAACAAATAGGAGCACTTAGACTTCCTCATTTTAAAACACACTATACAACAATAATCAAAACAGCCTGGTACTGTTAAAACAAAAGACACAAAGGTTAATGGAATAGAATTTAGAATCCAGAAATAAACTCACACATCTATGGTCAACTGATTTTTTGCAAGAATGTTAAGTCATGTAGTGGAGAAAGAACAATGTCTTCAATAAACAGTGCTGGGAAAAATTGTATTTCCATGTGCAGAAAAGTGAAAGAGGATTCATACCTCACATCATACCAAAAACAAATTCAAAATGATTAAGGAGCTAAATGTGAAAACTAGAACAATAAACAATAAAATTCTTAGAAGAAAAAGCAGGGGCAGTGCTATCAGGTCTAGCTTTCATCATGGATTATCTAACATAGTTAGAAAAGCACAGAAACAAAAGACAAAATAAATAAATGGGACCTCATAAAAATTAAAAACTTTTGTTCACCAAAAGACTTTACCAAATAAGTGAAAAGACAAGCTACTGACTGGGAGCATATTTTCAGAAAACATATAACCAACAAAAATCTAATAATCAAAATACATATAAAACTTCAAAAACTTAATGACAGAAGGCAAATAACCCAGTCATAAAATGGAGTTAGGAATTGAATAGATGTTTCACCAAAGAGGATATTCAAATGGCCCCCAAACTTGCAAAAATATGCTCAGTGTAATTAGCCATCAGAGAGCTGCAAATCAAAACCACCATGAGATTACCATATCACTCCCAGTAAGAAAACCGCCCCCCACCAAAAAAAAAAAACCTCACTGCCAATGAGTGAATTCTGACTCATAGTAACTGCATACTGTTTCCAAGGCTGTAAATCTTTACAGAAGTAGACTGCTTCATCTTTCTCCCAGGGAGCTGCTGGTGGGTTCAAATCACAACCTTTTGCTTGGCAAGCAGATGCCTTAATCACCATACCACCAGAGCTTCTTCCCACTGGGATGGCTAAGATTAAAAAATAAAACAAACAAATAATATATAACAAATAAAAAGTAACAAATGTTGGCAAAGATACGAGGAAATTGGGACCCTTACCCATTGCTGGTGGGAATCCAAAATGTACATCCATTGTGGAAAGCAGTATGTGGTTCCTAAAAAACTAAAAATATAACTACCATATGGCCCAGCAATTCCATTACTAGGTATTTACCTGGCAGACTTAAAAGCAGAGACTTGGAAACTTCTACACCATTGTTCATGGCCAAAAGCCAAAAGGTGGAAACAACATAAATGTCCATCAACAGATAAATGGATAAACAAAATTGTAGTACATACATATGATGGAATACTACTACATTATGGTTGCAGCTTGAAGACACTATGCTGAATGAAATAAGTCAATCACAAAAGGCAATTATTTTGTGACCTCACTTATATAAAAAGACAATTAAAGCAGATGTACAGAGAACAAAGTTTATTAGTGGTTACTGTGGGTAAGAGGGAAGAGAAAGGGAAGGGTCAATGGTGATAAATATATCACGTTCACTAAGCTGATTATTTTAATTGCTGTCAATAAGTTGTACACTTGTAAAATGTTGAATTGGCAGAAATTGTGTGATAGATATTTTATAATGATGACCAAAAAAAAACAGCTGCTGAAGCTAATAATGTACAACTAAACACCTCATGGAATGTGGTTTCTTGGTTTTGAGATTTAGAATGGTTTAATGGGACATCTCAGTTTAATGACCTAATATGTGTTTAGTGTTTCTGTTCTACCTCCTAGTTTGATGTGTAGTATCTAGGTCTTAAAAGCTTGTGAGCAGCCATCTAAGACAAAACAATTGGTCTGTTTTCGTCTGGAACAACAAAAAAAAGGAGAGTTAGGAATAGGAGAAGATATGGAATATGTGGCCTCCACAAACAACTGCCTCCTTTGCCATGAGACCAGAAGTACTGGGTGGGTCCAGGCTACCATTACTGAACATTTTGGTTAAAGATGCCATACAAGAATTCTGATCAAAAGGGAAGAAATGCAAAAGATAATTTCAAATTTTCATGGAGTTCAGATTTCCTGGAGCCATGAAGGTTGGATAAATGTCTGAAACAGTTGCCTTGAAGTTAATCTTTAAATCTTAAACCAAAAATATCCCTGAAGTCTTAAAAGCAAGCAATAGTTTAGCTTAGTAAAAAACGTCTGCCTTCAATTTTTCTCAAGTGTATTGACACGTTCTGTGAGAATTCCCAGGTATATAGTAGTGCTAACAAGGGACAAGGTTGTAGTCACTTCTTGGCCACAGCCAGCTACCCAGAGGAAGTGAGTAGTAGGACCTGTGAGCTCAGGACCATAGTCACAGGAGACATTAAGCACAATTGGCATAGCATGCTACACAAAGCATTGTTCCATATCCTATTTTGGTGAGTAGTGACTGGCATCTTAAAAGCTTGCAAGCCACCATCTAGATGCAACGATGGGTGTCTCCTAATCCAGAGCAAAGAAGAATGAAGAAAACCAAAGATTCATGGAAAAAATGAGTCCAAGCAACTGGTACAGCATGTGAATTTCAGCCTATACAACTATGAGACCAGAAGAACTAGATGGTACCCGACTACCACTGTCAACCACTCGGAGGGGGATCTATGTAGGAGATCCTGGATAGAGTGGGAGAACAATGTAGAACAAAACTCAAAATCATTTGCAAAAAAAGAAAAAAAAAAAGGACCAGGTTTGCTGGTCGGATAGAGCCTGATGGAACCACTGAGACTATGGCCCCTAGCTGCTCTTCAGGTCTCAAATTGAACCCACTCCTTTGGCTTCAGCCAAACAAAAGACAGGCATATGAGCTGAACATTTACACTAGGTAGATACACTCCTTGGCTAGAATAATCATAGGAGAATAGAAGGGCTGTGTATGCACAGGGAGACAGATCATGACCAAGAGTGCATGGAGGGAAGGACACAGGCAAGAGGTGAGGAAGTGGGAGGGGAGCTGTTCCGTTGGGGTAAATTGTAGTCAATGTCATGAGACAAAGTGTATGTGAACTGCTGTATGGAAAGTGAATTTGCTTTGTAAACTTTCACCAAAATCATAATTAAAAAAAAAAAAAAGTCTGCCTTGAGCATTATATTATACTCTTTTTAGAACAATCTATACAGAATCAAATAAACAACAGCAACTCTTAAGATTAGATCAGAACCTTAGAGGATTGTGTATTTTTGTTAATGGGGGAGGAACAACTCAGAAAGGGAAGGTGAGAATGGTTATGCAAGTGGAAGAATGTAATCAATGACACTAAATAATATATGTAGAAACTGTTGAATTGGTAAATATTCCCAATAACCAAAATTAATAAATAAAATTATATTAGGAAAAAAACTCTCATCAACAACCTAAATTTATACCTTAAGGAACCAGAAAAAGAAAGAGCAAACTAAACCCATAGCCAGCAAAAGAAAAGAAATAATAAAGATTGTTGTTGTTGTTAGGTGCCACTGAGTCATGTGTGACTCATAGCGACCGTATGCCCAGCAGAACGAAACACCGCCCAGTCCTGCACCAGTTCCATAATCCTTCCTATACTTGAGCCTATCGTCACAGCCACTGTGTCAATCCATCTCGTTGAGGATCTAACCCTCTTTCATTGACCCTCCACCTTGCCAAGCATGACATTCTACTCCAGGGACTGGTCCCTTCTGATAACATGACCAAAGTAGGTGAGATGAAGCCTGGCCATTCTCACTTCCAAGGAGCATTTTGGCTGCACTTCGTCCAGGACAGATCTGCTAGTTCTTTTAGCAGTCCATCGTACTTTCAGCATTCTTCACCAGCACCACAACTCAAAAGCATCAATTCTTCTTTGGTCTTCATTATTCATTACCCAGCTCTCACACACATATGAGGCAATTGAAAATATCATGGCTTGTGTTAGGAACACCTTAGTCCTTAAGAAGACATCCTTGCTCCTCAGCACTTGAAAGAGGTCCTTTGCAGCCAACTTGCCCAGTGCTATACATCATCTAACATCCTGACTGCTGCTTCCATCAGCGTCGATTGTAGAACCAACCAATGTGAAGACTTTGACAACTTCAGTCTTTTCTCCATTTATCGTGATGCTGCTTATAGGTCCAGTTGTGAGGATTTTTGTTTTCTTTATATTGATATGTAATCTATACTGCGGGAGCTCTGGTAGCATAGTGGCTAAGACACTTGCCTGCTAACCAGACGGCTGGCGGTTCAAACCCACCAGCCACTCCTCGGAAGGAAGGTTGGGTAATCCTACTTCCGTAGTGATACTGCCTCAGAAACCCAAGGAGGGGTCACTATGAGTTGGGGCCGACTCAACGGCACATAACAACAACAACAACAACAATCTATACTGCAGACTGTATTCTTCAGTCTTCATCAGTAAGTGCCTCAAGTCTTCCTCACTTTCAGCAAGCAAAATTGTGTCATCAACATATCACAGATTGTTAATGATTCTTCCTCCAATCTTGATGCCACATTCTTCATACATTCTAGCTTCTCAGATTATTTACTCAGAATATAGATTGAATGAGTATGGGGAAAGAATACAACCCTGATGCACTCCCTTCTCTATTTTAAACCATGCAGTGTCCCCTTGTTTTGTTCAAACAGCAGCCACCTGGTCAATGCACAGGTTCATCGTGAGTACAGTTAAGTGTTCTGGAATTCCCATTCTTCTAAATGTCATCCACAATTTGTTATCATCCACACAATCAAATTCCTTTGCATAGTCATTAAAACACAAGTAAACATCTTTCTGGTATTCTTTATTTTGAGTCAAGATCTATCTGAGAGCAGCTATGATATCCCTTGTTCCATGTCCTCTTCTGAATCCAGCTTGCATTTCTGGAAGTTCTCTGTCAATATATTGCTACAACCATTTTAAAGTTATCTTCAGTAAGATCTTACTTGCGTGCAATATTAATG
>NW_006921894.1:573435-583461 GCF_000298275.1 Orycteropus afer afer | reverse complement strand
TCAATCTTTATGTGTTCCATTTCATTTTTGACAACTTCCAATTTTCCTAGATTCATACTTCATACATTCCATGTTACGATTATTAATGGATATTTGCAGCTGTTTCTCCTCAATTTGAGTCATGCCACATCAGCAAATGGTGGTCTTGAAAACTTTACCTTATCCATATCAGTAAAGCTGGTTCTACTCTGATGATGCAGCTCTTTCCCAGTCATATTTTGAGAGCCTTCCAACCGATGTGACTTGTCCTCCTGCCCTGTATCAGACAGTTTCTGGGCTATTCATAAAGTTGCACAGTAACATAAAAGACAGTGTTTCTCTGCTGTTCATAAGGTTTTCCCTGGCCAATTCTTTGAGAAGTGATGGGCTCTTCCTTCTTCCTTGTCTGCCTCAGTCTGAAAGCCACACTGAAACCTGTGCACCATGTGCAACCCTGCTGGGTTTGAAATACTGGTGGCACAGCCTCAAGCCTCACGAGAACATTCCACCTCAATAGGACAAACCAACAGACAAGTTTGGATCCCTTAGCTGTTTGAAACTTCTCCACTCTCCCCTTACATGAATCTCTGCCACTTTCCTGCCCCTTGGGTGTGGGGCCTGGGTCTCTCTCCTTACTTGTATCCCTGCCGCTGCTTCCTCATTCTGTCCTGGTCCCCCTGGCTTTTTCTCTCCTTTCCCCTGCTTTCCTGCCACTTGTGTGTGTGTGGGGGGGGGGGGCTGGGTCCCTCCCCTTTCCTGGATCCCTGCCACTGCTTCCTCACTCTGTCCTGGTCCCCCTGGTTTTTTGTCTGAAGATTAGAGCAGAAATATTTTGGAGAATAGAAAAGCAATAAAATCAACTAAACTAAAAGTTGGCTCTTGGAAAACATCAAAATTGACAAACTTTTGGCAAAACTGACTAAAGAAAAAAAGAGAAGATGCAACTAAAATCAAATAAGTAAATGAGGACATTACTACCAACCTTACTAATTAAGAGAATTCCAAGAAATTCCAAGATATGAACAATTGTATGCCAACAAATTAAATAAAATAGAGGAAATATAAAATTCATAGAAACACACAAATACCAAAAATGATGCAAGAAGAAATAGAGAATTTCAACAGACCTATAACAATTAAAGAAATTTAATCAGTAATCAACTACTGACAAAGAAAATCTCGGACCACATGGATTCACTGGTGAATTCTACAAAACATATAAAGAATTAATACCATTCCTGCTCAAACTCTTCCAAGAAATAAAAGAGTAGGGAACACTTTTTAACTGATTCTAGGAGGCCAGCATTACTCTAATAGTAAAACTAGATGAGGACATCACAAGAAATGCAAACTACAGAGTAATATTCCTTCTGAGTTGGTATGCAAAAATCTTCAACAATATACTAGCAAACTGAATCCCACTGCACATTTAAAAGATTATACACTGTGTTTAAGTGAGATTTATACCAGGATGCAGAAAGGATCAACAATAGAAAATCAATCAATACCACATTAACAGAGTGAAAAAGAAAGCACATGATCATCTCAATAGACAGGAAAAGCATTTGCAAAATCCAACACATATTTATAATAATAATAATAAACACTCAACAAACTAAGAATATAAGGGAACTTCCTTAACATGATAAAGGACATTTATGAAAAACCCACAGCTAATAATGAAAGACTGAAAACTTTCCCTCTATGATCAAGAACACCACTGCTATTCAACACTGTACTAGAAGTTCTAGCCACAGGAGTTAGACAAGAAAAATAAAAATTCACATTGCAAAGGAAGAAAAAACTGTATTTGCAGATGACATGATTGTATATGGAAAATCCTAAAGAATCCACCAAAAAAAAAAACTATTAAAACTAAAAAAAAAAAGTTAATCAAGTTTGCAGGATATAAGTTCACTACAAGCAGTTCCCAGGTTACAAATGAGATCCATTCCTAAGTGTGTCTTTGTGTCTAAGTAAGTATTTCAGTCAAATTTGTAGGTAAGTCAGAACAGGAGACTAAATAGAGTTCTTACTTTACCTTACTTTAGTACAAAGGAGCTCTGGTGGCATAGTGCCTAAGGCATTTGACTGCTAACCAGAAGGTTAGCAGTTCAAACTCACCAACCAATCCACAGAAGGAAGACTGGGCTATCTACTTCCATGAAGATTTACCACCTCAGAAACCCAAAGGGGTCGCTATGAGTCAGAATTGATTCAATGGCAGTGGTGGTAGTATAGTGCCCAAGTTATTTGATTGCTAACCAGAAGGCTGGCAGTTGGACAACCTACTTCTATAGTGATACCACCTTGGAAACCCAAGGATGGGTCACTATGAGTTGGATCTGACTCGAGGCCAGTGAGTTTGGTTTTGGTTTTGAGCCACTCCATGAAAGAAAAATCAAGCAGTCTGCTTCTGAAAATATTTATAGCATTGGAAAACCTATGGGGCAGTTCTACCATGACCTGTAAGGTTACAATGAATCAGAATTGATTTGATGGCAGTGGGTTTGGTTTTGGTTTTAGTACAAGAAAAGAGTGGAAACCTTTTCAATGATTTACAAGCTGTATGTGCAGCAAATGAAGGTGATTGTGATGAAGGATTTATTGTGAGTAGGGGTTGGTTAAGTTTCAGAGTGAGAGGAAATTTACATAACATTAAAGGGCAAGAACAAGTTGTCCATAAGTCTGACATTCATAATCCAAGGACTGCCTGTATTAAAAACTTAGTTGTGTTTCTATACACCAGCAGGGGCTAATCAGAAAAAAGAAAATGATACCATTTACAATAATATCCAAAAGATATTATACACAAAAAGTACAAAACCTTACTGAAATAAATTAAAGACCTAAATAAATTGAAAGACAATCCAATGTTCATGAACATGAAATTTTAATATTGTTGAGGTGGCAATAATCCCCAAAGCAACCTACAGATCCAGTGCAATTCTGACAAAATTCTAATGTCCTTTTTTTTTTTTTCTTTTTTGTTAATAGAACAACTGATCCTTAAATTCATATGAAACTTCAAGGGACCCAGATAGCCAAAATATTATTGAAAAAGAAAAAGTTGGAGGATTCACACTTCTTGATATCAAAACTTGCTACAAATCTTCAGTAATTTAAACAGTGTGATATGAGCATAGGATATACATATAGACCGATAGAATAAAACTGAAAGTCCAGAAGCAAACCCATACATCTATGGCCAATTGATATTCAACAAGGATGCCAAAAACATTTAATGGAGAAAGAGTAGACTCTTCAACAAATACAACTGGGACAATTGGTAACCATATACAAAAGAATGAAATTTGACTACTACCTTTTTCCATGTACAATAATTAACTCAAAATGAACTAACAACCTAAATTTAAGAGCTAAAACTATAAAACTTTTTGAGCACAATGTAGGGGCAATACTTTGGGAGGTACTTTTTGACAATGGGTTCTTATATGTGACATCAAAAGCACAAGCAACAAAAGAAAAAAATAGATAAACTGAACTTCATAAAAATTTAAAACTGTTGTGCATCAAAGGACTTTATTAACAAAGTGAAGAGACAATCTACAGATGGAAGAAAATATTTGAAAATTTTATATCTGTTAAGGTATGGGTATCCATGATGCACAAAAAACTCTTTAACTCCATAGGTTTTCTTGGCTGTAATCTTTATGCAAGCAGATTGTTAGGCCTTTCTTCCACAGCATCACTAACTGGGTTCAAACTGCCAACCTGTAGGTTTGAGCACAAGCCATTTGCACCACCACTAGAATGGCTTTAATTTAGAAAAATAAAGAAGAAAAAATAACAAGTGCTGGGAGGATCTGCAGCAATTAGAACCCTTGTCCATTGCAGGTGGGAGTGTAAAATGGTACAGCCACTGTGGAAATCAGCTTGGTGTATTCCTCAAAAAGTTAAGCATAGAATTACCATATGACCAAGCAGTTCTACTCATACAACTCATCCACCCAAGGAAAAATGGCAACATAAGTCCACACAAAAACTTTGTACGCATCATAAAAAGTACAGTTTAGTGGCATTTAGAGTATTCACAATGTTGTGCAACTACCACCTATATCTAGAACATTTCATCACTCCAGAAGAAATACCTAATCTCATTATCACTCCCCATGGTCCTCTCCCCATACTCCCTGGTAATCTACTTTCTGTTTCTGAAGAAATGCTTTTTCTAAATATACCATCTAAAAGGAATCATACAATATGTGGACTTTTGTGTCAGAAACTACAAGACAGATGCCTATCCTTAAGTTCTCTAAAATAGATGACCTTTCAAGACCCCTTGATCATTCTCTGAGAGATGGTCTAAACCGTGAAGCCAGGACCATATCTGGGCCATTTCAGACTGACAGCTCACTCACTCCCTCTTTTATGCTTATTTGGTAGTGATTTACAGAAATTTTATTTTCCTTTTTTCCTCTAAATGGAAAAGTATTGCAGACTAGAGAATAGTTGCTACTCAAATAGTCCTCATCAGAAGCCAGCACAGGTTGCTGGGTCTACAGGTAGACTGTACTTTTCTGTGAGAAGCAGAGAAAAGAGATGGGGGCCTTTGCCAGAAGTTCAGTTTCTGAGGGATGTGATTGCTTATCTCTCCTGTCTAAAAAGACCTGCATGTTTTGTGTTGTAAGAACTTCTTTCCTTGCCTTCTTTCGTTTCCCAACAAATTTTATGTTTGGATTTTGTGTTTTTAAGAATGCAAATAATTTTTTGTGTGTTCTCATTTTATTTCCCCCCAAAAAAATTTGGGAGGGACTAAATGTGTAACCACATTTAGTCATAAATGGTAAGGGGTACAGAGAGGCCATTCTATTCTTCTGTTTCTGACCTCTCCTTAACAGCTCTCATTTTCTCCTGGTTTTCTGTTGTTGTTATGTGCCGTTGAGTTGGACCCGACACATAGTGACCCCTCCTTGGGTTTCCAAGGCAGTATCACTACGGAAGTAGATTGCCCCTCTTCCTTCTGAGGAGTGGCTGGTGGGTTTGAACCACCAGCTTTCTGGTTAGCAGGCAAGTGCCTTAGGCACTATACTACCAGAGCTCCTAAGTTTTCTAGGAAACCATTTTTCTTTCATTATATTGGCAGCTCTCCAACCCTCCCTCACTGACTTTCTATATAGCTTGAGGGGTTAGGTGTATGTTATTCTTTAGGTTTGGCACAATCTAGGTTGAATCTAATGCATTTCTGAAGAATTCTTGCTTTCTGGTTTCAGCCCACCCTTCCCCCGCCTTCCCCCCAACCCCCCCAAAAAATAATACATATCAATCCAACTACATTAAGTGTGAGGTTCTGTGGCAGGGATGTCTAATGAGAGTTGCTCCACACATTTAAATTATATTTACATTGCTATTTTGGAATATATAGCATTTCTCCCTATGCCGCCTTGTCTGAAGGAGCCCTACTAGCACAGTGGTTGAGCTCTGGTCTACTAACAAAAGGTAAGTGATTCAAGCTCACCAGTTGCTCAATGGGAGAAAGATGTGGCAGTCTGCTTCCAAAAATGATTTATAGCCTTGGAATTCCTATGGACAGTTCTACTATGTTTTATAGTGTCTCTATGTGTCACAGTCAGTGATAGGATAATATCCACATGCTTACAAGGAAGACCACTTAATACTGTTGTTGTTGTTATGTACCGTCCAGTAGGATCTGACTCATAGCGACCCCTCCTTGGGTTTCCGAGGCAGTATCACTATAGAAGTAGATTGCCCCATCTTCCTTCCGAGGAGTGGCTGGTGGGTTTGAACCACCTATGATTATTCAAATTTACGCACCAACCACTGAAGACAAAGATGAAGAAATTGAAGATTTTTCTCAACTTCTGCAATCTGAAATTGACTGAACATGCAATCAGATGTGTTAATTATCACTGGTGACTGGAATGCAAAAGTTGGAAACAAAGAAAAATTACCATTTGGAAAATTTGCTCATGGTGACAGAAGTAATGCTGGAGACCATATGACAGAATTTTGCAAGACCAATGACTTATTCATTGCAAACACATTTTTTCAACAATACAAATGGTGGCTATACACATGGACATCGCCAGAGGGAGTACACTGGAATCAGATTGACTACATCTGTGGCAAGAGGGGATGGAAAAGCTCGATATCTTTAGCCAAAACAAGGCCAGGAGCTGATTGTGGAACAATCAACTGCTCATATGCAAATTCAACTTGAAGCTGAAGACAATTTAAACAAGTCCACAAGAGTCACAATATGACCTTGAATATATCGCTCCTGAATTTGGAAACCATCTAAAGAATAGATTTGATGCATTGAACACCAATGACCAATAACCAGAAGAATTATAGGATGACATCAAGAACATCATCCATGAAAAAAGCAAGAGGTCATTAAAAAGACAGCAAAGGAAAAGACCATATGATCAAGAACCAATGGTATTGAGGGAGGAAGTTGAAGCTGCACTGAGGGAATTGGCAAAGAACATGGCACCAGGAATTGACAGAATACCCATTGAGATATTTCAACAAATGTATGCCCCACAGGAGGCCCTCACTCGCTTATGCCAAGAGACTTGGAAGACATCTACCTGGCCAGCTGACTGGAAGAGATCCATATCTGTACCCATTCCAAAGAAAAGTGATCCCACAAAATGTGGAAATTATCAAACAATATCATTAATATCACATGCAAGTAAAATCTTACTAAAGATATTTCAAAAATGGTTGCAGCAATATATTGACAGAGAACTTCCAGAAATGCAAGCTGGATTCAGAAGAGGATGTGGAATGAAGGATATCATTGCTGATGTCAGATGGATCTTGGCTCAAAGCAAAGAATACCAGAAAGATGTTTACTTATGTTTTATTGACTATGCAAAGGCATTTGATTGTGTGGATCATAACAAATTATGGGTAACATTGAGAAGAATGGGAATTCCATAATACTTCATTGTATTCATGAGGAACCTGTACATGGACGAAGAGACTGTCATTCAAATGGAACAAGGGGATATTGGATGTTTTAAAGCAAGAAGGGAGTGTGTCAGGGTTGTATCCTTTCACCATACTTATTTAATCTATGTGGTGAGCAAATAATCCAAGAAGTTGGACTATATGAAGAAGAACATGGCACAAAGATTGGAGGAGAATCATTAACAACCTGTGATACATTGAGAACACAACTTTGCTTGGAAAGTGAGAATGACTTGAAGCACTTACTGATAAAGATTAAAGAATACAGTCTGCGGTATGGATTACATCTCAGTATAAAGAAAACAAAAATCCTCACAACTGGACCTATAAGCAGCATCATGATAAATGGAGAAAAGATTGAACTTGTCAAAGACTTCACTTTGTTTGGTTCTACAATCGATGCCAATAGAAGCAGCCATCAGGACATCAGACGACATACAGCACTGGGCAAATTGGCTGCAAAGGACCTCTTTCAAGTGCTGAAGAGCAAAGATGTCTCCTTGAAGACTGAAGTGCGCCTGACACAAGTCATTCAATCACTTCATATGCATGTGAGAGCTGGACAATGAGTAAGGAAGACCAAAGAAGAGTTGATGCTTTTGAGCTGATGAAGAATGCTGAGGACACCATAGACTGCTGGAGGATCTAACAAATCTGTCCTGCAGGAAGTGCAGCCAGGACACTCCTTGGAAGCGAGAATGGCCAGACTTCATCTCACCTACTTTGGTCATGTTGTTAGAAGGGACCATTCCCTGGAAAAGGATGTCATGCTTGGTAAGGTGGACTGTCAACAAAGGAGGAGAAGGCCCTCAATGAGATGGATTGACACAGTGGCTGGGGCGATGGGCTCAAGTATAGCAAGGATCATGGAGCTGGCGCAGGACTAGAAAGTTTCATTCTGCTGTACATAGGGTCACTATGAGTTGGAAACAACTTGACAGCACCTAACAACAACAACAAGTCACAGTCCACTAGACTGCAATCAATATGGACTCTTGTCTTAAAAGTAATGGTATTTAGATTTTCATGATGGTTTGAACTCAAAGCAGCAATGTAGCACATAGCCATACCATCAAGGAAATAGATTTTCTATGACTGACTCCCTATAAAATGTAGTATCCATAGCTAGTTATGTCTCAGAGGGCTTTTGTAAAATGATAATGGGTGTCTTTTTAGTATACTAGTTGCTCCAACAGCAGTGGCCTGGGACATCCAGAGTGAGACACAAGACATAATCCAAGAGGATGCCTTAGGTGATCCCCCTTGACCCCTCTGAGGGCCTTGTACTGCAATGGCACACAGCTACCAAGGACCTCACAACTACCTTGGATTTCAGGATGTGCGAGGCTGCAGTGCCTCTCTAGTAGCAGCCAGTAGCTTCCAGAGTGCACACAAGCAAGCAGAACTCCAGGCCTTTGCCTTGGCTGCCATCCCACCCAGAACAACAGCCTGTGGTTGCACTTGCATTGCTTCACTGCAAGATCAGCCCTTACAGCCATGTGGACCTATATGGGGGAGCCAACCCAGCTAAACTGAAATACTTGTTATTTTCTTCCCCTCACAATCTATTGAGCCAGCAGACAAACCAAAAGGATGCTTTTGTGGAACTCCTGTAGAGCAGAGCCTTTGTTAAGTCAAGAGACAACACTGATACCTCTTTTATAGCAGGATCTACACCTGCACTTTGTTTTCATGTGAGGGGGTATTTTAGCACGTTTTCACTTTAGAGCCCTTCAAATAGAATCCATGTTTTGGGGCCACATATTTTGATGGAACCTTACAGGATTTGACTTTGTGTTTGAGGAAGAAGTCCAGCAGCTTGGTCAGTAGTGAAAATTAGTCCTTTCTTCAGTTCACACATTCAGCCCTTCATCGAACTACAAATCTCCTCTGGGACAAGCCTGTGCTTCTCACTAGGTACACAGAAATACACAGGGCATGTTCTTGCCCAGGGGCATGGGCCTGGGAGGAGGAGCAGGTGCCCTAGACTCAGGGCTTCAACAGTCACCCCCTTGTAGTGGGACTCTGTGAGGAGACTGAGGCAGAGCAGGGAACTGCCATCAGTAGACAATGACCCTTTGTGCATCCCCTACCCCTTCCTGCCCTGAAGTTGGCTGAGCTATGGTCTGAGCAAAGCAAATGCAGGTGCCCTCCAATGAGGGTGTCAGGCCCTCCTGCCCTCCCCACCCAGCTGCAGTGCCTGCCAGTGAGCTAACTTATGTAGTCTTAAATCTAAGGTTTATTACTTTTTTACTATGAGTCACCAAAAAAGGGTGTTTTAAATATGTGTATTTATAGACATCTACCAAAAAGGCTATGAGGATGTCACAAAAAGCAGAAGATAGCTTAGATTTATGGAACAAGCTCAATGGGTTAGCGCTGTGCTAGGGAGTTAACATGTCATTAGTTTGCTGAGTCATTTGCCCTCGCTCTGTGAAGTATGTTCCTGTACTGGCCAACTGACAGGAACACCAAGCTCATATGGATGACCAACCGATTCAAACCCAGGTCTGGTTTGTGCTGGCTTTCTCCCTTACATAGGAGTCAGCACTGACAATACACTTCAACTAATAGCCCTCTCCTCATCTGGTGTTTCTGTTTTGTCTTGGTCAGTATTAGTCATTGATCCTGACACCAGCTTCCTGGGGTGTACACTGGATGCTGCTAAGAAAAATACTCGTAATGAAGTAAAATGCACACATCTGATTTGTTTGAGATCCCTGGAATAAATAGGTGGACTGAAACTGAAACCAGGGATCAGACTTTTTTTCCTTTTCCATTTTTTTTTTTTTTTTAAACCTTTGGGAGGTTTAGTTCTTTATAGCTAATATTGTTCAACTTCTCAGTCAGTCCCCAGGAAATAGAATGAGCTCATCTGCTTCTGTGGTGCCTGTTCTTAGATATATTGTCACCACTACTAGTGCTGTTGCAGCAGCCCTGGGGGATTTATGCTTTTGCTATAGACCCAAATGCCTATATAAAAATAAAATACCTGGATAATGTACTATGGTACATTCACACAATGGAATACTATGCAATGCTAAAGAATAATGTAGAATCTGCAAAACACCGCATAACGTGGATGAA
>NW_006921894.1:569090-572765 GCF_000298275.1 Orycteropus afer afer | reverse complement strand
GAAGAAAACCAAAATTAATGGAAACAATCAGTCCTAGCGACTGGTACACCATCCGATCTGCAACCTATACAACTATGAGACCAGAAGAACTAGATGGTGTCCAGCTACCACTGCCATCCACTTGGAAGGGATGTAGGAGATCCTGCATGGAGAGGGAGAGCAATGTGGAATGGAACTCAAAATCATTTGGAGGCAAAAAAAAAAAAAAGAAGAAGAAGGTGGGGACCAGGTTTGCTGGTTTGATAGAGCCTGGTGTAACCACTGAGACTGTGGCCCCTGGCGGCCCTTCGGGTCTGGAGTTGAGCCCACAACTGTGGTTTCCGGCCAAACAGAGTACAGGCATGTGGGTTAAACATTTGCCTCAGGTGGACACACGCCCTGGAGAGAGCAGTCGTGGGAGAGGGAGGGGCTGCTTGTGCACAGGGAGATAGCTCAGGGTGCAGGAGGGTATGGGGGGATGGACACTGGGAGGAGGTGGCTGTGGGGAGGAAGTGGGAGGGGAGCTGTTGCATTGTAAATTTTGGTCGGTGACATGGGACAGGGTATGTGTGGGCTGCTGTATGAAAAGTGAATTTGCTCTGTGGATCTTCACCCAAATTCTAATTAAAAAAAAAAAAAGAAAGAAAAAAAAATACCTTGAATTCTTTGCAGCTCTTCAAATTTTTTCTGAGTATTGAACTTCTCTGAAAAATCAAGGCTATTCAAACCAAATCGGCAGTTTTTCCTTGGCTCTCTTTCTTTTCCCTGAATAAAATAAACTTCTGCTGGATTCTGGTCAACTTAATGTTATGTTTGGAGCATAAAGAAAATTCTCCTCCCTCTACACTAACAAGACGAACTCTAAAAAAGAAATCAGGGAAACAATACCATTAACAATAGCAACCAAAAGGATAAAATACTTAGGAAGAAACCTAACCAGAGATACAAAAGACTTACACAAAGGTAAATACAAAACACTGCTGTAGGAAACCAAAAGATACACATAAATCAAAACACATACTAAGCTTATGGATTGGTAGACTTAACATTGTGAAAATGTGAACCCAAAGCAATCTATAAATTCAATGCAATATTGATCCGCATTCCATCAACATTATTTAAAGAGATGGAAAAAACTAATCACTAACTTTATATGGAAAGGAAAGAGACCCCAGATCAGCAAAGTACTACTAAAGAAGTACAAAGTAGGAGGCCTCACACTTCCCAATCTCAAAACTTAACATACAGCCATGGTAGTCAAAACAGCCTGGGAGTTTGGGCCTGTGGACTTGGGGCCATGATCACAAGGGGCATCAAGCTCAAATGGCATAACATACTACACAAAATATTGTTATACACCCTGCTTTGGTGAGTAGCAACTGGAGTCTTAAAAACTTGCAAGTAGCCATCAAAGATGCAACAATTGGTTTCTCCTCTTCCAGAGCAAAGAAGAATGAAGAAGACCAAAGATGCATGGAAACAATTAGTCCAAGGGACTAGTGGACGATGCAAAGCTCAGCCTACATGACTCTGAGACCAGAACTAGATGATGCATGGTTACCACTGTCAACCACTCAGAAGGATAGAGTGGGAGAAAAGTGTGGAACAAAACTTGAAGTCATGAAAAAGACCAGGCTTACTGGTTTGATAGAGACTGGTGAAACCCCCAAGACTATGGCCCCTAGTCTCCCTTTGGGCCTGGTCCCTTTCTTCCAGCCAAACAAAAGACAGGTGTAGAAGGTGAACATTTACATAAGTTAGGTGCACTCCTTAGAACAATAAACCACGGAAGATCAGAAGGGCAGTATTTCCACAGGGAAGTTGATCAGAGGGCAGGAATGCATGGGAAAGAAGACACAGGGAGGGAGTGTGAAGAAGGCTGTTACATTGTGGGGATTGCAAACAAAAATGTGTATGAACTGTCATATGGAAAATGAATTTTCTCTGTAAACTTTCACTCAAATTACAATTGAAAAACAACAACAACAACAAAAAAAAAAACAGCCTGGCATTGGTACAATAGACACATAGACCAACAGAACAGAACTGAGAACTCAGAAGTAAGTTCATCCAACTATGGACAGCTGATCTTTGACAAAGGGCTAAAATCCATCAGATGGGAAAGAAAATAGTCTCTTTAGCAAATGGTGCTGGCAAAACTGGATATCCATTTACAGAAAACTGGAACAGGATCCATAAGAAATATGGTATAAATAGTCTATCAAACATAACTAAAAATGCACAAACAGCAGAAGATAAACTAAATGACTAGGACCTCCTAAAAATTAAACACTTATGTGCATCAAAAGACTTCTTAAAAGAGTAAAAAGAGAACATACAGACTGGGGGGGGGGATTGGCAATGATGTTATCTGACAAGGAACTAATCTCTAAAATAGATAGAAAACTTGAACACCTCAACAATAAAAAGACAAACAATCCAATTAAAAAATGAACAAAGAACATGAACAGACCACCAAAGAAGAACAAGTATATGAAGAAATGCTCAAAGTCATTAGTGATTGTTGTTGTTGTTATGTGCCGTCGAGTCGGACCCAACCCATAGCGATCCCTCCTTGGGTTTCCAAGGCAGTACTACTATGGAAGTAGATTGCCTTATCTTCCTTTCGAGGAGTGGCTGGTTGAACCACCAGCCTTCTGGTTAGCGGTCAAGTGCCTTAGGCACTACACCACCAGAGCTCCCTCACATAGTAGGAGACTTTAATACACCACTTTCAATCAAAGATAGAACAACTGGAAAGAAACTCAACAAAGATGCAGAAAAATTGAACAATACAATTCAGCAATTTGACCTTATAGACAGCTACAGAGCACTTCACCCAACAAAAGCACAATATACATTCTTTTCCAGTGTACATAGAATATTCTCCATGATAGACCATATATATGTTAGGCCACAAAGCAAGTCTTAATAAATTTAAAAACATTGAAATACTGCAAAGCATCTTCTCAGATGACAATGCTATAAAATTAGAAATCAACACTATGAAGATCAATGGAAAAATAACAAACACATGGAAGCTGAATAACACACTCCTTCAAAATGACTGGGTAATAGAAGAAATAAAAAATAAAATTTTAAATTGCAAATGAGAATGAAACACAACATACCAAAGTCTTTGAAACACAGCAAAAGCAGTGATCAGAGGCTAATTTATACCAATAAATGTACACATAAAAAAAGAAGAAAGGGCCAAAATCTACACCTTAACCCAACATCTCCAAAAGTTAGAAAAAGAGCAGGAAAAATGTCCCACAGTCACAAGAAGAAAAGAAATAATAGAGATTTGAGCAGAAATAAATGAAACAGAAAATAGAAAGGCAATAGAAAAAATCCACAAGACTAGAAGTTGATTTTTTTTTAAATATTAATAAAATTGACAAACCACTGGCAAATTTAATGAAGGTAAGCCCCAGGCTTACAGGTGAGGAGAGACAACGCAGGGACACCAGAGTAGCAGGCCGGAAGAGCAGGGAAGGGGATAAAAGCCTTGAACCCGGACAGAAGAGCAGTCAGCCCCAGGGATACAAGTGAGGAGAGACAACTCAGGGACGCCAAAGAAGCAGGCCAGAAAAGCAGGGAAAGGGAATTAAAAGCCAGGAAGCCAGACAGAGGAACAGTCAGCCAGGTGGGGGTGATACGAGAGGTCTCCAACAGCAGGACAAACTTGTCTGT
>NW_006921894.1:562082-566945 GCF_000298275.1 Orycteropus afer afer | reverse complement strand
AAGCCGGATTCAGAAGAGGACGTGGAACAAGGGATATCATAGCTGTTGTCAGATGGATCTTGGCTCAAGGCAGGGAATACCAGAAAGATGTTGACTTGTGTTTTATTGACTATGCAAAGGCATTTGATTGTGTGGATCATGACAAATAAGTTAATAAGAAATGAATTGGGCAATGTCATAACAGACCAACAGAAATTAAAAGGATAATATCAGGATACTGTGAAGTACTATATTCCAACAAATTTGAAAATCCAGAAGAAATGGACAGATTTACAGATACATACTACTTACCAAAACTAACACAGACTGAGGTGGAAAATTGGAACAGACTGTAACAAAAGAAGAAATTAAACAGGTCATTAAAAAAAAGTTAAAAACAACAACAAAAAAGCCCTGGCCCAGATGGTTTCACTAGAGAATTCTACTGAACATTCAGGGAAGTATTTTACACCAATCCTACTCAAACTATTCCAGCTCCTAAATTCATTTTATGAAGGAAGCATAACCTTGATACCAAAACCAGGCAAAGACATCACTCAAAAGGAAAAGTACAGACTACAGTATCTCTCATGAATATAGATGCAAAAATCTTCCACAAAATCCTTGCCAATAGCCTGCAACAACATATTTTTAAAAAATAATACATTATGACCAAGTGGGTTTCATACCAAGTATACAAGATGGTTCAACATTAGAAAAGCAATCAATGTTATCCATCACATAAATAAAGGCACCACGTGATCATATCAATTGATGCAGAAAAGGCATTTGATAAAATCCACCTCCAATTCCTGATTTAAAAAAAAAAAAAAAAACTCTCAGCAAAATTGGAATAGAAGGGTAATTGCTCAACATAATAAAGAGCATATATACAAAACCAACAGCTAACATTTTTCTCAATGGAGAGAGACTGAAACCATTCTCCTTGTGAAGAGAAACCAGAGAAGGATGCCCTCTATTGTCACTTCTATTCAACATTGTACTGGAAGTCCTAGCCAGGGAAATAAGGCAAGAAAGGGAAATCAAGGTATCCAAATTGGTATGGAAGAAGTCAAAATATCCCTATTTGCTGTTGGTATGATCCTATACATAGAAAATCCAAAAGACTCGCAAAAAACTACTGGAACTAATTGAGAGATTTAGCATAGTGGTGGGATACAAAATCAACATACAAAAATCAGTTGGATTCCTCTACAACAGCATAGAGATTGCTAAAAAATAAATAAGGAAATCAGCATCATTTACAATAGCTACTTGGGAATAAATCTTATCAGGGACACAAAAGACCTGTACAAAGAAAACTACAAAACACTACTTAAAGAAATCATGAGAGATCTACATAAATGGAAGAACATACCAGGCTCATGGATAGGAAGATTGAACATTGTGGAAATGCCAATATTACCCAAAGCAATCTATACAGTTAGTATAATCCCAATTCAGATCCCATCAACATTCTATGGAAAAAGCAATCAATATTTTATACAGAAAGGAAAGAGACCTTGGATAAGCAAAGCACTATTAAAGAAGAACAGAGTAGGAGATCTCATACTCCCGGATCTTCAAACCTACTATCCAGCCACAATAGTCAAAACAGCCTGGTATTGATACAATGACAGACACATATAGAAGTGGAACAGAATTGAGAACCCAGAAATAGATCCATCAACCTATGGTCAGCTTATTTTTTGATAAAGGGCTAAAATCAATTAAATGGGGAAAAGATGGTCTCTTTAACAAATAGTGCTGGCAAAACTGAATATCCATTTGCGGAAAAATGAAACAAGATCCGTACCTTGCACCATACACAAAAACTAATGCCAGATGGATCAAACACTTAAATGTGAAACTTAAAACTGTAAAATTTCTTAAGAAAAGTTAGGGGCAAATATTACATATTCTGTGAACTGCCAGAATAAACAAATCTGTCTTGGAAAAAGTACAGGTAGAATGCTCCTTAGAAGAGAGGATGGTGAGACTTCATCTCACGTACTTTGAACATGTTATCAGGAGGGACCGATCACTGGAGCAGGACATCATGCTTTGTAAAGTAAAGGGTGAGTGAAAAACAGGTAGACCGTCAATGAGATGGATTGGCACAGTGACTGCAACGAGGAGCTCAAATACAGTACTGTTTGTGAGGATAGTGCAGGACCACGCAGTGTTTCATTGTGTTTTACATAATATCCCTATGAGTCAGAACCTAACAACATAACAAATGTGTCCTCACTTTGAAAGATTGAACCAACCCCTCCATACAACAAATTCTTCATCACAATCATCTTAATTTGCTCATGTGTAGCTTTTAAATCATTGAAAAGGCTTTGAGTGTTTTCTTGCACTAAAAACCAAAACCAAACTCACTGCCATTGAGTCTATTCTGACTCAAAGCAACCCCCAATGGGTTTCCAAAGTTGTAAATCTTTTGTGTTAGACTGGGTTCTCTAGAGAAACAAAACCAGTAAAGCTTATATATATTTGTATATATATAAGAGAGAAATTTATCTTGGGAAAATGACTCACACACTTATAGAAGCCGGCAAGTCCAAAGTTCCTGGATCAAACATCAAGCTGGAGGCTTTTCCAACTCTTGCAACCACAGGGACTGTGGAACTCAAGGCTGGCAGGCAGTACACCAGCTTTTGACTACAACGAATGATGAATCCAAGATCTCTAGGCTGAATGGTGGACTGTTCACTCACAGACAGTTGTAGGCAGCACAACAGAATCCCGATCCACAGAAGAATGTCTCTTTTCCCAGTATGTCCTTGGATATACTGAAAGCAGGCCACACCCCTAGGGAAACTCCCTTTCAACAGATTGCCTGATCAAACATAATCATCTGATCCCATCATGGCAATAACCACATCACAACAGCTTAAACCACACAGAATTGTGGTCCAGCCAAGTTGACACACAGCTCCAACTATCGCATCTTTACAGAATCAGACTGCCTCATCTATTTTCCACAGAGCATCTAGTGGGTTCAAACTAACAACCTCTAGTTAGCAGCCAAATGCCTTAACTACTACATTCTTGCACAAAAGTAAGGCTAAATAATAACTGTCTGACCTACCTACAAATTTGACTTTTCAACAGAGTTAGGGATGGATCTTGTTTGTAACCCAGGAACTGCCTGTAGTAGTTTTTTTGTAGAAGGAATATAGTCAGAGAAACCAACTCAGACAACCACCTTGGTAGAAAGACTGACATCAGATTCCACTTTCTATGTTTAAGCTGTTCTCAGGAAATGAAGGTAAGACCACAGAGAAAGGTCTTCTGAAAGGAAAAGATGCCAAATATGTTATGATCAGTGCTCCACCTTACATTTCTCTCTCCATATTTCCTGTTCAGGAACTTCATGAAAGGGTGGTTGAATTTTTCCAGACTGATATCAATAGCCACTTTGAGCTTTATGTGCTTAATGATCAACCTTGAGTTGAGGTTTTTGGATATTGATGAAGATTTTGAAGTCAACTGAATTTGCTGACAATCTAGTGACAGTTTGTAATTTTTAGTCATTCCAAATGTTCATTACTCTTCTCTCATAATTGAGAAAGCTGTTTAATGATCAGATCTGCAAAAATATATTCAACTATCCATACTAATAGTGACTGACCACTTGTGGCGCAATATCAATAGTAATAGGGACTATGCCACAATCTGTTAAATTTACCTCTTATTTGGTTATGTTTTATGTATTAGAAGGATGGTAGGACAAAAGCAAAATGCACTTGGCTACAGATCTTTGGTGAAGCCCACCCAAGCAGTGGCTCTGCCCACACCATCCCCAGCCACTCTGGAAACCCACCCACTTCCTGACCCACTGCAAGCTGTCCAGGCTTCTGTTCACATAGTTGTCACATTGTAATTCATGCACCTGAACATTCTCCTCACTGCATCACTAGCTTCTCAGGAGCAGGAACTGTCCTTTTGTACCTCCAGCACTTGGTATCTGAGAGGACTTCAGAAGCATTTTCCATAGAATGCTTGCAGACTTACAGGGCAAGTCACCTTTTTCTGGAACATCCAAGCCTCAGGATTAGTTCCCTGCTACATGGAAATCCTGCCTCTGATCATATCGTTCTCTGGCATTGAGTTTAACCACTTCACAGATCAGCTCTCTCAGTCAACCCCTGAACAACGCCCCAACTTAGAAGGAGTGTTCCACAGTGGAGGGCATTCTTAAAACCTCCTAACAGGTTATTGTGAAGTTTAGGAAAAAAAAGACCTTTTTGTTTCTCTTTATGTTCGGAACTACTGGTCCTTTCTGCTTCTCTTGATAATCAATATCTACCAGGTCCCAGGCAGTAGATTCCACACCCCCCCGACCAAAAAAAAAAAAAAAAGCTTGCTGCCATCTAGTCAATTCCAGCTCATAGCGACACCCTTTGGGTTTCCAAGGTGGTAGATTGCCCAGTCTTCCTTCCACAGAGCAGCTGGTAGATTTTAACCGCCAACCTTCTGGTTAGCAGTCAAATGCCTTAGGCACTATGCCACCAGCCAAAAGGAAATTAGTTCCAAGCTTGACGATAGCATTGTCGTTGGGAATATTTGTATTGGAGACTCCCTCCTTTTTTATCTCTTGCCTTGTATACCGCATCCTTATAACACAAAACATTTTCAGAAGGTGATATAACATCCTTTTTTTTTTTTTCCTTTTCCTTCCTCAGCTTGAAAAACAAACAACTCTCAGAAATACAAAGAGAAAGTTTAGATCAAAGGTTATTATGAAGCATATCTTTGGGGAAGATATTTTGTCTCCTGAAAGTTATTACAAGTGTCAACCAAGAATTATGTACCCAGCAAAATTGTCCCTCAAATATGATGGTGAAATTAGGACATTTCCAGATAAGCAGAAAT
>NW_006921894.1:560654-561982 GCF_000298275.1 Orycteropus afer afer | reverse complement strand
GTGAAATTAGGACATTTCCAGATAAGCAGAAATAAAGAGATTAAAAAAAAAAAAAAAAAAGACCAAATTTACAAGAGATGCTAAAGGGAGCCCTTTGGACAGAGAAGCAACAACAGCCAACAACAACTGACCATTAACACACATGATGATATATCCCAGAAACCAACCCAACTATGGAAGTATCCAAAGTAAATAAGCCTATAAGATTGTAAACAGGGAACCAGAGACACCAACTGACAAATGAGGACAACTACAAACCAAAAGGAGGTAAAAAACTGTGTCATTACAGAAATTCTAGATGGTAAGGAAGTCAAGACAAGTACAAGGTAGAATGGACTGTTCGAAACTTGGGAAGAAAACTATAAATCACAGGGTAACCTCAAAGAAAAATTATAAACCTTCACATGAAAATAAAAAAAAAGAGGACCAGCATAAATATTCAGCAAACACTAGAACAATAGCAATGAAGGAAGTGATAAAATGATTCATAAACAAAACGAGCTCAGCACACTTCATCCAACAGAGGCACAATATACATTCTTCTCCAGTGTAGACGGAACTGTTTCTATGATAGACCATATGTTACGTCATAAAGCAAGCCTTAATAAATTTAAAAACATCGAAATACTGCAAAGCATCTTCTCAAATCATAATGCTATCAAATTAAAAATCAACAATAGGAAAATTAACAGGAAAAGAACTGAACAACACCCTCCTTAAGAAAGTCTGGGTAAGAGAAGAAATCAAAATTGAAATTCAAAAATTCCTTGAATCAAACGAGAATGAAAACACAACATACCAAAATCTTTGGGGACACAGCAAAAGCAGTGATCAGAGGCCAATTGATAGTAATAAATGCACACATCAAAAAAGAAAAAAGAGCCAAAATCAACACTTTAAACCACATCTCCAACAATTAGAAAAAGAACAGCAAGAAAAGCCTGCAGTCACCATAAGAAAGGAAATAATCAAGATTCGAGCAGAAATCAATGAAACAGAAAATAGAAGGGCTATAGAAAAAATTAACAACACCAGAAGTTGGTTTTTGGAAAAGATCAGTAAAATTGACAAACCACTGGCAAATTTAACAAAGGAAAAGAGGGAGAGAATACAAATAACATGAATAAGAAATAAAATGGGTGGCATCACAACAGAACCAACTGAAATAAAAAGGATAATATCAGGATAATAAGAAGAACTGTACTCCAACAAATTTGAAAATCTGGAGGAAATGGACAGTTTTCTAGAAACACACCACTTACCTAAACTAACACAGATTGATGTGGAAAAGTTGAATAGGCCCATCACAAAAGAAGAAATTGAACAGG
>NW_006921894.1:538544-556562 GCF_000298275.1 Orycteropus afer afer | reverse complement strand
ACAAAAATGACAGCAACAAATTCGTATTTGCTGATAATTACATACCTGGCAAGGGACTTATCTCTAAGATTGATGGAAAACTGCAACTCCTCAACACTAAAGGAATTAACATTCCAATTGAAAAATGGGCAGAAGACATGAATAGACACTTCACCAAGGAGGATATTCAGGTGGTCAGCTAATAAATGAAAAGATGCTCACAATTATTGGTCATGAGAGAGATGTAAATCAAAACAACAATGAGATATACCATCTCACCCCAGCACTGATGGCAGGGTTCAATGAGACAAAAAATAAGAAATGCCGGTGGAGATGTGGAGAGATTGGGACTCTCATACATTCCTTGTGCAATTGTGAAGTGACACAACCACTGTGGAGAACAATATGGTGATTCCTTAGAAAGTTGGAATTGGAGATACCATTTGACCCAGCAATCCCTTTACTAGGTACATATCCTAGAGAGGTGAGAGCCAGGGTAGGAACAGATACATGCATGCTCATGTTCATCACAGCACTATTTACAATAGCAAAAAGACGGAAATAACTTACATGCCCATCAGTGGAAGAGTGGTTGACCAAACTATGGTACATACACATACTGGAATGATATGCAACACTAAAGAATAATTTAGAGTCTTCAAAACACCACATAATATGGATGAACTTGGATTACATTATGCTGAATGAAATAAGTCAATCACAGGACAAATATAGTATTAGTTCATTGTTGTGGAAGGTCAAGGAAAGGTTTATATATGGAGGGAAATTTCTTTGTTGGTTGCCAGGGGTGGGAGGGAAGGCAAGGGGCAGAAAGGAAGGAAGGCAAGAAAGAAAGAAAAGACGAAAGTGGATGTCAGTAGACACTCTGAAACTGGCTCTTGAATAGAGAGCAGCTAAAGTGAATGGAAGAAATGATGAAGTAACAGAGCTGAAAAAAAAAAAAAAAACATTGACCCATGTCACTGTAGTTTTGTGTATTTCACTGTACATAAATTATATTTCAATAAAATGCATTAAAAAGAAGAAGAAAAAGATACTAAGGAATGCCCCCATGAACATCCCCTGCGGAATCCACTGGCTCAAGGGCTGTATGTGGCTTTAATGAAGAAGTTAAAACATTAAGCAAAATGATAAGTAGTTTTCTGTGGAAAGGAATTCTCTAGCCTAATTCTCAAAAAACAATGTTGGATTTCTTGACTTGAAACGTAAAAGTGAAATTCTCAGTGTTTAATTTCCTGGTTGTATTCTTTTGTGTGTTCTGACATTTTTTTAAGTGTCTGACTTTGCATGTAGCTAATTTCATATATCTGCAGGCTCAGATGATTTGTAATAAATGTGAAAGTCAACATAAACAGGGTTTCTACTAGAGGATTAAGCTCCTGGCACACTCTTCCCTCCTATGTGGACTGGAATGATGTGTGATTACTTGAGAAAGAGAGACCAGGAGTTCAGTGGTTGTATAATAGGGGAAAGTCTTGTGCATTCAGCTTTTGAGCATGGAGAGTTAGCTATTCTGTGTGTCCAGCCTCAAGAGCCCCCACGATTCAGCTTGTGTTAAAATTGGTTTGCAGGCTGCTGCGAAAGATGACCCCTAGAGGCAAATCACTTGCTTAATGATTATGTGAAGCTCTTCTTCCCAGTGCTGTTGTTGTTGTTGTTGTTATGTGTCATTGGGTTGGACCCGACTCATAGAGACCCCTCTTTGGGTTGCCTAGGCAGTATCACTACGGAAGTAGATTGCCCAACCTTCCTTCAAAGGAGTGGCTGGTGGATTTGAACCTCCAGCCTTCTGGTTAGCAGTCAAGTGCTTTAGGCACTATGCTCCCAGTGCTGTTATGTTAGAAATGTAGGCAGAATGAGTTTTTATTAGAAAATGGGGCAAAGCTTTTCTTAAAACCTTTGAGAAAAATCCTGAAAGACAACTTAAGAAATGGAGATATTATTATAAAAGAACAGGAGTGTAAACTCATTGTTGATGATAGGGAGGAAAAAGAGAAGTAAAGGGAGAAGGGAGATTTTAGGTGTAGTATTTCTAGTGTCACACAAAACTTTTTCTTTGAATAAGTGGAACCATCATTAGGAAGGACATTGACTGCACTATCAGTTGTCAATTGATTTTCTGTAGGCTAATTGTAATAGCCTTGGTGATAGAAATGACATCAGAAATCACATGATAGAATTTTGCAAGAATAAACACTTATTCATTGCAAATGCCTTTTTCAACAACATAAACAGCAACTGTACACATGGACCTTTCCAGATAGAATCCACAGGAGTCAAATCAACCATATCTGTGGAAAGATATGATGGGGAACTTCAATATCATCAGTCAGAACAAGGCTAGAAGCTGACTATGGAACATATCATTAATTGCCTATGTGCAGGTTTAAGCTGAAGCTGAAGAAAATTAAAATAAGTCTACGACAGCAAAAATATGATCTTGAGTATATACCTCCTGAATTTAGAGACCATCTGAAGAATAGTTTTGATACATTGAACACCAATGACCAAAGATCAGATGAGTTGTGGGATGACATCAAGGACATCATGAATGAAGAAAGCAAAAGGTCAATAAAAAGGCAGAAAAGGAAGAAAAGACAGAAGTTGATGTCACTAGACATCTCTGAAACTTGCTCTTGAATGGAGAATAGCTAAAGTGAATGGAAGAAATGATGAAGTAACAGAGCTGAACAAAAGATTTCAAAGGGCTGCTCAAGAAGACAAAATCAAGTATTATAATGAAATGTGTGAATACCTGGAATTAGAAAACCAAAAGGGAAGAACACACTTATTATTTCTCAAGCTGAAAGAACTGAAGAAAAAAATATCAAGACTTGAATTGCAATATTGAAAGATTCTATGGGCAAAATATGGAATGATGCAGGAGGTATCAAAAGGAGATAGAATACATTTCTACCAAAAAATCACTGTACCAAAAAGAGGTGGTCAATGTTCAACCATTTCAAGTGGTAACATTATCAAGGACCAGTGATATTGAAGGGAGAAGTCCAAGATGCACTGAAGGCACTGGCAAAAAACAAGGCTCCAGGAATTGACAGAATATCCATTGAAATGTTTCAATGAATGAGTGCAGTGTTGAAGGCACTGGCTCATTTATTCCAAGAAATTTGGAAGAGAGCTACCTACCCAACCAACTGGAAGGGATCCATATTTGTGCCCATTCCAAAGAAAAATGATCCAACAGAATGCAGAAATTATTGAACAATATCATTAATATCACACAAAAGTAAAATTTTGCTGAAGATCACTCAAAAAATGTTTGTGTCAATACGCTGATAGGGAACTGCCAGAAATTCAAGGCAGATTCAGAAGAGGTCATGTAATGAGGGACATTGTTGCTGATGTCAGATGGATCTTGGCTGATAGCAAAGAATACCAGAAAGATGTTTACCAGTGTTTTATTGACTATGCAAAGGCATTAAATTATATATGTGGATCCTAACTAATTATGGATAACACTGTGAAGAATAAGAATTCCAGAACACTTAATTGTGGTTGTGAGGAACCTGTACATAAACGAACAGGCCTTTTTTTTTTTTTTTTTTTTAACAGAACAAGGAGATAATGCATAGATTAAGGTCAGAAAAGGTGTATGTCAGGGTTGTTTTCTTTCACTATGCTTATTCAGTTGGAATGCTAAAAAAAATAATCTGAGAAGCTGTACTGTATGAAGAAGAATATGGCATCAGGATTAGAGGAAGACTTATTAACAATCTGCAATATACAGATAACGCAACCTTGCTTGCTGAAAGTGAAGACTTGAAGCACTTACTGATGAAGATCAGAGACTATAGCCTTTGATAGGGATTACACCTCAACATAAAGAAAACAAAAATCCTCACAGCTAGACCAATAAGGAACATCATGATAACTTGAGAAAAGTTTGAAGTTGTCAAGGGTTTCATTTTACTTGGATCCACAATCAATGCCCATGGAAGCAGCAGTCAGGAAATCAAATGATGTATTGCATTGAGCATGACTGCTGCAAAAGACCACTTGACAGTGTTAAGGAGCAAAGACGTCACTTTGAAGACTACAAGCCATGGTATTTTCATTCACCTTATATGCATGTGAGACCTGGATAATGAATAAAGATGACCACAGAAGAACTTATGCATTTTAGTTGTGGTGTTGGTGAAGAATATTGAATTACCATGGACTTCTAGAAGAATGAACAAATCTGTCTTGGAAAAAGACAGATTGCTCCTTTGAAATGAGAATGGCCAGACTTCATCTCATGTGCTTTGATCATGTTGTCAGAAGGGATCAATCCCTGGAGAAGAATATCATACTTGGTAAAGTGACACGTCAGTGAAAAAGGGTCATCTCAATGAGGTGGATTGACTCAGTGACTGCAATGATGGGCTCAAGCATGGTAACAATTGTGAGAATGGTGCAGGACCAAGCAGTGTTTCATACTGTGACTATGAGTCAGAGCCAACTTGATGGCACATAACAACACAACAACAAAACAATTGTAATAGAGTTTGATTATGTGAACCATACCTCTTAATAAAATCAGGTTACCTAAAAATGGTTTATAGACTATTCCTTTCCAGGTTGCAAAGGCACTAACAACACTACAATTTTATCCTGAAATTTTTATTTGCTCTTGAAACATGATTGGGCTTTCGTTGTTGTTACCTCTGAAACTGATTTACAATTTACAATTATTAGCTTTAATAAAGATTAGGGCATTTGACTGCCAATAAGAAGGCTGGCAGTTCAAACCCACCAGCCACTCCTCAGATGTAAGGTTAGGCAATCTACTTCCATAGTGATACAGCTTCAGAAACACAAGGAGGGGTCACTATGGGTCAGATTCCACTCGATGGCAATAAGTTTGGTTTCAGTTCAAGGTGTATAAAACAATATCATTGATATCACACACAAGTACAATCTTACTCAAGATAATTCAAAAATGGTTACAGCAGTGTATTGACAGAGAACTTCCAGAAATGTAAGCTGGATTCAGAAGGGGACGTGGAGCAAGGGAAATCATACATGATGTCAGATGGACATTGACTGAAAGCAGAGAATACCAGAAAGATATTTACTTGTGTTTTATTGACTATGCAAAGGCATTTGGTTGTGTGAATCATAACAAATTATGGATAACTTTGAGAAGAATGGGAATTCCAGAACACTTAACTGTACTCATGAGGAACCTGTACATAGACCAGGAGGCTGTCATTCGAACACAACAAGGTGATACTGCATGGTTTAAAATCAGGAAGGGAGTGCATCAGGGTATCTTTTCACCAAACTTACTCAATTTGTATGCTGAGCAAATAATATGAGAAGCTGGACTATATGAAGAAGAATGTGGCATCAGGATTGGAGGAAGGCTTATTAACAACCTGCAATAAGCAGACGACACAACTTTGCTTGCTGAAAGAGAGGATGTCTTACAGCACTTACTGATGAAAATTAAAGACTACAGTCTACAGTATGGATTACACCTCAACATAAAGAAAACAAAAATCTTCATAACTGGACCAATAAGCAGCATCAAGATTGATGGAGAAAATGTCAAAGACTTCATATTACTTGGTTCTACAGTCAACACCAATGGACAGTCAAGACATCAAAAGACGTATTGCATTGGGCAAATCTGCTGCAAAAGACCTGTTTCAAGTGCTGAAGAGCAAAGATATCTCCTTGAAGACTAGGATATGCCTAACCCAAGCCATGGTATTTTCAATTGCCTCATATGCATGTGAGAGCTGGACAATGAATAAGGAAGATCTAAGAAGAGTTGATGCTTTTGAGTTGTGGTGTTGGAGAAGAATGCTGAAAGTACCATGGACTGCTAAACAATTAACAAATCTGTCCTAGATGAAGTGCAGCCAGAATGCTCCTTGGAAGTGAGAATGGCCAGACTTTGTCTGACCTACTTTGGTCATGTTGTCAAAAGGGACCATTCTCTGGAGAAAGATGTCATGCTTGGTAAAGTGGAGGGTCAACAAAAGAGGGGAAGGCCCTCAATGAGAGGGATAGACACGGTGGCTGCAGCAATGGGATCAGGTATAGTAGGGATAGTGAGGCTGGCACAGCACCGGGAAGTGTTTTGTTCTGTTGTAAATAAGGTCCCTCTGAGTTGGAGACGACTCGATGACACATAACAGCAACAACAACAAGTATACCTTCCAAAAGGAGCTCTGGTAGTGCAGTGGTTCAACTCTTGGCTGTAAACTAAAAAGTTATCAGTTGTAACCCACCAGTGGATCTACAGGAGAAAAGACCTGGTTATCTGCTTCTGTAAAGATTTCAGCCTAGGAAACTATATGGAGCAGTTTTACTGTTGCATGAAATCAGTATGAATCTCTCTCAATGGCAATGGGATTTAGTTGAGACTTGGGTGAGAATGGGAATGGGTGTGGGAAAACAAAGAAAATGCCTTTCTACTTCTTTTTGGTGGAGAGAGATCAAATAGGGAGGGTTGTGGAGAAGCTAAAAAACAGTGGTTCCTAACCTTTGAGAAGGTGATGCAAGACAAAGATCCTCATCCCAGAAACATGAAAATGCATTAAGTTTCACATATAATTATGGGTTTTGCAGACCTTTGAAGCTCATCCATGGATTCTTCATTGAAACCACCTACTACAAACTCAATAGGTACCTTTTTTTCAAGCCAACGTCTACTAATTGATTGCATCATCCTTCTGATGAATGACCACTTTACTACTATATGTTCTAATTTTTTATCACTATTTCGGCTCCTATGATCTTCCTTGAAATTGTTCTCAAAACCAGATTGTCTAATCTAGGACCTTGACATCCCAGATGATGACAATGCTTCCTAAATCATACCTGTGACCTTCCTGTTCAATAAAATCATCATCATCATCATCATCATCATCATCATCATCATCATCATCATAACTGTTATCTTCTTAATCGTCCTTCTCCAAACAGTGTTTGTTAAGTATGGTGCTCTATTCCCAAGAATGAACTAAATGAGATATATAAAAAAGAAGAAACATGTAGAAGTATTATCCTTCAAAGGAAAAGGGCACATTCCCCACTTAGGAGGATTTACAGTGACAGAAGTGATTTGTAAGTGTGTATTTCAAATCATTAAGGTAGTTGAATAAGGAAGTGTGGTCTTATTGGTGTTGATTTATTAACTAATATGTTTAGCTTGGAGCAAATTTTATTTTTTGATGGGATGTAAAGGAAACTGAAGCCAAGGAGGATAAATGCAAGATTTCAAAATAGAATTCACAAAAATATAGTGACTAGTTAAAAGGATATCTGAATCTACGTAACTTGGTAATATGGTAGCTGTTTAAAATTACATTACTGAATTATGAATGTGTTAAATATTCAGAAAATGCTTGCAAAGGAAATAATTATCAAGTTCTAGTCATCTGATTTTTTTGTACAGAGTTATTATGAAATAGTTAACAAGTTATAGTCATCTGAAGGAGCCCTGGTGGTACAGTGATTAAACACTTGGCTGCTAACTGAAAGGATGGTCATTCAAACCCACTAGCTGCTCCATGAGAGAAAGATATGGCAGTCTACTTCCATAAAGATTACAGCCTTAGAAACCTTATAGAGCAGTTCTACTTTGATCTAGGGATCTCCGGTAGCGTAGTGCCTAAGGCATTTGACTGCTAACCAGAAGACTAGCGGTTCAGACCCACCAGCCACTCCTTGGAAGGGAGGTTGGACAATCTACTTCTGTAGTGATACCACCTCAGAAACCCAAGGAGGGGTCGTTATGAGTCGGGTCCAACTCGAGGGCAAATAACAACAACAACAACAACAACAACAACAACAACAACTTTGACCTATAGGGTCACTATGGGTCACAATCGACTCCACAGTAAAGGGTTTGGTTTTTTATGGATATAGTCATCTGATTTTTTTTATATGTACTCATTGGATCGCTAAGAAAAGTAGTTAGGTAGGTCAATTCCTTTTCAGCTTCCTTTACACACTTCCTCTGTTCTCCCTTAGCTCAAAGCTCTCCAGCTTATACTAGGTTGGGGTTGGAGGACTATTCTATCCTCATGGATGGCTAATGGTTGCTGTGGCCAAAAGAAATAAATTTCCTTGTCTCCAGGTGGTAGCTAAGGGGAACTCTCTTGGCTGGTGATGACGGTGACTAGGACCCAATATAGCAATCCTGAATTTCAAGTTGAAACTGATAGAGATAAAATAACAGTGGCCTTCGCTTCTCAGACAAACATACCAAGCACTACTTATAGCCTAAATACCACTTTTGCCTAAATAAAATAAAACAAATTCACTGCTATCGAGTGGGATCCAACACATAGCAACTCCTCCTTGGATGTCTCTACACCCAAGGGAAGTAGATTGCCCAGCCTTCCTTCCGAGGAGTGGCTGGTGGGTTTGAACTGCCAGCCTTCTGGTTAGCAATCAGATGCTTTAGGCACTACACCAGCAGAGCTCCTTCATTTACCTATGAAGTAAACATTTTTGTGAGGTGATCTTGGATACCACCCACCATTTGTGACAGCTCTGGTGGCATAATGCCTAAGGCATTTGACTGCTAACCAGAAGGCTAGCAGTTCAAACCCACCAGCCACTCCTCGAAAGGAAGGTAGGGCAATCTATTTCTATAGTGGTACTGCCTCGGAAACACAAGAAGGAGTCACTATGAGTCAGGTCCAACTCAACAGCAATCCATTGCGTTTATCCTGTTGTTGTTAGGTGCCATCAAGTCGTCTCCGACTCATAGTGACCCCAAGCACAGCAGAACGAAACATTGCCCGATCCCATGCCAGCTCCACGATCCCTGCTATACTTGAGCCCATCATCGCAGCCACCGTGTCAGTCCATCTCATTGAAGGCCTCCCCCTCTTTCATCGACCCTCCACCTTACCAAACATGACATCCTTCTTCAGGGAATGGTCCCTTCTGACAACATGACCAAAATAGGTGAGATGAAATCTGGCCATTCTCGCTTCCAAGGAGTATTTCAGATGCACTTCCTCCAGGACAGATCTGTTAGTTCTTTAAGCAGTCCATGGTACTTTCAGCATTCTTCGCCAGCACCACAACTCAAAAGCATCAACTCTTCTTCAGTCTTCCTTATTCATTGCCCAGCTCTCACATGCATACAAGGTGATTGGAAATATCATGGCTTGTGTCAGGTCACCTTAGTCCCCAAGGAGACATCCTTGCTCCTCAGCACTAGAAACAGTTCTTTCGTGGTTGACTTGCCCAGTGCTACATGTCATCTAATGTCCTGACTGCTGCTTCCATTGGCATCGATTGTAGAACCAAGCAATGTGAATTCTTAGACAACCTCAATCTTCTCTCCATTTATTGTGATGCTGCTCATCGGTCCAGTTGTGAAGATTTTTGTTTTCTTTATATTGAGATGTAATCCATACTGCATACTGTATTCTTCAACCTTCATCAATAAGTGCCTCAAGTCATCCTGACTTTCAGCAAGCAAAGTTGTATCGTTTGAGTATCTCAGGTTGTTAATGATTCTTTCTCCAATTCTGATGCCACATTTTTCTTCATATAGTCCAGCTTCTTGGATTATTTGCTCAGCATATAGATTGAATATGTATGGGGAAAGGATACAATGCTGATACACTCCCTTCCTGATTTTAAACCATGTAGTGTCCCCTTGTTCTGTTCAAATGACAGCCTCCAGGTCAAAGTACAGGTTCTTCATGAGTACAATCAAGTGTTTGGGAATGCCCATTCTTCTCAGTGTTATCCATAATTTGTCATGATCCACACAATCAAATGCCTTTGCATAGTCAATAAAACACAGGTAAACACATCTTTCTGGTATTCTTTGCCTTGAGCCAAGATCCATCTGACAACAGCTATGATATCCCTTGTTCCATGTCCTCTTCTGAATCTAGCTTGCACCTCTGGAAGTTCTCTGTCAATATACTGCTGCAACCGTTTTTGAATTATCTTCAGTAAGATCGTAATTGCGTGTGACATTAATGATACTGTTCTATAATTTCCATATTCTGTGTGATCCTTTCTTTGGAATGGGAACAAATATGGATCTCTTCCAGTCAGTTGGCCAGGTAGCTGTCTTCCAAATCTCTTGGCATAACCAAGTGAGTGCCATTTGTTGAAATAACTCAATGGGTATTCCGTCAATTGCCAGAGCCTTGTTCTTCACCAATTCTTTGATTGTAGCTTTGACTTCCTCCTGCAGTACCATTGGTTCTAGATCATATGCTACTTCCTGAAATGGATGAAGATCGACCAGTTCTTTTTGGTACAGTGACCTGTGTATTCCTGCCATCTTCCTTTGATGTTTCCTGAATCATTCAGTATTTTGCCCATAGAATCTCTCAATATTGCACCTCGAGGCTTAAATTTTTCTTCAATTCTTTCAGCTTGAGAAATGCTGAGGGTGTTCTTCACTTTTGGTTTTGAAACTCCATGCCTTTGCACATTTCATTATAGTAATTGGTTTTGTCTGCTCGAGCTGCTCTTTGAAATCTTCTGTTCAGCTCTTTTATCTTGTCACTTCTTCCATTGGCTTTAGCTACTCTCTGCTCAAGGGCAAGTTTCAGAGTCTCTTCTGTCATCCACTTTGGTCTTCTCTTCTTTTCTCATCATTTTAGTGATCACTTGCTTTCTCCATGGATAATGTTCTTGATAGCCTCCCACAATTCTTCTGGTTTTCGGTCATTGGTGTTCAATGAATCAAATCTATTCTTTAGATGATCTCTAAATTCAGGAGGGATATATTCAAGATCATATTTGGCTCTCTTGGACTTGTTTTAATTGTCTTTAACTTCAAGTTGAACTTGCATATGAGCAGTTGATATTCTGTTTCAAATCAGCTCCTGGTCTTGTTTTGGCTGAAGATATTGAGCTTTTTCACCACCTCTTTCTGATTCCTGTATGTTCCATCTGGTGAAGTCCACGTGTAGAGCCGCCATTTGTGTTGTTGAAAAAAAGTGTTTGCAATGAATAAGTAGTTGGTCTTGCAAAATTCTACCATGCAAGTTCCAGCATTATTTCTGTCACCAAGGCCAAATTTTCCAACTACCAGTGATTCTTCTTTGTTCCCAACTTTTGCATTCCAGTCACAGTGATAATTAACACATCCTGATTGCATGTTTGGTCAATTTCAGACTGCAGAAGTTGATAAAATTCTTCAATTTCCTCATCTTTGGCTGTGGTGGTTGGGGGATAAATCTGAATAATAGTCATAATAATGGGTCTTCCTTTTAGCCATATGGATATTATCCTATCACTGACAGCATTGTATTTCAGGACAGATCTTGAAACATCCTTTGTGATAATGAATGCCACACCATTCCTCTTCAAACTGTTATTCCCAACATAGTAGATCACATGGTTGACTGATTCAAAATGGCCAAAACCAGTCCATTTCAGCTCACTAATGCCAAGGATATCAATCTTTATGAGTTCCATTTCATTTTTGACAGCTCCCAATTTTCCTTGATTCATACTTTGTACATTCCATGTTCCAATGATTAATGGATGTCTGCAGCTGTTTCTCTTCAATTTGAGTGGTCCCACATCAGCAAATGGAGGTCTCAAAAGCTTTACCTTATCCATAGGACTAAGGCTGGGTTTACTCAGATGATGCAGCTTATTCCCAGTCCTATTTTGAGAGCCTTCTAACCTAACCGGACTATTCATAAAGTTGTGCAGTAATATATCAAACAGTGTTTCTTTGCTATTCATAAGGTTTTCCCTGGCCAATTATTTGAGAAGTGGACAGCCTCTTCCTTCTTCCTAGTCTATCTCAGTCTGTAAACTGGGCTTATACCTGTGCACCATGTGCATCCTGCTGGGTTTGAAACACCAGTGGCTCAGCCTCAAAACTCACATGAACACGTCACCACAGTAGAACAAACCGACAGACAAGTTTGTCTCCCTGTTGTAAACCTCTCCTACCACCCTTACCTGGGTCCCTGTGGCTGACTCCTCTTCTGTCTGGGTTCCTGGCTTTTTATCCCCTTTCTCCTGTTCTCCTGCCCTGCTGCTTCGGGTGTGCCTGAGTTCCGTCTCCTCACCTGGATACCTGCAGCTGACTGCTCCTCTGTCTGGATTCTGGGCTTTTAATTCCCTTTCTCCTGCTCTCCCACCCTGCTGCTTTGGGCATGCCTGAGTTCCCTCTCCTCACCTGGATCCCTGTAGCTGACTGTTCCTCTGTCCAGGTTCCTGGCTTTTAATCCCCTTTCTCCCGTTCTCCTGCCCTGCTGCTTTGGGTGTGCCTGAGTTCCCTCTCCTCACCTGGTTCCCTGCAGCTGACTGCATTTATAGAAAAACATTTATTGTGTTTATAGAAAAATTAATTCCAGGTCCAAATAGTTGACCTTTGAATGAGCTTTTAGGACACAAGCTGCTCATAAATAATTTTGGATTGTATGTACTTGGCAAGAGTCTAACTTTTTTCAGTTTTGTGTTCCCTCTCATTACAGCCAGAGACTGACCTACAAAGTCCCACCAATACTTCCTTCTTAGGACCTCTTATATCTCTCTTATTTCCCATTCTCCTACATCATATCCTGTGAGCCATTTGTGAATCTGCACTGTTAATGTTTTGCTTTTCTCATGTTCCTGTTTGTAAACTTCTCATGTCCTCTGACATCTCTCCAATGGATGATTCTAGGAGCCTCCTGGCCAGTGTCTTTGCTCCCAGTTTCTGCTCCTCTAGCTCCTTGTATGCCTCAGGATTGATTAATTCTCCTGCTATGCTCCTCCACATGTTGTGCCCCAGTTCTTAATTCAGAGTCTACATTACTCTCTACTGCTTATGTGGCAGAGCTGGTTCCTGGCCTACACATCAGACCCTGCCCCCAGCCTACCTAGTGCTCCACCAAACTCACCCAGGTTGTCTGGCACAGCTCATGTTCCTCTCTGTGCTTGGTCTCAGTGCTTCCTCTCAGTTTAAGGCTTTAACTTCAAAACCTTCTGAAACCATTCCCATCTTCCCCGACCTTGGCATTTACTTCAAACCTTGCACCTCTTACCTACAGAACCACTCATTTGCCTTTCAGTGTTTGTGTTTATGGCTGTAGCCACATTCCTAGCCAGAATGTGAGTGCCCCAAGGTCAGGGACTGTGTCTCAACCTGCTTAGTTCTCCACACCCTACCCAGGGTAAGATGGTGCTTGTTATTTGCTGCTGTTGGGAAGATGTTCTTGGAATAAGTGTCAATGACAAGAACATCTGCCTCAAAAAAATGTGGAACAAAATTCAAAAACACAAAACTGAACAGAATTACTGGTCAGATCAAGGTTGGTGGAACCCACAAGACTATGGCCCCAGGTTATCCTTTGAGCCTGGAACTGGACTGACTTCTGTGGATTAGCCCTAAACCAAATAGTAGAAAGGCCTACAAACAGAACACCTACCCCAGGTAAATCCACATCCCTTAGAGCAATCAATCACCAGAAATCAGAGGAGCAGCATTTCATAGATGGAAACATTGCCAGACAGGAATGCATGGATAAGAAAGGCACAGGGAAAGAGTAGTCACAGGGACAAGATGGGAGGAGAGCTTTTTATTGTTGGGATTATAATCATGGCTGTGAAACCAAGTGTGAATAAACTTTTTGAACAAATTTTCTTGGTAAATTTGCACCCAAATCACAATAAAAAAATAAAAAATAATAATAAAAAAAAAACATCTGCCTCAGCTGTCCAGAGGACTCTTTTGAACACAAGGTATAGTGACTAACAGAGGCACAGGGACCTGTCCCTGGCCTCTCCCTGAGTTCTCTGGGTACAAGCCAGCAAACCAGCTGTTTCTCCCACCCCACCACCACCACCACTGACTGCAAGACCTTGTTCACAGACAAGTCACTAACAGTGACAGCTAGATGATGGATTCTGAATTTTCTTGGTTTATGAAAATGACTTTGAACTATAGCTGTATTTTTAAGCAAGGATTTGTTAAAGGGAAATGCAGCTTCAGTTAATTATTACAGTTATAATAGCAGTTCAGCTTTCAGGCTTCAACTTGGGTAATTACAACTTACCAGTTCAACCGATGCATGGATCTGTTCTGAATAATAGATTCCTGCTTGTTTTTTCTTATAATGCTGTCCCTACAGGGGTCTATGTCTCATTTTCTGTCTCCTTAGTGAATGACTGGAGACAATCTAGGATATTACAAACAGCTGAGATAATTGCATTCTGTCTTCTCTGGACAGATACTTCTTAAATTCTTTGGAGCCTTCACATTGGGAACATAAACAAGGTATTCATCCAGTTACAAAAAGAATCTAGAGGAGTTCCAGTAAGATGGCAGAATAGACAGAAAGACTGCACAGACCCTCTTCAAGAAAGAAAAGGGGAACCAGTTAACACAGATACAGAAGATAACCCTGGACCCCCAAGCTTTGAAGGGAAGGATGTAAAAGTGGACTAAACTCCAACTAGCAGAAGAATTTGCATGAAAAACCAAAAAAGGAGACATACAGAGCTGTGGTCTGACAGCGATCCTGTTGGCACAGACAGCTTAGATATTGCCAAGTGGTGGTAGGACCTAAGAATTAACCTAAAATAACCTAAAAATCAGCCTTGCTAGCCAGGGATGGCATGGAAGACTGCTCTGGTGGCTGGGAAATAAAAGGAAAAGCAGAGAAGGGGAAGGCAGGCTGAGCTGTGGACTTTTGCCTGTAAGGAGGGCACAGTCATTTTGAATGTTAACAAGCAGTTTGACCATTTTGGGTATTTAAAGTGACATCATTCTCCCAGGTTCCAGGGACTTAAGAACAAGCTCTGCTTGCTGGGACCACAAAGACATCCAGATGCATAGACTGCTAGAAAGCTTCACTTACTAAGTGAGAGTCACCACCTCCTTCTCCACCAACGGGCCTACAAAAAACAACCCCTACAAAAAACAACCACCAAGAAGAGCCTGACTCAGCCTTATCTGCTCTTCACAGTCAAAAGAGATCTAAATACAACAAAGTCACAATGTCTCAGAGAAAAAAAGACCATCACAGTCCACACAAAGATGCAAGATAAAGTGGTAGAAACAAGGGAGTAGGATACAGACCCAGAACATATCCCTGAGGAAGAAACAGCATTGGAACTCCCTAATAAGGAATTCAAAAGAATTATATTTAGGTATCTTCAAAGGAGTGAGGGACACATCAAGGAAAACACAGACAAATCCCTAGAAGAATTTTGGAAGAAAATGCAAGAGCAAAATGACAAAATAAAAGAAAAATTCAAAATGATTCAAAATCTACAGATAGAAATCCAGAAGATAAATGCAAAATTGTCAGAAATAGTTAACACATTGAAAGGGCAAAGGAGTAGAATGATGCAATGGAAGACAGAAATAATGAGATTGAAAACAAATACCTGAATACTTCTATGGAAAGGGATCAATCAGAAAATAGATCAAAACAAAATGAAGAAAGCCTAAGTTTCATGTGGGATACCATCAAAAGGAATAACCTACATGTCATTGAAATTCCACAACAGGAAGAGAAAAATAAAACAACTGAGAATATTTTCCAAAATTAGTTGGAAGACAAGTTCTCTGATATGAAAGATGAGAACATACCCATTCAGGAAGTCCAATGAACAGGTAGACCCCAAAAGAAAATCACCATGGCATATCATCATCAAACTCATCAAAACCAAAGACAAAGACAGAATCCTGAAAGCAGCAGGGGAAAAACAAAAAAGTTACTTACAAAGGACAACCAGTAAGAATAAGCTCTGATTTCTCAGCAGAAACCATGCAAGCGAGAAGACAGTGGGATGGTATATATAAAGCTCTGAAAGAGAAAAATTTTTCAACCAAGAATTATATACCCAGCAAAATTGTCCCTCAAATATGATGGTGAAGTTAGGAGATTTCCATATAAGCAGAAACTAAGGGAATTTGTTAAAACCAAGTCAATGTTATAAGAGATACTAAAGGGAGACCTTTGATCAGAGAACCACAAATAGCAAACAACAACCAAACATTAATACACAATATGACATAACCCAGAAACCACAGCTATGGACATATCCAAAGTAAAATAGGCCTACAAGATTCCAAACAGGGAACCAGAGACTTCAATTTGCAAATGAAGACAACTGCAAACCAAAAAGAGGGAAAATACATATAGTTACAGAACTTCTAAATGGTGAAGAAGTCAAGAGAGTTGCAAGATGGAATGGACTATTCCAAACTCGGGGAGAAAATTAAAAATCACAGGGTAACCTCAAAGAAAAATGACAAACCTTCATATCACAATAAAAAAGAGGACAAGCACAAATATTCAGTAACTATTAAAACAGCAGCAACAAAGGAAATGATAACATGATTCATAAACATTATGAGCTCAGCACAGAAAATAATTTAGAACAAAGAAACCAAGGACACCATGAAAAAACACATAACAAGATGACAGCAACCAATTCATACCTGTCAATAATTACACTGAATGTTAATGGATTAAATGCACCACTCAAGAGATGGAGAGTTGCAGATTGGATAAGAAAACAAACCCCATCAATATACTGC
The DNA here is from genome assembly GCF_000298275.1 of Orycteropus afer afer. Taxonomy (NCBI): domain Eukaryota; kingdom Metazoa; phylum Chordata; class Mammalia; order Tubulidentata; family Orycteropodidae; genus Orycteropus; species Orycteropus afer. The sequence continues at coordinate 540,064 of NW_006921894.1, read as the reverse complement.
CTACAAAAGACACACTTTAGAGATAAAGACAAAAATAGACTAAAAATCAAAAGTTGGAAAAAGATATATCAAGGAAATGGCAACTGTAAAAGAGCAGGAGTAGCAATATTAATCTGTGATGAAACTGACCTTAAGACAAACATCACCATATGAGACAAGGAAGGACATTATATAATGATTAAAGGAACAATTGAACATGAAGATATAACCATAATAAATATCTATGGACCCAATGAATGAGCCCCAAAATACATAAATCAGACTTTAAAACAGTTGAAAAGCCAAATAGATGACTCCACAGTCATAGTAGGAGACTTTAATACACCACTTTCAATGAAAGATAGAACAACTGGAAAGAAACTCAACAAAGATGCAGAACAGCTAAACAATACATTCCACCAACTTGACCTTATAGACATCTACAGAGCACTTCACCCAACAACAGCACAATATAAATTCTTTTCCAGTGCACATGGAACATTTTCCATGACAGACCATATGTTAGGCCACAAAACAAGCCTTCATAAATTTAAAAACATCAAAATACTGCAAAGCATCTTCTCAGATCATAATGCTGTCAAATTAGAAATCAACAATAGGAAGATCAAAAGGAAAAGAGTAAACACATGGAAACTAAACAACACAGTCCTTGAGAAAGACAGGGTAAGAGAAGAAATAAAAAGTGAAATTCAAAAATTCCTTGAATCAAATGAGAATGAAAACACAACATACCAAAATCTTTGTGACACAGCAAAATCAATGATCATAGGCCAATTTATAGCAATAAATGCACACATCAAAAAAGAAGAAAGAGCCAAAATCAACACTTTAAATCAACATCTCCAACAATTAGAAAAAAACAGCAAGAAAAGCCTACAGTCACCAGAAGAAAGGAAATAATCAAGATTCAAGCAGAAATCAATGAAACAGAAAATAGAAAGACAATAGAAAAAGTAAACAAGATGAGAAGTTGGTTTTTTGAAAAGATTAATAAAATTGACAAACCACTGGCAAATTTAACAAAGGAAAAGAGGGAGAGGATACAAATAGCATGAATAACAAATGAAAGGGTGACATCACAACAGAACCAACTGAAATAAAAAGGATAATATCAGGATACTATGAAGAACTGTACTCCAACATATTTGAAAGTCTGGAAGAAATGGACACATTTCTAGAAACACACCACTTACCCTAAACTAACACAGACTGGTGGGGAAAAGTTGAACAGATCCATAACAAAAAAAGAAATTGAACAGGTCATCAAAAAATTACCAACTAAAAAAAGTCCTGGCCCAGACTGTTACACTGGAAAATTCTACCAAACATTCAGAGAAGAACTGACACTAATCCTACTCAAACTATTCCAAAACCTAAAAAAGGATGGAATCCTCCCTAACTCATTTTATGAAGCAAGCATAACCTTGATACCAAAACCAGGAAAAGACATCACTCAAAAGGAAAACTACAGACCAATATCCCTCATGAATATAGATGCAAAAATCTTCAACAAAATCCTA
>NW_006921894.1:537253-537725 GCF_000298275.1 Orycteropus afer afer | reverse complement strand
AAAATCTGCTGGAACTAATTGAGAGATTTAGCATTGTGATAGGATACAAGATCAACATCCAAAAATCAGTTGGATTCTTCTACACCAGCAAAGAGCTTGCTGAAAAAGAAATAAGGAAATCAATACCATTTACAATGTTGTGATGTTGCTGTTAGGTGCCATCAAGTCAGGCCCATCTCATAACAGGCCCTCCTTGGGTTTATGAGACAGTATCACTATGGAAGTAGATTGCCCAACCTTCTTTCCAACCATTTACAATAGCTACCAAAAGAATAAAATACCTGGGAATAAATCTTACCTGGGACACCAAAGACCTGTACAAAGATAACTATAAAAAACTACTTCAAGAAACCATAAGAGATCTACATACATGGAAGAACATACCATGCTTGTGGATAGCAAGATTGAACATTGTGAAAATGGCAGTTCTGCCCAAAGCAATCTATACATTCAATGCAATCCCAATCCAGAT
>NW_006921894.1:517558-535340 GCF_000298275.1 Orycteropus afer afer | reverse complement strand
GAACTCCAGATGGATCAAAGACTTAAATGTGAAACCTAACACTATAGAGTTCCTCAAGGAAAAACTAGGGGCAAATTTGGGGGCCCTAATATATGGCATAATTAGACTATCAAGCATAACCCAAAATGCAGAAACAGCAGAAGGGAAACCAGATGAATAGGACCTTCTAAAAATTAAATTGTTATGTGCTTCCAAAGACTTCTCCAAAAGAGTCAAAAGAGAACCTACAGATTGGGAAAGAATATTTGGCAATGATAATATCTGGCAAGGGACTTATCTCTAGAATTTATGGAAAACTCCAACATCTCAATAACAAAAAGACAAATAATCCAATTAAAAAATGGGCAGAAGACATGAATAGACACTTCACCGAGGGGGATATTCAGGCAGCCAACAAACATATGAAGAAATGCTCACGATCATTAGCCATTAGAGAGATCCAAATCAAAACAACAATGAGATACCATCTTTCCCCAGGCACTAGCAGCAAAATTCAACAAGACACAAAATAACAAATGCTGGCAAGAATGTGGGGAGATTGGGACTCTCCTATACTGCTGATGGGACTGTAAAATGGTAAAACCACTGTGGAAAGCAGTATGGCAATTCCTTAAAAAGTTGGAAATAGAAATACCATTTGATCCTGCCATTCCATTACTAAGTATATATCCTAAAGAAGTGAGCCATGACAAGAACAGATATATGCACACCCATATTCATCGCAGCACTATTTACAATAGCCAAAAGATGGAAACCACCTGGGTGTCCCTAAACTGAGGAATGGATAATAAAACTGTGGTACATACACACAATAGAATACTATGCAATGCTAAAGAATAATGTAGAATCTGCAAAACACTACATAACATGGATGAACTTGGAGGCCATTATGCTGAGTGAATAAGTTAATCACAGAAGGACAAATTTGTCTTAGTCCGTTATTGTAAAAGTCATGGAATGGTTTATATATGGAAGGAAATTTTCTTTATTGGTTATCAGGAGTGGGAGGGGAGGGGGAGGAACACTGTTAGATAGATAGAGGTAAGTATTGATTTGGGTGAAGAGAACGGCAATGTACCAAATGTGAGTAATCAACATTGTGACATTGAGGAAGAGGAAGACGTAGAGAGGTACATGGGAGGTACAGACAACAAAGATGAACCCTTTTGCACATACAGTACTGCATTTTTAGTGAAGTCAGACACGGGTATATGGAAGGATAGATGGGTGGGCAGGCTGAACTTATTAGGTATGTCTATGTACCAGGAGCTCTGGTAGCATAGTGCCTAAGGCACTTGACTGCTCACCAGAAGGCTGGTGGTTCAAACCCACCAGCCACTCCTCGGAAGGAAGGTTGGGCAATCCTACTTCCGTAGTGATACTGCCTCGGAAACCAAGGAGGGGTCGCTATGAGTCGGGGTCAACTCGGCGGCAAACAACAACATGCAGTAGGGAGTGTACCCAAGACCATGTATAGGGTTGGCAGACAATGGTTCTACAAGTATATTTGTATGTTCTGTAAGAATTCCCAGGGGTATAGTAGAGCTGACAAGGGACAAGTTTGCAATCACTTCTTGGTCACAGCCAGCTACCCAGAGGGACTGAGTAGTTGAACCTGTGAGCTGGGGACCATAGTCGCAGGGGACATCAACTCAATTGGCATAACATACTACACAAAACATTGTTCTATCTCTTACTTTGGCGAGTAGCAACTGGGATCTTAAAAGCTTGCAAGCAGCCACCTAGATGCAATGATGCATCTCTCATCCAGAACAAAGAAGAATGAAGAAAACCAAAGATTCAGGAAACAATTCATCCTTGTGACTGGTATACCATGCAATCCTCAGACTATATGACTATGAGACCAGTAGAACTAGATGATGCCCGGCTACCACTGTCAACCACTCAGAGTGGGATCTATGGAGGAGATCCTAGATAGTGAGGGAGAACAAAACTCAAAATCATTTGGAAAAAAAAGGGGGGGACCAGATTTGCTGTTCTGATAGAGCCTGGTAGAACCACTGAGACTATAGCCTCTAGCTGCCCTTCATGTCTGGAATTGAACCCACACATGTGGCTTCCAGCCAAACAAGACAGGCATATGAATTGAACATGTACCTGAGGTAGATACACTCCTTGGAGAGAACAATCATGGGAAAAAGAGGGGCTGTTTATGCACAGGGAGACAGTTCAGGGGGCAGGAGTACATGGAGGGATGAACACAGGGAAGAGGTAAATATGGGGAAGAAGTGGGAGGGGAGCTTTTGCATTGAGGTCAATTGTAGTCAATGTCATGAGATAACATGTATGTGAACTGCTGTATGGAAAGTGAATTTGCTCTGTAAACTTTCATCCAAATCACAATAGAAAAAAAAAAAAAAAAGAATATAGAGATCATCCAGTTTTAAAACTACATCTCAGCATTAGCTTCTGTTTTGTCTACCATTTATTTTCTACTCATTGTTTTTAAAAGTTTGATAAGCAATTTGAACCCAGTAATTTCAGTTCTGCAGTTTTTGTTGGCTTCTAAATCCTCACCTCTCTGCCAGCGAGTCGATTTTGACTCCTTAGCAACCCTCCTTGGGTTTCCGAGGCAGTATCTCTACAGAAGTAGATTGCCCAACCTGCCTTCTGAGGAGTGGCTGGTGAGTTTGAACCGCCATCCTTCCGGTTAGCAGTCAAATGCCTTAGGCACTATACCGCCAGAGCTCCTAAATCCTCACCAGTGTTTTAAAATATAAATGGCATGCCCTTCTGGGTGCGTGTATGAGCAGACAGGCCTGGAGACTCACTGCTTTGCTGGCATCTGAGCAGTCGTGAGCTGGTTCTGGTCAGCAAGACTGTGAGGGGAGCAGGGGCACTGCATTTTGACTCTCTCCTCGTGAGTTATCCCACACTGAAAGCTGAACACAAGCATGGACTTTGAGGTTGGGCAATCCTACTTCCGTAGTGATACTGCCTCGGAAACCCAAGGAGGAGTCGCTATGAGTCGGGGCCGACTCGACGGCAAATAATAACAACAAAAGCCTGGGTTGGAACTGCTGTCACTTGCTAGCTGTGAATTCTTAGTCAGTGACATGGACTTGCTGGGCTTGAGGTGCCACCTCCCCCATGACATCAAAGTCATCTCACTACTCTCATCTAAATGAGCATTAAGAAAAAAAAAATTAATAAATAAACCAGTGTTGTCATATGTTCATGCCCAGGTGCACTGTTACTCATTTTAGTCATTTAGATTATTTTACTTTTACTATATGACTGTGAGTTGAATTTTATGATCTTATTTTACAGTTTAATAACTACCAAAGTGGACTAGTTGGTATCCAAAAATCAGAAAAGCCTTAGAAACCTCTTTAAAGTGCTAAAAAGCAAAGAGGTCATTTTTTTAACTAAGGTGCATATGAACAAAACCCTAGTATTTTCAGTCACCTCATGTGCATGTAAAGATTAGACAATGAGAAAGGAAGACTCAAAAAGAATTGATGTATTCAATATGTAGTGTTGGTGACAAATACTGTCTATACCATACACTGCCAGAAGAACAGTTTTAGAAGAAATATAACCAGAATGTTCCTTAAAAGCAAAGATGACAAGACTTCTGCTCACTTACTTTGGACAAATCATCAAGAGAGACCAATCACTAGAAAAGAACGTGACTTTGGTAAAGTGGAAGGTCAATGAAAATGACCATAAGTAAAATAGATGGACATAGTAGCCACAAAAATCCATTCAAACATACCAGTGATCATGAAGATGAAACATGATGTGTAGATACCCATCCAGTGTGACTCCCAGGTCAATAAGAAGACACCAGGCTTTTGAAATGCTTTATTGCAACCAGCAAGCAAGGAGCTCAGAGACTGTCTCAGATGAAGCTCCCCAAAGCTGGGGATTTCAGGGCTGATATAGGACATAGAATAGGAAAGTTATGATTATTCATGGGCTTTCTGGAACCATTAACTATGCATTAGACTCATCAATATGGTGCGGGGTAGAGTGGGAGTGCAATGTAATGGCTACCAGAGGGGTGTGTTTTTCAGGTTTTGACATATATGTCAGTTAAGGACACAGGACAGACCAATCACACGTGGGTGAACAGGAGGCTCTGGGGTCAGAGAATCTCTGGGTAACTAGCAGGATACACAGCAGGAACTTGTCTGGTATTTCAGTCATTGCAGTCAGGCCACCTGGAGTGGGACATTCTGACATTGTTTTGGTTCTAGTCATGACACCAACTAAAAAACCCATTGCCATCAAGTCAATTCCAATTCATAGCAACCACCGTTGGATTTCCAAGACAGTAAATCTTGAAGGAAGTAGATTACCCAGTCTTCCTTCCACAAAGTGGCTGATGGGTTCGAACCACCAACCTTCTTCTGGTTAGCAGTCAGATACCTTAGGCACTGTGCTACCAGAGCTGTTTATTGTTATTGTTATCTGCCATTGAGTCATCTCTGACTCAAAGCAACCTTATGTACAACAGAACAAAACACTGCCCGATCTTGCACCAGCCTCATGATCCCTACTATACCTAAGCCCATCACTGCAGCCACCATGTCAATGCATCTTGTTGAGGGCCTTCTCCTCTTTTGCTGACCCACTTTACCAAGCATGACCTTCATCTCAGAGAATGGTCCCTTCTGACCAAAGTAGGTGAGAAGAAGTCTGGCCATTCTCCCTTCCAAGGAGCACTCCGGCTATATTTCTTCCAGGACAGATTTGTTAGTTCTTCTGGCAGTCCATAGTACTTTCAGTACTCTTCGCCAGCACCACAACTCAACAACATCAACTCTTTTTCAGTTTGCCTTATTCATTGTCTCTCTCTCTCACATGCATATGTTGTTGTTGTGTTGTTGTTATGTGCCGCCGAGTCAGACCCGACTCATAGCAACCCCTCCGTGGGTTTCCAAGGCAGTATTACTACGGAAGTGGATTTCCCAACCTTCCTGTCTTAGGTTGTTGTTGTTGTTAGGTGCCATCGAGTCATTTTTGATTCATAGTGACACTGTGAACAGCACAACGAAAAACCACCTGATCCTGTGTGAGCCCCATGATTCTTGCTATAATTGAGCCCATCACCACTGCCACCTTGTCAATCCATCTGGTTGAGGGCCTTCCCCTCTTTCATCCACCCTACTATTTACCAAGCATGACATCCTTCTCCAGGAAATGGTCCCTTCTGACAACATGACCAAAGTATGTGAGACAAAGTCTGGCCATTCTCGCCTCCAAGGAGCATTCCGGCTGCACTTCCCCCAGGACAGACCTGTTAGTTCTTTACTCAGTCTATGGTACTTTCAGCATTCTTCACCAACACCACAACTCAAAAGCATCAATTCTTCTTTGGTCTTCCTTATTCATTGTCCACCTCTCACATGCATATGACGCAATTGAAAATACCATAGCTTGTGTCGGGTGCACCTTAGTCCTCAAGGAGACATCTTTGTTCTTTAGCGCTTGAAAGAGGTCCTTTGGAGCCCATTTGCCAAGTGCTATACATCATCTTGACCGCTCACCAGAAGGCTGGCAGTTCAAACCCACCAGCCACTCCTCAGAAGGAAGGTTGGGCAATCCTACTTCCGTAGTGATACTGCCTCGGAAACCCAAGGAGGGGTTGCTATGAGTCGGGGCCTACTCAACGGCAAACAACAACAACATACATCATCTGAGGGAGCTCTGGTAATGTAGTGCCTAAGGCATTTGACTCATAACCAGAAGGCTGGTGGTTAAAACCCACCAGCCACTCCTTGTAAGGAAGGTTGGGCAATCTACTTTTGTAGAGATAATGCCTCAGAAACTCAAGGAGGGGTCACTATGAGTCAAAATCGACTGAACAGCAGTGAGCTGAGTTATATATCATCTGATGTACAGACTGCTTCTTCCATTGGCATCGATTGCAGAACCAAGCAATGTGAAGTCTTTGACAATTTCAATCTTTTCTCCATTTATCATGATGCTGCTTATAGATCCTGTTGTGAGGATTTTTGTTTTCTTTATATTGATATGTAATCTACACTGCAAACTGTATTCTTCAGTCTTCATCAGTAAGTACTTCGAGTCGTCATCACTTTCAGCAAGCAAAGTTGTGTTGTCAGTGTATCACAGGTTGTTAATGATTCTTCCTCCAATCCTGATGCTATGTTCTTCTTCATATAGTCCAGCCTCTCAGATTATTTGCTCAGCATAAAGATTAAATAAGTATGGTGAAAGGATACAACACGATGCACTGCCTTCTTGATTTTAAACCATGCAGTACCCCCTTGTTGTGTTCAAATAACAGTCTCCTGGTCTATGTACAGGTTCCTCGTGAGTACAATTAAGTGTTCTGGAATTCCCATTCTTCTCAATGTTATTATCCACAATTTGTTATGATCCACACAATTGAATGACTGCATAGTCAATGAAACACAAGTAAACATCTTTCTTGTATTCTTTGCCTTGAGCCAAGATCCATCTGACTTTAGCAATGATATCCCTCATTCCACGTCCTCTTCTAAATTCAGCTTGTACCTCTGGAAGTTCTCTGTCAATATACTGCTGCAACAGTTTTTGAATTATCTTCAGTAATTTTATTTGCATGCGATCTTAATGATGTTGTTCTATAATTTCCACATTCTGTAGGATCACCTTTCTTTGGAATGGGTACAAATATGGATCGTTTCCAGTCAGTTGGCCAGGTAGCTGTCTTCCAAATCTCTTGGCATAACAACTGATTGAGTGCCTCCAGTGGGGCATCCATTTGTTGAAACATCTCAGTGGGTATTCCATCAATTCCTGGCACCTTGTTATTTGCCAGTTACTACATTGCAGCTTCAACTTCCTCCTTCAGTACAATTGGTGCTAGATTTTATGCCACCTCCTGAAATGGATGGAGATCTACCAGTTCTTTTTGGTAAAGTGACTCTGTGTATTCCTTCCATCTTCTTTTGATGTTTCCTGCATCGTTCAATATTTTGCCCATAGAATCTTTCAATATTGCAACTTGAGGCTTAAATTTTTTCCCTCTGTTCTTTCAGCTTCAGAAATGCCAATCATGTTCTTCCCTTTTGGTTTTCTAACTCCAAGTCTTTTCACATTTCATTATAGTAATTGGCTTTGTCTGGTTGAGCTGCCCTTTGAAATCTTCTGCTCAGCTCTTTTATCTTGTCATTTCTTCCATTTCCTTTAGCTACTCTTCGCTCAAGGGCAAGTTTCAGAGTCTCTTCTGACATCCATTTTGGTCTTTTCTTTTTTATCGTATTTTTTATGACCTCTTGTTTCTTCATGGATGATGCTCTTGATGTCATCCACAATTCTTCTGGTTTTCAGTCATTGGTATTCAATGCATCAAATCTATTCTTTAGATGATCTCTAAATTCAGGAGGGATATGTCCAAGGTCATATTTTGGGTCTTGTGGGCTTGTTTTGTCTTCAACTTCAAGTTGAACTTGCATATGAGCAGTTGATGGTCTGTTTCAAAATCAGCTCCTGGCCTTGCTTTGAAGATATTGAGCTTTTCCATTGCCTCTTGCCACAGATGTAGTCAGTCTGATTCCTGTGTACTCCATCTGGGGAAGTGCATGTGCATAGTTGCCATTTGTGTTGTTGAAAAAAGGTATTTGCAATGAATAAGTCATCAGTCTTGCAAAATTCTATCATGAGATCTCCAGCGTTATTTCTGTCACCAAGGCCAAATTTTCCTACTACTGGTGATTCTTCATTTCCAACTTTTGCATCCAATCACCAGTGATAATCAACACATCTTGATTGCACGTTCAGTCAATTTCAGACTGCAGAAGTTGATAAAAATCTTCAATTTCCTCATCTTTGGCTTTAGTGGTTGGTGCATAAATTTGAATAATAGTGGTATTAATGGATTTTCCTTGTAGGTGTATTGATATCATCCTATCACTGACAGCATTGTACTTCAGGACAGATGATGAATGCCACAACATTCCTCTTCAAATTGCCATTCCCGGAACAGTAGATCATATGGTTGTCTGATTCAAAATTGCCAAAACTGGTCCATTTTAGCTCAGTGGTGCCTAGGATGTGAATCTTTATGCATTCCATTTCATTTTTGACAACTTCCAATTTTCCTAGATTCATACCATGTTCTGATTATTAATGGATGTTTGCAGCTGTTTCTCCTAAGTCATGTCACATCAGCACATGGAGATCCTGAAAGACTTACTTTACCCTATTCTGATGAGGCAGCTTTTTCCTAGTCCTATTTTGAGTGCCTTCCAACTCAAGGGTCTCGTCTTCCTGAACTATGCCGGACAATGTTTCCAAGCTATTCATAAAGTTGCCCAGTAATGTATCAGACAGTGTTTCTCTGCTATTCCTAAGGTTTTCCCTGGCCAATTTTTTGAGAAGTCGATGGCCTTTTCCTTCTTCCTAGTCTGTCTCAGTCTGTAAGCTGTGTTGAAACCTGTGCACCATGTGCAACCCTGCTGGCATTTGAAATACCCATGGTATAGCCTTAAGCCTCACAGCAGCATGCAACTCCCACAGGATGACAAACTGATAGACAAGTTTGTTACCCTTAGATGTTGGAAACTTCTGTGTCTTCCCCTTGACTAATTTCTACCTGGATCCTGCCACTTCTGTAGTCCCTGGCTGCTCCCTCCCTTTCCTGGCTCTAGGGGGCTGGGGCCTTGCCTGCTTCTCAACCATTATCTGGATCCTGCTACTTCTGTGGTCCCGGGCCACTCCCTCCCTTTCCTGGTTCTAGGGGCCTGGGGCCTTGCCTGCCTCCTGTCCCTTGCCTGGATCCTGCTGCTCCTGTTGTCCCCACCCACTCCCTCCCTTTCCTAGCTCTCAGGAGCCAGGCTTGGGTTAGATGTACCTTAGTCTTGAAAGAGACATCTTTGCTCTTCAGTACTTGAAAGAAGTCTTTAGTAACAGATTTCCCCAATGCAATATGTCTCTTGGTCTATGTAGGGGTTCCTGATGAGTACAGTTGAATGTTCTGGAGTTCCCATTCTTCTCAGTGTTACCCACAATTTGTTATGATCCACTCAATCAAATGCCTCTGCATAGTCAATGAAACACAGGTAAACATCTTTCTGGTATTCTTTGCTTTGAGCCAAGATTCATCTTACATCAGCTATGACATCGCTTGCTCCACATCCTCTTCTGAATCCAGCTTGCCCTTCTGGAAATTCTCTGTCAATACACTGCTACAACCATTTTTTAATTATCTTCAGTAAGATTTGACTTGCATGTGATATCAATAATATTGTTTGATAATTTCCACATTCTGTGGGATCATATTTCTTTGGAATGGGTCAAATATGGATGTCTTCCAGTTAGTTGGTCAGGTAGCTTTCTTCCACATTTCTTGGCATGGCCTCCAGCATGGCATCCATTTGTTGAAACATCTCAATGAGTATTCCATCAATTCCCAAAAGCCTTGTTTGTCACCAATTCCTTCAGTGCAGCTTTGACTTCTTCCTTCAGTACCATTGGTTCTTGATCATATGCCACTTCCTGAAATGGATGATCATCTACCAATTCTTTTTGGTATAGTGATTCTGTGTGTTCCATCCATCTTCTTTTGATGTTTCCTGCATCATTCAACATACTGAACAAGAAATCTTTCAATATTGCAACCCAAGGCTTGAATTTTTTCCTCAGTTCTTTCAGCTTGAGAAATGTCAAGCATGTTCTTTTCTTTTGGTTTTCTAACTCCAAGTTTTTGCACATTTCATTATAACAATTGACTTTGTCTTCCTGAGCTGCTCTTTGAAATCTTCTGTTCAGTTCTTTTATCCTGTCAATTCTTCCATTTGTTTTAGCTACTCTTTGTTCAAGGACAAGTTTCAGAGTCTCTTCTCATATCCATTTTGGTCTTTTCTTCCTTTTCTGTCTTTTTAATTACCTCTTGCTTTTTTCATGGGTGATATTGTTGATGTCATCCAATAATTCCTGTGGTTCTCAGTCATTGGTGTTCGGTGCATCAAATCTGTTCTTTAGATGGTCTCTAAATTCAGGAGGAATATAGTCAAGGTCGTATTTTGACTCTCATATACTCACTTTAATTGTCTGGAGCTTTAAGTTGAACTTTCATATGAGCAGTTGATGGTCTGCTCCACAATCAGCTCCTGGCCTTGTTTTGCCTGAAGAGACTGAACTTCTCCATCACCTCTTGCCACAGATATAGTCAATCTGATTCTTGTGTACTCTGTGGAGAAGTCCACGTGTATAGCCACCATTTGTGTTGATGAAAAACATATTTACAATGAATAAGTCGTTAGTCTTGCAAAATTCTATCATGCAATTTCCAGCATCATTTCTATCACCAAGATCATATTTTCCAACTACTGGTGATTCTTCTTCATTTCCAAATTTTGTATTCCAATCTTCTGTGATAATTAACACATCTTCATTGCATTTTTGGTCAATTTCAGACTGTGGAAATTGGTAAAAATCTTCAATTTCCTCATCTTTGGCTTTGTTGATTAGTGTGTAAATTTGAGTAATAGTAGTACTAACTGGTCTTCCTTGTAGGCATATGGATATTAACCTATCATTGACAACATTGTACTTCAGGATAGATCTTGATACATTCTTTGTGATGATGAATGCCACACCATTATTCTTCAATTTGTCACTCCCAGCAGAGTAGATCATATGATTATCTGATTCAAAATGGCTAAAACAAGTCCGTTTCAACTCACTAATGTCTAGGATATTGATCTTTATGTGTTCCATTTCATTATTGACAAATTCCAATTTTCCTGGGCTCACACCTTGTACATTCCATGTTCCAAATATTAATGGATATTTACAGCTGTTCTTCTCATCTTGAGACGTGCCACATCAGCAGATGAGGGTCCTGAAAGCTTTATTCTATCCACATCATTAAGGTCGACCCTACTCTGAGAAGGCAGCTCTTCCCCAGTCAGATTTTGAGTGCCTTCTGACCTGAGGAGCTCATCCTCCAGCACTATATTGCACAATGTCTCAGAGCTATTCGTAAAGTTTTCCAGTAATATATCAGACAATGTTTCACTGCTATTCATAACGTTTTTACTGGCCAATTCTTTGAGAAGTCAATGGCTTCTTCCTTCTTCCAAGCCTGCCTTAGCCTGGAAGCTCCGCTGAAATCTGTCCACCATGGGTAACCCTGCTGGCACTAGAAACACAGGTGGCATAGCCTCCAGCCTCACAGTAACACCCCAGCCACCACAGTATGACAAACTGACAGACAAGTTTGTCTCTCTTAGTTGTCCCAAACTGCTCTGCTCATTTCTTGGTCTCCCCCACCCTGCTCTCTTGCCTGGCCTTTCCTCAGGATGCAAACACTCACCTTCTTTTGGTCCCAGGGGCTGGCTTACTGCAGCCTTGCCCTGGGGTGCCTGCCTGCATGCAAGCTCCCACCTTCCACTGGTTCCAAGGCCTGGCTTACTGCATCCTGGCCCTGGGGCTCTTCCATGCATGCAAACTCCCACCTTTTGCTGGTCCCGGGGCACAGAGCTGTTTACTTCTGTTTTATTGACTATGCAAAATTTCTCAATTGTGTGGATCATAACAAAGTATGGATAACATTGAAAAGAATGGGAATTCCAGAACACTTCATTTTACTCATGAGGAACCTGTACATATAGACCAGGAGGCTGTCATTTAAACAGAACAAGGAAATACTGTATAGTTTAAAATCAGGAAGAGAGTACATCAGGGTTGTATCCTTGCAGCATACTTATTCAATCTGTATGCTGAACAAATATTCCAAGAAGCTGGATGGACGATATGAGGAATAACATGGGATCAGGCTTGGAGGAAGACTCATTAACAACGTGTGATATTCAGATGACACAACTTTGCTTGCTGAAAGTGAAGATAACTTGAAGCACTTACTGATGAAGATTAAAGAGTATAGCCTGCAGTATGGATTACACCTCATCATAAAGAAAATGAAAATCCTCAGAACTGGACCTATACACAGCACCACAATAAATGGAGACAAGATTGAAGTTGTCAAAGATTTCATATTACTTGATTCTACAATCAACACCAATGAAAGCAGCAGTCAGGAAATCACATGACGTATTGCACTGAGAAAATCTGTTGCAAAATACCTCTTGAAAGTGCTGAAGAGCAAAGATTTTTTTTGAAGACTAAGGTGCGCCTGGAGCTCTGGTAGCATAGTGGCTAAGGCACTTGACTGCTAACCAGAAGGCTGGCGGTTCAAACCCACCAGCCACTCCTCGGAAGGAAGGTTGGGCATTCCTACTTCCGTAGTGATACTGCCTCGGAAATCCAAGGAGGGGTCACTATGAGTCGGGGCCGACTCGATGGCAAACAACAAACAACAACAAAGGTGCACCTAACCCAAGCCATGGTATTTTCAATCACCTCATATGCATGTGAGAGCTGGAAAATGAGTAAGGCAGACCTAAGAAGAGTTGATGCTGTTGAGTTGATGTGTTGGCAAAGAATTATGAAAGTACTATGGACTGCCAGAAAAACTAACAAATCTGTCCTGGAAGAAGTATAGCCAGAGTGCTCCTTGGAAGGGAGAATGGCCAGACTTTGTCTTACCTACTTTGGTCATGTTGTCAGAAGGAACCATTCCCTGGAGAAGGATATCATACTTGGTAAAGTGTAGGGTCAATGAAAAAGAAGAAGGCAGTCAATGAAAAAGGAGAAGGCCCTCAATGAGATGGATTGACACAGTGGTTGCCACGATGGATTTAGGTATATCAAGGATTGTGAGGCTGGCACAGGATGGGGCATTGTTTCATTCTGTTGTGCAAAGGGTTGCTATGAGTCAGAGCTGACTCAATGGCACATAACAACAGCCACAGTCAGGCCACCTGGAGTGGGGCATTCTTACAAAGAGGCCACAGGACAGATGCCACAAATATATTGTTATGTTAAACATAAGGTCACCATGAGTCAGAGCCATTTTGACAATTGACAACATATTATAATGTAACCTTATGGTGGTGGTGGTTGTTTTTAGGTAGCATGGAGTCAGTTCCAACTCATATTGAGTTGGAACTCATGTATTATTTACTTATGTATTGTGCTTATGTAAAACAGAATGAAACACTGTCCAGTCCTATACCATCCTCACAATCATAGAATCACATATATACCTATGTTAAGATTTCAAAGTATTTCTTTTGCATATCTTTTTTCTACAACTTTATGAAATAGGTAGGGCAAATATTGTTAGCCTAATTCTGTAGATGACAATTTGAGATTCAGATAGCATGATTGATGTATGCTGTAGAAATAATAAGTTTTATTAGAGTCCCAGTAAGAAAGAAATTAGTTTTACCCTGAGATATTTTGGGGAATATATTATTAACATCATTTTTCAATTGAGGAACTAAATTTTAAGAGAGGTTAAGTTATCCACCCAAAGATACACAGAGTAAGAGGGTAGCTCTCTTAATCATTGATATGGTTTTATTCGTTCATTCATCAAACAAGTGTGTTTTAGTTCCCTTCATTTGCCAAAGCCTGCTTGAGTAGTTGTGGGTACAACAGTGAGAGGGACAGTCTCAGCTCTTCATAAGTCCTCTCACAGGCCACATCCTGAGGCAAGACTCTGCCACCCTCACAGACTGTGGAAGTAACTTTCTTATTACTGGCTTTGCTTTTGACTTTTTTTGGGGACTCCTTTTGATGATTAGTAATTTTGGCAGCAGCATTTTTGCCCCAGATTTGGTAGACATCCTCTTGCAATCGGTTTTTTTCAAAAGCACTATTGGTTTCCCTCCCCTTTGAAGCCCATTAAGTAAATTAAAGCATTTAATTTTGTGATTAATTTTACTAATTCAGACCACTGTTTTCCCAGATTTTCTCCAAATGAAACCACAATTGCTACATTAACCAAAATATCTGTTACTTAACACACACTGGTGTTAAGTTTTTTGGTCGTTGCTGCCTCCTGGTAGTACATTACATAATAATAAGCCTGTGTTGGAGGAAAATTATCTCAACATCAAACCAACTCAGGGGAACAAATCACACAGGAAACTGGAAGTTAGTATCTGCAGGCTTACTTCCTCCTAAGTAAACTTTCTCCCTCAAATCCTTCAACTTGCTTCTACACTTAAAGAACCAACCAAAAAAATTTTATACAGCATAAACTAATAACCTAAACAGCTGGGGAACTGAAAATGAATAAAAGTTAAAAGTGTGGCAGGTTGGTTGAGACTCAAATTATTATCCCTTACAAACTGATTGAAGGTATCCTTAACAAAGAATAGAATCTGAGAATAAGGGCTTTGAGTCAGCATTTTGTATGTCACCTGCTGCCCAAATGAAGTCAGATTATAATAATGGCTGTCCCATTGTCAGGGGTGGCTCAGCCCTGAAACACACTTACACACATTGAAATATATACTCACATTCTCCCACATACACTTACTTAAACATGCACTCACAGATACACAACTCTCGCACACATTTTCACTCAAAAACATGCTTTCCCTCTCTCATCTCTCTATTCCTCTCTGGCCCCTCTTCATCTTCTTTCTCTTTCCATACCTAAAATTGTTGTTGTTAGGTGCTATCAAGTTGGTTTTGACTTATAATGACCCTATGTACAACAAAACATAATACTGCCCGGTCCACACTGCCCAGTCCTATGCCATCCTCATAATCATTGTTATGCTTGAACCATCATTATAGCCACTGCATCAATTCATCTTGATCTGGGTCTTTTCCTTTTTCACTCACCCTCTACTTTACCAAGCATAATATCCTTCTCCATTGACTGGCTCCTTCTGATAAAATGACCAAAGTACAAGAGATGAAATCTGGCCATTCTCACATATAAGGAGCATTCCAGTCGTACTTCTTCCAAGACAGATTGTTCATTCTTCTGGCAGTCCATGATATATTCAATATTTTTTGTCAGTAGCATAATTCAAATGCATCAGTTCTTCATCAGCTTTCCTTATTCATTGTCCAGCTCTCATATGCATAGGAGGCTATTGAAAATACCATGGCTTGGGTCAGGTGCACCTTAGTCTTCAAAGAGACATATTTGCTCTTACAACATGCTTTTTTAAAAATTGTGATTTGAGTGAAAGTTTACAGAGCAAATTCATTTTCCATACAGCAGTTCATGTACACTTTTTCTCATGACATTGACTGCAGTATCCCACAATGCAACAGGTCTCTTCCCACTTCATCCTTATAGTTACCTTTTGCCTGTGTCCTTCTCTCCCATGCACTCCTGCCTCCCAAGTTGTCTCCCTGTGCATACATAAACCTTCTATTCTCCCATGATTGATCTCACCAAGGAGTGTATCTACCTAATGTAAATGTTCAGCTCATATGCCTGTCTTTTGTTTGGCTGGAAGCCACAGGAATGGGTTCAATTCCAGACCTAAAGGGCAGCTACGGACCATAGTCTCAGCGGGTTTCACTAGGCTCTATCAGACCAGCAAACCTGGTCCCTCTTTCTTTTAAAAAAAAATTATTTATGATTTTGAGTTTTGTTCCACATTGTTCTCCCACTTTATCCAGGATCTCCTACATAGATCCCCCTCTGAGTGGTTGCCAGTGGTAGCCAGGCAGCATCTTGTTCTTCTGGTCTCATAATCATATAGACTGAGGATCACATGGTGTACCAGTCTCTTGGACTAATTGTTTCAATGTGTCTTTGGTTTTCTTCATTCTTCTTTGCCCTGGACAAGGAGAGACCCATTGTTGCATCTAGATGGCTGCCTGCAAGCTTTTAAGATCCCAGTCACTACTGTCCAAGGGAGGATATGAAACAATGTTTTTGTGTAGTTTCTTATACCAGTTGAGCTTGATGTCCCCTGAGACCATGGTCCCGAGCCCAGAAGTCCAACTACTCACTCCTTCCAAGTAGCTGGCTATGGCTAAGAAGTGACTAAAACCTTGTCCTTTGTCAGCTCTACTATATACCTGGGAATGCTTATAGAACATACAAGTACACTTGTAGAAACATTGTCTGGAACCCCATACATGGTCACGGCACTGCCCCCTGCATAGACAGACCTAATCGATCAGCTTATCCACTCATAGATCAATGTTTGTCATCACTGACAAACAGTACTGTATATGCAAAAAGGTTCATCTTTGTTGTCTTTACCTCCCATGCACCTCTCTATGTCTTCCTCTTCCTCAGTGCCACCATGTTGATCACTCATATTTGGTACCTTGCCCTTCCCTTCACCCAAAACAGTATTTGTCTCTACCTATCTAGCAGTGTTCACTCCCCTCCCTTCTCACCCCTTCTAAACAACAAAGAAAATTTCCTTCCATATATAGACCTTTCCTTGACTTTTTACCATAACAGACTTGTGGTGCTTAAGTTTGTGTGTCAACTTGTGGACCTGGTTGAGTGGCTGGGCAGCTGAATGTAGTTATTCCCCATGGTAGTTATTCTCCATGGTGGAATCTATTGGAACAGCTGAGTAGCTGCTTTGGATATGTGCTTTGGGTATGTGTTTCCCGTATATAAGAAACAGCTTTGGGAATTGTCTCTAGCTTATGGCATGCTTGAGCCTGGCATATAGCAGAATCATTGTTCAGCAGCCTGCCATGCTCTGCTGACCTTGGGACTTTCAATGGACTTGAATTAACGGCCTGCCGTGTGGTTTGGTAACATCAGGACTGTGCCTTTTTACTTGTCAACCTTGGGCTTGTCAGTCTCAGCACCCAGCAGCTGTCTGAGAGAAGAAAGACTTCTAGCTTCCGTGGGCCAGGTGCAGGAGGCAGAGCTGAAGCCCGAGGTTGAGGGGTTTCACCCAACACCTAGAGTTTGGCACTTTGAACTTGGACTTAAAGCCTCCAAACTGTAAGAGAATAAACTCCTATTTGTTCCAGCATCCCATTTGTGATATATTCCTGTCAGAGCAGCACTAGGTAACCAAAAGAGGACTAATACAATATTTGTCCTTCTGTGATTGACTTATTTCACTCAACATAATGTCCTCCAAGTTCATCCACATTATGCAGTGTTTTGCAGATTCTATGTTTTTCTTTAGGGTTGCATAGTATTCCATTGTGTGTATGTACCATAGTTTGGTTATCCATTCTTCTGTTGATGGGCACCTAGGTTGTTTCCACCTTTTGACTGTTGTAAATAATGCTGCAATGATCATGGGTGTGCATCTGTCTGTTCTTGTCCTAGCTTCCACTTCTCTAGGATATATACCTGTAATGGAATTGTTGGACCAAATGGTATTTCTAATGCCAGCTTTTGAAGGAATCACCATACTACTTTCCACATTAGTTGTATCATTTTGCAGTCCTACCAGCAGTGTATGAAAGTCCCAATCTCTCCAGATCCTCACCAGCATTTGTTATTTTCTGTCTTGTTGAACTTTGCTAATAGTGTTGGGGCAAGATGGTATCTCATTGTTGTTTTGATTTGCATCTCTCATGAGTTGAAGGTTGGGCAATCCTACTTCCATAGTGATACTGCCTCAGAAACCAAAGGAGGGGTTGCTATGAGTCAGGGCCGACTCAACATCAAATAACAACAACAACAACAATGGCTCATGAGGAGCTCTGGTGGCATAGTGCCTAAGGCATTGGACTGCTAACCAGAAGGCTTGTGATTCAAATCCTCCAGCCACTCCTTGGAAAGAAGGTTGGGCAATCTACTTTTGTAGTGATATCACCTCGGAAACCCAAGGAGAGGTTGCTATGAGTAGGATCTGACTGACTCCACGGCAGTGAGGTGTTGTTGTTGTTGTTGTTGTTGTTAATGGCAAATCATTTCTTCATGGGTTTGTTGGCCACCTGACTGTCCTCTTTGGTGAAGTGTCTTCTGCCCGTTTTAAAATTGGATTATTTG
>NW_006921894.1:506392-507605 GCF_000298275.1 Orycteropus afer afer | reverse complement strand
CACTACGGAAGTAGGATTGCCCAACCTTCCTTCCGAGGAGTGGCTGGTGGGTTTGAACTGCCAGCCTTCTGGTTAGCAGTCAAGTGCCTTAGCCACTACGCTACCAGAGCTCCCAATATAATATAGTATCCTGATATTATCCTTTTAATTTCTGTTCTGTTGTGATGTCACCCAATTTATTTCTTAGTCATGTTATTTATATTCTCTTCCTCTTTTCTTTGTTAAATTTGCCAGTGGTTTGTCAACTTTATTAATCTTTTCAAACGAACAACTTCAGGGCTTGTGCATTTTTCCTATTGTCTTTATATTTTCTGTTTCATTTATTTCTGCTTGAATATTATTTCCTTTCTTCTTCTGACTGTAAGCTTTTCTTGCTGCTCTTTTTCTAATTGTTGGAAATGTTGATTTTGGCTCTTTCTTCTTTTTTGATGTCTGCAACTATTGCTATAAATTGGCCTCTTATCACTGCTTTTGCTGTGTCCAAAAAGTTTGGTTTATTGTTTTCCTTTGCTATTGATTCAAGGAATTTTTAAATTTCATTTTTTTATTTCTTCTAATACCCAGTCATTTTCAAGGAGAGTGTTATTCAGTTTCCATGTGTTTGCTCTTTTTCCATTGATCTTCTCATTGTTGATTTCTAATTTTATAGCATTGTGATCTGAGAAGATGATTTGCAGTATGTCAATGTTTTTAAATTTATTAAGGCTTGCTTTATGGCCTAACATATGGTCTATCATGGAGAATGTTCCCTGTGTACTAGAAAAGAATGTGTATTGTGGTGTTGTTGGGTGAAGTGCTCTGTAGATGGCTCTTATGTCAACGTGGTGGATTGTATTGTTTAGTTCTTCTGCATCTTTGTTGAGTTTCTTCTTTCAGTTGTTCTATCTTTGATTGGAATTGGTGTATTAAAGTCTCCTACTATAACTGTGAAGTCATCTATTTGTTTTTTCAATTCTGTTAAAGTTTTATTTATGTATTTTGGGGCTCTTTCATTGGTTCCATAGATATTTATTATGTTTATATCTTCTTGTTCGATTGATCCTTTAATCATTATATAATGTCCTTCCTTGTCTCTTATGGTGGTTTTTGTCTTAAAGTCAATTTTATCAGAAATTAATATTGCTGTGTGTCTGTGAAGTGGGGAGTGTACCCAAGACCATGTATAGGGTTGGCAGACAGTGGTCCTATAACTTGTATTTGTATGAACTGAATT
>NW_006921894.1:496186-505742 GCF_000298275.1 Orycteropus afer afer | reverse complement strand
CATATGAGTTGAACATTTACCTGAGGTATATACACTCCTTGGAGAGAATAATCATGGGAGAAAGAAGGGCTGTTTATGCACAGGGAGACAGCTCAGGGCGCAGGAGTGCATGGAGGGAGGGACACAGGGAAGAGGTAACTGTCAGGAGGAAGTGGGAGGGTAGCTGTTGCATTGAGGTAAATTGTGGTTAATGTCATGAGACTGTGTATGTGAACTGCTGTATGGAAAGTGAATTTGCTCTGTAAATTTAAAAAAAAAATTAATATTGCCACTCCTGCTTTTTTTTTTTTTTTTTGGTTGCCATTTGCTTGATATATCTTTTTCTAACCTTTGATTATTAATCTATTTTTGTCTTTCTAAGACAGCATATTGATGGATTATGTTTTCTCATCCAGTCTGCAACTCCCTGTCTCTTGAATGATGCATTTAATCCATTTACATTCAGTGTAATTATTGACAAGTATGAATTTGTTGATTCATTTTGTTGTATGTGTTTTCATGGTGTTGCTGATTTCTTTGTTCCATAGAATTTTCTGTGCTGAGCTCATTTTGTTTGTGAATCTTGTTATCATTTCCTTCATTGCTGTTGTTTTAGTATTTGCTAAATATTCATGCTTGTTCTCTTTTTTATTTTGATGTACAGGTTTATGATTTTTCTTTGAGGTTACCCTGTGATTTATAATTTTCTCCCTGAGTTTAGAACAGTCCACTCTATCTTGCAACTCTCTTGACTTCCTCACCATTTAGAAGTTCTGTAACTGCATTATTTTCCCCCTCTTTTTGGTTGGTAGTTGTCCTCATTTGCCCATTGATGTCCCTGGTTCCCTGTTTACACTCTTGTAAGCTTATTTATTTTGGATACTTCCATAGTTGGATTGGTTTCTGGGTTATGTCATCAGGTGTATTAATGATCAGTTGTTGTTTGCTATTATTTGTTCTCTGCCCAAAAGATTCCCTTTAATTTCTCTTGTAAAATTGGTCTGGTTTTAAAAAATTCCTTTAATTTCTTCTTATCTGGAAATGTCCTAATTTCACCATCATATTTAAAGGATAGTTTTGCTGGGTATATAATGTGTGGTTTGAAATTTTTCTTTCAGGGTTTTATATATACCATCCCATTGCCTTCTGGCTTGCATGGTTTCTGCTGAGAAATCAGAGCTTAGTCTTATTGGTTGCCCTTTGTAGATAACTTTTCATTTTTCCTGTGCTGCTTTCAGCATTCTTTTTTGTCTGGTTTGATGAATTTGATTATGATATGTCTTGATGATTTTCTTTTGGGGTCTATCTTGTTTGGGGTTTGTTAGACTTCCTGAATGAATATATTCTCATCTTTCGTCATATCAGGAAGCTCTCTTCCAACAAATCTTGGACAATTTTCTCCATGGTTTTATTTTCCTCTTCCTGTTCTGGGATTCCAATCACATGTAGGTTATTTCTTTTGATGGTATCCCATGTGAATCTTAGGCTTTCTTCATTTTGTTTTGATCGTTTTTCTGCTTGATCTCTTTCCAAACAAGTATTCAGGTATTTGTCTTCAATCTCATTCATTCTGTCTTGCATTGATTGATTCTACTCCTTTTCTCTTTCAATGTGTTGTCTATTTCTGAAAATTTCATAGTAATCTTCTGGATATCTACCTGTAGATTTTGTATCATTTCTAATTTTTCATTTATTTTCTCATTTTCGTCTTGCATTGCCTTTTGAAATTTTTCTACGGTTTTGTCTGTGTTTTCCTTAATTTGGTCCTTGTTTTTCCTTGATCTGTCTCTCAGTCTGTTGAAGATACCTATATATAATTCTTTTGAATTCCTTATCAGGGAGTTCCAATGTTGCTTCTTCCTCAGGGATGTGTTCTGGGTCTGTATCCTGCTTCCTTGTTTCTACTGCTTTATCTTGCTTCTTTGTGTGGACTGTGATGGCCTGTTGTCTCCAAGACATTGTGACTTGGTTGTATTTATATTTATTTGGTGATTAATTATTGTATGTTCAAGTGATTTGCCCAAGAATTTCATTTTCTTTGATTTTTGGGTTTTTTTTTGGGGGGGGGGGAGGGTGTATCTGAGTAAGCAGGGTACTATGCTCCTCTGTTTGCAGTTGGCAGAACTAATGCACTCACCATCTGTCTCCTGGTGGCTGTGATGGAGAATGAGATTTACTGCACAGATCTCTGTTAACTATTTGTGAAGAGCAGGTAAGTGTGAGTCAGGCTCTTATTGGCAGTTGTGTATCATTGGCCAGTTGGTGCAGAAGGAAATGATGGGTTTCAGTAAGTGGAGCTGCAAGAGTGTGGGTGTGGTTGAGTCATATGGACATAGTTTCTGTCTCCCACTCAGTTAGACAAAAGCAACAATTGAAAAGCCATCAAAAAAGTAAAAGTTAGAGGACAAAAAACATACCACATAAACACACAGGAACAATCACAGAAAAAAGAAAAGAGGAAAGGCAATAAATGAGAGAAGATAGTTAAAGAAATACTTTAAAAAGCCAAAAGAAATATGAATAGAAAAAAATGTGTGTGTGTGAGTGTGTGTGTGAGAGTGTGTGTGTGTGTGTGAGAGAGAGAGAGGGAGGGAGGAAACCTCTGGGAAGGGTGGAAAAGAGGTAGAGTAGGATAATAATGAAGGAAAAAATGCAAAAAGAAAAGCAAGGAATAGGGAGAACAACAATAAAGAAAAAAATGGGAACCAGGGAAAAAGCAAAGAGAAAAAAAGCTGAAAACTAGAACTTGAGAAGGGAAGAAGAAAAAATAATAAAAAGGATAAAAAGAAAGAAAAAAATAAAAGAGATAAAAGCAAACAAACTAAAATAAGAAAACAATATCTGGACGGGTTGGAAGGGTACCCAGGCTCCATCAGAGCACACAGACTGGGATGGAATTCCTACCAGCCCAGAAGGTGAGTGGGAGTAAGGGGTGGCCACACTTACATTCACCAAGAGGATGTGGGATATATGAGTAACAAAGGGAATATCACACCTTTCCAGTCCTCAGTGTCCAGTATGTCTTTGCTGTCCCTGGCAAGTGGAGCCTATTCTTAGGTCCATGGAATCTGAGAGAATGCTTTTGCCTTAAATATCCAAAATAGTTGAACCAGTTGTAAACATTCAAAATGGCTATGTCTTCTGGACAGCCAAAAGTTCACAGTTCATCCCATCTCCTTCTTTGCTGCTTCACCTTTTATTCACCAGCCAACACTGCAGTCCTCCATGCAGCCCCTGGCTAGCAGGGCTGATTTTTAAGTTAGTTCTTAGGTCCTGACACCACTTGGCAATATGCAAACCATCCATGCTATCAGGATCACTGACATTCCACAGCTCTGTATGTCTCCTTTTTCAGTGTTTTCATACAGGTTCTTCTACTACTTGGAGTTTAGTCCACTTCTGTATCCTTCCTTTCAAATCTCAGGGCTCCAGGATTATCTTCTGTATCTGTGCTAATTCCTTCCTCTTTTCTTTGTTGAAGAGGGTCTATGTAGTTCTCAGCCTATTCTGCCATCTTACCCACTCTTAAAACACTTTAAAAAGGTCTTTTGCAGCAGATTCGCTCAGTGCACTACATAGTTTGATTTATTGACTGCTACTTCCATGAATGTTGATTGTGGACCCAAGTAAAATAAAATCCTTGACAGCTTCAATCTTTTCTCCATTTATCATGATTTCCTTACTGGTCCAGTTGTGAGGGTTTTTGTTTTCTTTATGTTAATATGTAATCCATACTGAAAGTTGTAGTCTTTGATCTTCATCAGTAAGTGCATCAAGCCATTTTTACTTTCAGCAAGCAAGGTTGTGTCATTTGCACATTGCAAGTTGTTAGTGAGTCTTCCTCCAAATCCTGATGCCAGGTTCTTCTTCATATAGTTCAGCTTCTCAAATTTTTTGCTCAGCATATAATTTGAATAAATATGGTGGAGAGATACAACCCTAACATACACCCTGCCTGATTTTAAACCATGCAGGATTCCCTTTTTCTGTTCAAACAACACCTTCTTGATCTATGTACAAGTTCCTCATGAACACAATTGAGTCTTTGGAGTTCCCATTCTTTACAATGTTATCCATAATTAGTTATGATCCACACCATCTTTGCATAATCAATAAAACACAAGTAAAAATCTTTCTGGTATTCTTTGCTTTCAGCCAAGATCTGACATCAGCAATGATATCCCTCATTCTACTCCCTCTTCTGAATCTGGCTTGAATTTCTGGAAGTTCCCTGTCATTATACTGCTGCAACCATTTTTTAAATTATCTTCAAGAAAATTTTACTTACATGTGATATTAATGATACCCACTGCTATTGAGTCAGATACGACAAATAAGGACCCCTCCTTGGGTTTCCGAGGTGGTATCACTACAGAAGTAGATTGCCCAACCTTCCTTCTGAGGAGTGGCTGGTGGGTTTGATCCACCAGCCTTCTGGTTAGCAGTCAAATGCCTTAGGCACTACGCCACCAGTGTTCAATAATTCCACATTCTGTTGGATCACCTTTCTTTGGAATGGGCACAAATATGGATCTCTTCCAATCAGTTGGCCAAGTAGCTGTCTTCCAGATTTCTTTGCATAAACTAGTGAGTGCTTCCAGAATTGCATCTGTTCACTGAAACATTTCAGTGGATATTCCATCAATTTCTTGAGGCTTCTTTTTCACCAGTTCCTTCAGTGCAGTTTGGACTTTTTCCTTCAATACCATTAGTTCTTGGGAATATGCTGCCTCCTGAAAAGGCTGAACATCGACCACTTATTTTTGAATTTAACTATTGTAACTTGAGGCTTGAATTTTTCTTCAGTTTCTTCTGCTTGATAAATTCGGTGTTCTTACCTTGTGATTTACTAACTACAGTTCTTTATATGTTTCATTATAAAACTTTCCTTTGTCTTCTCAAGCCACCCTTTGAAATCTTCTGTTCAGCTGTCTTATTTCATCATTTCTTCCATTAACTTTAACTACTCTACATTAAAGAACATTTCAGAATCTCTTCTGACATCCATTTTTATCTTTTTATTTTTCTCCTCCCTTTCCTATCTTTTCAATGACTTTTTGCTTTCTTCATGTATGATGTTCTTTGTCTGGTCTTAGGTCATTAGTGCTAAATGCATCAAATCTATTCTTCAGATGGTCTCTAAATTCAGCTGGGATGTATTCAAGGTCATATTTTAGCTGCCATAGACTTGTTTTAATTTTCTTCAGCTTCAACTTAAACTTAGATATGAGTAGTTGATCATTTCTTTCATAGTCAGTCCCTGGCCTTGTTTTAACTGATGATATTGAGCTTCTCCATCTTCTCTTCCTACAGATGTAGTTGAATTGATTGCTGTGCATTACATCTGGTGATGTCCATGTATAAAGTTACTCTTTATGTTGTTAAAAACAGTATTTTCAATGAATAAGTGGTTGGTCTTGCAAAATTCTATCATGCAGTCTCTGGTATAATTTCTATCACTGAGGCCATATTTTCACAACTACCAAAGTTGCTTCTTTGTTTCTAACTTTTACATTCCACTCATCAGTAATTATCAGTGTATGTTGATTGCATGTTTGGTCATTTTTACACTGCAGAAATTGGTAAAAATCTTCAATTTTTCATCTTTGGTCTTAGTGGTAGGTGTATAAATTTGACTAATAGTAGTATTAACTGGTCTTCCTTGTTGGCATCTGGATATTATCCTTTCACTGGCAACATTGTACTTTAAGACAGATTTTGAAATGTTCTTTTTGATGCTGAATGTAATGCCTTTCCTCTTCGATTTGTCATTCCCAGCATAAAAAACTGTAAGAGTGTCAGACTCAAAATGGCCAATACCAGTCCATTTCAGCTCCCTAATGCCTAGGAAATCAATCTTTATGCATTCCATTTTATTTTTGACAACTTCAGTTTTCCTAGATTCATACTTCATACATTCCACATTCTGAGTCATGCCACATCAGCAAATGAAGGTCCCAAAAGCTTTACTCCATCCATGTTATTAAAGTCACCTCTACTTAAAGCAGTTTTCCCCCATTGTACATATTTTGAGTACCTTCCAACCTATGGGGCTCATCTTCTGGCACCATATCAGACAATATTTTACTTCTATTTATAAGGTTTTCAGTGCCTGATTTTTTCAGAAGTGGACCACCACTTCCTTCTTCCCGTCTATTTTAGTCTGGAAGCTTCACTGCAACCTCTCCCCCTTGGTGACACTGCTGGTATCTGAAATACCAGTAGCATAGCTTCCAGTATCACAGCAACACACAAGCCACCACAGTACAACTGACTGGCAAAGGAGTAGTGGACATATTAATTAGTACCTCATTTATTGTAGCTCTTTTGGACTTCTGTTTTTATCAGAAGGATCACTTGGGCTCAAATAAAATGGAAAATGGGAGGTAAAAGAAGAGGAAATAAAGACATTCACTAAGGAAGACTCTTTATTCAACCTAGAATGTAGTGGAAACACTACATTCTTTGAATGTTCTGAACCTGGAGTTTTCAGCTAGTATCTTAGTTGTCTTGTGCTTCCATTAGAGAAATACTACAGTGGATGGCTTTAACAAATGGAAATTATTACCTCATAGTTTAGGAGGCTAGAAAACTGAATTCAAAAGGCCATGTCTGAGGGTAGGCTTTCTCTATCTGTCAGCTCTCAGGGAAGGTCCTTGTCCCCTTTCAACATCTTTGGGTCTGGCTTCCGTTGGAGATCTCCATGTTTCTTGGCATCAATCTTCCTCTGGGTCTAGGAGATTCTCAACACAGGAACCGTGGGTCCAAAGATGTCCTCTGCTGGTGGCTCTTCTTAGTGGTACTGACGGCCCTCCTTCTCTACTTGCTTTTTTCTCCTTTTATCTGTTGTAAGATAAATTATGATGCTAGCCACACCTCACAGAAACTCCTCTTAAAATGGATCAGGGCTGTGACCTGAGAAAGTGAGTTGCATCCCACCCTAATCCCCTTACAATTGATTGGCTAATAACATTAGAGCACATCATGGGGATGATAATTACATTAATATATAACTATCAAATTACATCATTATATAACTGCCAAACAACTAAGAATGACATAGCCAAGGGGACATATATTTTTGGTGACACAATCCAATTTATGACAACAAGAAAGTTTGCACCATGACTTCAGACCAAAAAAAAAAAGGTTTAGTTTCTCAGAAATCTCTCAAATAATCATAATTTATGCATTTTTCAGCTCAAGGTGGAAATGAGGGCAGTGAGTTATTAGGGCTTACCATTTTGGATATTTAAAATGATCAAGGGTGCAGTCATTTTGGATATTTAAAGTGACTGAGGGTGCAGCGATTTTGAATGTTTACAAATGGCAGCCATTTGGATATTTAAAGTGACTGAGGGTACAGCCATTTTGAACATTTACAAGTGAAGCCCATCTCATTTGGATTCCAGGGACCTAAGAATAGGCTCTGTTTGCCAAGGTCAGCAGAGACATACAAGAGGCTAACAACAGGAATGGAGACAGGTGGTGAATGCATAAGTTCTGTCAACTAGTGACTAGAGGAGCAGAACACAGGACCATGCTTGTGTAGATAACATACAAAGAAAATGAAAATCATAGGCAAGTCACTCCAACATACAATCACCAATTAAATATAGACATAATATCATCACAATGCCTCAGAGACAACAGAACATCACAGTCCACACAAAGAAGCAGGCGAAACAAGGGACCAGGATACAGAACCAAAACACATCCCTGAGGAAGTTGCAGCATTGAAACTCCCTGATAAGGAATTCAAAAGAATTATGTTTAGGTATCTTGAAAGGATTAAGAAACAGATCAAGGAAAATGCAGACAAAACCCTAGAAGAATTTTGAAAGAAAATACAAGAACAAAATGATAAAATAAATGTCAAATTATAAATGATTCTAAATCTACAGATATAAATCCAGAAGATTGATACTAAATTGTCAGAAATAGATAACACATTGCAAGGGCAAAGGAGTAGAATTGATGCAATGGAAGACAGAATTAATGAGATTGAAGACAAATACCTGAATATTTCTTTGGAAAGGGATCAGAAAAAAAAAAAAAATCAAAACAAAATGAAGAAAGCCAAAAGTTCATGTGGGATACCATCAAAATAAATAAACTACATGTCATTGGAATTCCAGAACAGGAAGAGAAAAATAAAACCACTGAGAAAATTTTCCAAGATTTGTTAGAGGAGAACTTCCCTGATACAACAAAAGATGAGAATATCCATTCAGGAAGTCCAATGAACCCAAAACAGGATAAACCCCAAAAGAAAATCACCAAGATATATCATCATCAAACTCACCAAAACCAAAGACAAAGTATCATGAGAGCAGCACAGAAAAAACAAAAAGTTACTTACAAGGGGCACCCGATAAAACTAAGCTCGGATTTCTCAGCAGAAACCATGCAGGCAAGAAGACAATGGGATGGTATATGTAAAACCCTGAAAGAGAAAAATTTCCAACCAAGAATTATGTACCCAACAAAATTGTTCCTCAAATGTGATGGTCAAATTAGGAGATTTCCATATAAGCAGAAATTAAGGGAATTTGTTAAAACCAGACCAACCTTACAAGAAATGCTAAAGGGAGTCCTTTGGACAGAGAAGCAACAATACCCAACAGCTGACCATTAACACACATGATGACATAACCCAGAAACTAACCCAGCTATGGAAGTATCCAAAGTAAATTAGCCTACAAGATTGTAAACAGGGAACTGGAGACATCAATTGACAAATGAGGACAACTACAAACCAAAAAGAGGGAAAAAAACTGTGTCATTACAGAACTTTCAGATGGTAGGGATGTCAAGACAACTTCAAGATAGAACAGACTGTTCTAAACTTGGGAAGAAAACTATAAATCACAGGGTAACCTCAAAGAAATATTGTAAACCTTCACATCAAAATAAAAAAGAGGATCAGCACAAATAGTTAGCAAATACTAAAACAATAGCAACAAAGGAAGTGATAACACGATTCATAAACAAAATGAGCTCAGCATATAAAATTATATGGAACAAAGTAATCAACACCATGAAAAAGCACATAATAAAAATGACAGCAACTAATTCATATATGCCAATAATTACATACCAGATGGAGTACACAGGAATCAAATTGAGTACCTCTCTGGCAAGAGGTGATGGAGAAGCTCAAAATCTTCAGCAAAAACAAGGCTGGAGCAGATTGTAGAACAGACCATCAAATGCTCACATGCAAGTTCAAGTTGAAGCTGAAGACAATTAAAACAAGTCCACAAGAGCTAAAACATGGCCTGATTAAAGCCCTCCTGAATTTAGAGACCGTCTAAAGAATAGATTTGATGCATTGAACACCAGTGAATGAAAACCAGAGGAATTGTGGGATGACATCAAGAACATCATCCATGAAGAAAGCAAAAGGTCATTAAAAAGACAAGAAAGAAAGAGATGACCAAAATGGACGTCAGAAGAGACTCTGAAACTTGCAGTTGAATAGAGAGTAGCTAAAGCAAATGGAAGAACTGACAAGATAAAAGAGCTGAACAGAAGATTTCAAAGAGCAGCTCAAGAAGACAAAGTCAATTATTAT
>NW_006921894.1:492699-495556 GCF_000298275.1 Orycteropus afer afer | reverse complement strand
GGCTCAAAGCAAAGAATACCAGAAAGATGTTTACTTGTGTTTTATTAACTATGCAGAGGTATTTGATAGTGTGGATCATAACAAATTATGGATAACACTGAGAAGAATGGGAATTCCAGAAAACTTAATTGTACTCATGAAGAGCCTGTACATAGACCAAGAGGCTGTTGTTTGAACAGAACATAGGGGCTACTGCATGGTTTAAAATCAAGAAGGGAGTGTGTCAGGGTTGTATCCTTTCACCATACTTATTCAATCTGTATGCTGAACAAATAATCTAAGAACCTGGACTGTATGAAGAAGAACACAGCATCAGGATTGGAGGAAGACTCATTAATAGCCTGCAATATGCAGACAACACAAGTTTGCTTGCTGAAAGTGAGGGTAACTTGAAGCACTTACTGATGAAGATTGAAGACTACAGTCTGCAGTATAGATTACACCTCAACATAAAGAAAACAAAAATCCCTACAACTGGACCAATAAGTAGCATCACAATAAATGCAGAAAAGATTGAAGTTGTCAAAGATTTCATATTACTTGGTTCTAAAATCAATACCAGTGGATGCAGCAGTCAACACATCAGATGACATATTGCATCGGGCAAATCTGCTGCAAAGGATCTCTTTCAAGTGCTAAAGAGAAAAGATGTCTCCTTGAAGACTAAGGTGAACCTAACTCAAACCATGATCTTTTCAAATGCCTCTTACACATGTGAGAGCTGGACAATGAACAAGGAAGACCAAAGAAGACTTCATGCTTTTGAGTTGTGGTGTTAGTGAAGAATACTGAAAGTACCATGAAGTGCCAGACGAACTAACAAATCTGTACTGGAAGAAATGCAGCCAGAATGCTCCTTGGAAGCGAGAATGGCCAGACTTTGTCTCACCTACTTTGGTCATGTTGTCAGAAAGGACCATTCTCTGGAGAAAGATACCATGTTTGTAAAGTGGAGAGTCAACAAAAGAGGGGAAGGCCCTCAACAAGGTGGATTGACACAGTGGCTGAAATGATGGGGTCAGGTACAGCAAACATCGTGAAGCTGGCACAGGACCCAGCAGTGTTTCATTCTGCTGTACATAAGGTCACTATGAGTCAGAGACCACTCAACACCACCTAACATCAGTTCTAGTGATTTTTTTGTAGACAATTTATACACACACACACACACACACACAAATACATATTTATATATTCGTAGGCGCTCTGGTGGTGTGGTGCCTAATGCATTTGACTGCTAACCAGAAGGCTGGCCGTTCAAACCCACCAGCCACTCCTCAGAAGGAAGGTTGAGCAATCTACTTCCATAGAGATACCACCTTGGAAACCCAAGGAGGGGTTGCTATGAGTCCAAATTGATTTAATAGCAGTGAGTTTGGTTTTGGTTTGGTGTTATATTATTTGTATATGTATGTGTGAAGAATACCGTCTGCAATATGGATTACATCTCAATATAAAGAAAACAAAAATCTTCACAACTGGACCTATAAGCAGCATCACGATAAGTGGAGAAAAGGTTTAAGTCATCAAAGACTTCACATTGCTTGGTTCTACAATCGACACCAATGGAAGCAGCAGTCAGGATATTAGATGAGGTATAGCACTGGGCAAGTTGGCCGCAAGGGCCCTCTTTCAAGTGCTGAGGAGCAAAGATGTCTCCTTGAGGACTAAGGTGCACCTGATACAAACCATAATATTTTCAATTGCCTCATGCATGTGAGAGCTGGACAATGAATAAGGAAGACTGAAGAAGAATTGATGCTTTTGAGTTGTGATGCTGGCGAAGAATGCTGAAAGTACCATGGACTGCTAAAAGAGCTAATACGTCTGTCCTGGAGGAAGTGCAGCCAAAATGCTCCTTGGAAGCGAGAATGGCCAGACTTCGTCTCACTTACTTTGGTCATGTTGTCAGACATGCTTGGTAAGGTGGAGGGTCCACAAAAGAGGGGAAGGCCCTCAATGAGATGGATTGACACAGTGGCTACGATGATAGGCTCAAGTATAGCAAGAATCATGGAGCTGGCACGGGACCGGGTGGTGTTTTGTTCTGCTGTGCATAGGGTCGCTATGAGTCGGACACAATTCTACAGCACCTAACAACAACATATTTACACACACACACACACATATATAAATAATCTCCCTTCTTTTTATGATCTTATTGTTGTAAATACAGGTATGTGTTACTTAAAATCCATGATGTGTTCTGTGAAATAGGACATTATGTGATTCGGCCATTGTGTGACCACCATATTAAAACTTTATGGGAAACTGCTTCTGACCATCCTCATCACTGTTGCTGCCACTGCTGCTGCTGGAACTACTAGCAGAGGATGGAGGAATGGGCGGCAGTGGCAGTTGCTGAGAGGGCACAGAATGAGATGGAGTGAGTTAGGAGGGAGCAAAGCCCAGCCCCTACTGCTGTTCTGCCACCTGAGCAGCAGGAGCAGTTGGGGCCTGTGACTGCTGCCCTTCTGCCCACCAGACAAAGCCTAAAAGCTCATGCTAAAGCCATGTCTCTGCCTCACCTGCCTGTAATCTACTCATAGTCCAGTGCTGCAAGAATCTGGGTTCAGGGTCTTTAGGGAGAATAATAAACAAAAGGATAGTTGTTTTCCTTAAAAAACAAAAAACAAAACAAAACAAACCCTGTGTGGGACAACAAACGTATATGCAGTTGGATGTTGCCCAAATGGGTATTGAATGACACATGCCTACGTTACATTTAAATGTTACAGACCTAAAAGTACATTGTTATAATTATTACTTTATATCATTTTATGTCTTTTAAAGAATCTGTAAGAAAGGAGAACATCTATACCTTTATAATGTTTCTTTTCTTTTCTTTTTTTTTTTT
>NW_006921894.1:475594-485022 GCF_000298275.1 Orycteropus afer afer | reverse complement strand
TTTTTTGGTATTTTCACGCAAATTCTTCTGCTAGTTTGGGTTTAGTCCAATTCTGCATCCTTTCCTTCAAGGCTCAGGGGTCCAAGATTATTTTCTGTGTCTGTGTTAATTGGTTTCCCTTTTCTTTGTTGAAGAGGGTCTGTGCAATCCTTCTGCCTAGTCCGCCATCTTGCCCCGCCTCCTTTTATAATGTTTCTTATAACAATTCTTATATTTACAATTTTTTATTTACTTCATTTGTTCCTATTGATTTGAGTTACCGTCTGTTGTCATTCTCTTTGTCCAATATAGCTTTGCTTGACCTTCCACCTTTGTGTTATTATTGTCAAATATCTATTACATTTTATATGTTATAGGGCCAACAGTACAATTATATATGCATATACATTGTTTTGTACAATTTCTTCTTGAATCAGTTAAAGGAGAAGAGATATAGTTATGCTGTTTATTTAATTGCCTTTCCTGCAGCTTTGTTCCTTTTTGAATTACTGTCTAGAATCACTTGCTTTCAGCCTGAAGGCATTCCTTTAGTATTTCTTATAATGTGGGTTTCTAGCAATAAATTCTCTTAGCATATGTTTATCTGAGAATGTCTTTATTTTATTTTCATTTTTTAAAGATAGTGTTGCTATAGATACGATTTATGTTTGATAGTACTTTGTTTCATCCCGCTGCTTCCTGGACTTTTTTATTTCTGATGAGAAGTCAACTGTTACTCTTATTGGGATTCCCTTGTAAGTGATAAGTCATTTGTCCCTTGAAATTTTCAAGATTTTCTCCTTGTGTTTGGCTTTCACATTTTTACTATGATATGCATTTTTACTATGTTTGTGCATCTCTTTTTATTATCCTACTTGGAGTTCATTTTGCACTTCCTGGATGTGTAGATGAATGTTTTTCAATTAATTTAGGAAATTTCAACCATTATTTCTCTGAATACTTTTTCTACTCCTTTCTCTCCTATCCCTCTGGTACTTCTATTTTGTGTATTTTGGTACAATTACTAGTGTCCCATATCTCTAATACTCTGCTCATTTTTCTTCACTTTTTTCTCTCTCTGTTTTTCAGACTGCCTAATTTCTATCAAGGAGCTCTCCTAGCATAGTGCCTAAGGCACTTGACTGCTAACCAGAAGGCTGGCAGTTCAAACTCACCAGCCACTCCTCGGAAGGAAGACTGGGCAATCTACTTCCATAGTGGGATTGCCTCGGAAACCCAAGGAGGAGTCGCTATGAATCAGGGCCGACTCAACAGCATTTAACAACAACAATTTCTTATCAACCTATTTTCAAGTGTACTAATTCTTTCCCTGCCAGTTCAGATCTACTATTAACCTCCATCAGTGATTTTTTTTTTAAATTGATTATTATAATTTCAAGTCCAGAATTTCCATTTGGTTCTTTTTTATAATTTCCATCTCTTTACTCATATTCTATATTGGATACAACATTGTCATCATACCTTGTTTTGCTTCTTCAATCATAATTCCCTTTAGTTCTCTGAACTAAATAAGGGCTGCTTGAAGTCTTTGTTAAATCTATCTATGCCCTCTCCATCTAGAGAGTTTCTGTTACCTGTATTTTTTCCCTTCCTGAATATGGGTCACATTTTCTAGCTTCTTTGCATATCTTATTTTTTGTTGAAAATTGGACATTTTTGATAACATATTGTATCAATTCTAGAAACTGATTACATCATCCTTAGGATTTGTTGTTTTCTTGTTTCTGTGGTGACTTGACTGGATTATTTAAATGAAGTCTATCTCCTCCATAGTATGATGCCACTGATGTCACTCCTGAGAGGACACAGCCTTGGAGATAGCACAGTCACCCTGGGATGGCATTGATGTTCTAGAAGGGCTCTCATTGACTGTCTCTTTGCCTAATTTTTCTTTAAGCTGTCTGCCTCTGTTGGGATTACATTTGGCTCTTGGGCTCCAGTGATTGCTCTATTGTTTCCCATTGTGCCCCAGGGCATTGCTTCATAGTCTGATGCAATTAAATGAAGACCCCTTTGTAGGGGTAGTTTATGAGCCCAGTGTTTGAAGTTTGTTTTGACTCCATAGAGCTCTTCTTGGCTGCCTTTTTCCCTTGTCTCTTTGGTAAACTAGCTGGCTTACAATTAAGCTTGCTGCTATCACGGAGCTACAAGTTTCCACTCAATTGCTTACCATCTACAGTTTTTATTACTGCCCTTAGACTTGAGCTTCCCCATACTCTGTTCTAAAGAAAGTTAGTTCCTTTGGAAAGAGCTTTGGAATTCCCTGTTCTTGTGGCCTGCCTCTCCCATTTCCCCATAAGGCAAAGTCTCTGAGCCACTGCTTTGAAGCTGGGGGAATGGACATTGCCCCATCTATCTCAGAGGGATATCATTGCTTTATGAGCAGGCCACTGGAGTAGGATAATAGCTTCTAGTCTTCTCAGCTTGTCTCTTCTGGCATAGAACCTCCAATCTATAAGTGAGCTAGAATGAGGGGGATAAGGGCCTCAGTACTCTATCTATGTTTGGGGTATAGTCTGTCCCATAAAATTGGGGGCAAGGAAAAGTGGTGTGGAGCAAGAAAGGCCAAGTGGAGGAAGAAAGCCCTTGGCTTTTCAGTGGCAGTTGCCTGTAACTTAACCTCTACAATATAGACCTATGAATGCCCAGTCTTTCCTATGGAGATGTCATCCCCTTGACTGGAGCTAGGGGAAGGGGAAGGCTGTTTTGGGCCACACCCACCTGGAGAGGGTGAAAGAAAAACTAAGCAAGTTGTGGCTCAAGTGGCACAGACTTCCACTGTTCTCACCAAGATTTAGTAGATTTTCTTGGGGGAAAAAAAAAAAAAAAACTTTCTTAATTTGCTACATGCCCTTAGAACAGTTTTCTAAGATTTTAAATGGTTACATTTTAATAGTTTTCACTAGTTATAGTTGTTTCACTTGGGAGCAGGTCTGTGGAGTTCCTTATACCATTCTGGAGTGACAGTGTTGCTCTCCAAAAGTCCTGCCACAGTCCTTCCTCCTGAAAGTTTCAGGAGCCTGATGCAGGAGATTGAATTATTAACAGGCCTCTGGAGAACAACATATACTCAAAACAGCTTGGTCAGCCACCATCTTTGAGTGGAACACAGCTGTTTGTTTTCTAATCAGGTCAAAATACCATGGACAAAAGATTTAGTCAGCATGCAACACATACATGGCCTTGTTTACGACGACAGTTACTGAACCATTTTTAACTAGTTTGAAGCCTTGTCCTAAGGGTGCGCCTTGAAGGCCTGAAGTGTGCAGAACATAGATCTAGTCCCAACACCTGAGGACTGAGCAGTTGCATGACTTACTGATGTAGAGGTGGCACTAGAACCTGGGTTTCCTGACCAGTGTTCAACCCCACTAAGAGGAACTAATGCTGAAATGTCCCAGGCATAAAGACAGCAGAAAAAAATCTCTAGCTTAAGACTTAAAAGTTACAAAGCAAATTTTTTAAAAAGACTTATAAGTCACTCATCAGGCATCTGACCAAGGTTCACCATGTTATTTGTTTTTCTGTTTGAGCTAAAAATCACCAAAAAGATGATGTGTGACTGAGTTGCTACTCTGTAGCTATCATTGGATAGGATTTCTGCATCTAAGAGAATTTCCTAGACTGGATTCTAAACTTAGACTGGATTAGAAATTTTTTTCTGTAAGGCACATTATAGGAAAAATAACTATAAACCATTCGCAATATTGCCATTTCTTGCTCTTTAAGTTAAAAAAAATTAGTTTCATTTTTATAACCAAGATTCTCAAAAACCATTCCCCCTGTAGAGAATTCTATACATTTTTATCTCTACCACTCTATTTTACTTTACTTTATTGCTTTCCTAATAAAGCTGTTTATTAATATTGAGAATGACACACTTGATTGAGGCCACTTTTAATCAAAACAGTTTACATTTCTACTTATCCACATAAAAGGCTCTTTTGGGCCTTTCAAGAGGTTAAATGCCTGCTCTCATAAACAATTTTGATGTCTTTCTGTTACGTTGTGGCACAATGTCATCATAAAGCCCTGTCAGTCTTCATCATTTCTGCTTAATCAGAGACCTCAGATTCATACTTACATTCTTCATGTCTCTATCTGGTGATTTCTTAACATGTGTAGAGAGAGTAGGCAGTTTAAACAAAGCAAACTGACTGACATCACAGTGGCTTCAAAAGTTATTTTTTAGTTTCAGTACTTTTTCAATTCACAAATGAATAAGATATTAAATTCAACAACCCCTTCAGGTACATTATGATGTTTAACATTGGAATTCTTGTTTAGTAGAGTTTAGTGCTCTCAGTTTACTGCCAGCCCTTCCAAGAATCCTGGTCTACAAGAATACATTCATTCCTGGAGACTGTTCAATGGACCTCATAATCATGGCCCTTCTAAAAATAAGACTTGGCACAGGGTCATCCTGAGATTCTAACACATTCAGTGTTAGAAGCAAACTCTGGAACCAGACTACCTGGGTTCAAGTCCTGGCTCTGTCATCTACTAATTATATGACTTTAGGCAAATAACCTCTGTGCCTCAGTTTTCCCATCTCTAGAACTGGGATAATAACTACTGGTTATCTCATATGTTATTTTTAAGGATTAAGTGACTTAGTTTAATGAGTTAAAGTGCTTTAGAATAGTGTTTGGCACATGGGAAGTTCTATGCAAGTGTTAACTGTTATTGTTGTTATTAAGTAAGTGTAGTACCCCTCCTGTGTGCTCCTATAGGATCTCTGTCATTCAGCCTGTGCTCTGAGTGTCTGCTTTTGCTGACCCCTCTGCCAAGTGCTGGATGGAATCATGCAGGCTTTTTTCACTCTTGCTCACAATATAAGCTTCTCATGGACAAGAGTAGTCTTGGCTTTCTCTGTGTCCTGGGAAAATCCTGGTGACTAGCATACAATGAGTGCTCAGTGTTTGCTGAATGCAGGCTCTGGACCTGACAGAAGTGATGGCTGACTGCGTATGAGATTATCCAAGGTACTAACACACACACATACACACACACACAACCCAGTTGTCATTAGGTTGATCTAAGAAGTAGAACTGTGTAAGAGTGTGTAACAGTAGAACTGTTCTCCACAGGGTTTTTAATGGCTTGTGTTTTTGGAAATAGATCACCAGACCTTCCTTTTGAGAGCAATTATTCTGGTTTTTAAAGCTTCTGTGTGCTAGAAGCTAGCCTTAATAAAGTGTGAAATATGAGGAGAACAGAGTAAAATTATATAGATCTGATGTAGCAGTTCCTTTTCCTTAGATTTTTGACCTGTGATTTTTTTAGTGTTTTCCTTAATATACACAAAATAATAAATTATATTATCTCAACAATACAATTAATACAACCCTGGAATGTGCTGTGACTTTATCTCAACTTCTGAAGAAATTAATGCTGAAGCCAAAGCCAGGCACAATATTGAGAGGTCTTGGAACTACTTGAAAACCTCTTGAAATTTATAAGCAGTACAAAGAGGAACTCTAAGCTGATAGCTTGAATCTTGCTTCTACGTTTGGTTCATGATTGCCAAGGGACCACAGCCTTAGCATCTTCAGAAATAATAACCACAACATTTTTTTTCAATAATTTAGCTACAATACAAACCATAAACAGATACCAGATATGCATACCATATACTCTGGGTGTGCAATAACACACTGCTGGGCAATCCTACTTCCGTAGTGATACTGCCTCAGAAACCCAAGGAGGGGTCGCTATGAGTCGGGGCTGACTCGACGGCAAGTAACAACAACAACAACAATGAAAGTGAGCTTTCTATCTCTCAAAGGGCAGTTAAAATATTTATAAGATGAAGAACTGGGAACTAGAATAGCAGTACCTGGACTCTGACTTACAAATATCTTGCCTGACTTATAAACAACTTTACCTGGATCCTCCTCTTTCTGGTGCAGAGAGGCTAAAGAGGACATGAACAGGGGGGAGAGTTCATAAGAGTAGACCAATGGCATCTCCATAATTCTGTCTTTAAGAAGAATCTGCTCATGGTACTGGGTTTTTCCAGAAAACAAAATTAGAATTCTTTCTTAACATATGATGTCCAAATCTCTCAAAAATGCTAGAATTTTTATGAAGAATGCCAAATATCCTAGAAATTGTTTCAGACAGCAGAACCTCTGTTAGCATAGCCAGTTAGCTCCTTCATTCTTAAGAGCCCTGCCAGTAAGAACCCCTACCAGCCTTCCAGGAGGGCTGCAGTATTATTTTCCACACATTTCACAGAAATGTTTGCATGCTAAATACCATTTTTTCAAATCGACATTGAGTAGCAATCACTTTAGCCATAAATAGGAGCCCCGGATTCCCTCTGTATAGCATACACAAGTCACAATTTCTCTGAACCCCTGAGCCCCTGGCCTGCTCATTTGTTCCAAGTGAGAAGCTTGGATTAGACCTGAGCTTCTGACCTTTAATGTACAAATGAATCCCCTAGGGACCTTGGTGAAATGCAGACTCTGAGTCAGGGGTCTGCATTTTCTACAAGCTCCAGTGATGCAGATGCTGCTGGTCCTTGTACCACATTTTTAGTATAGAGGAATTGTTGTTGCTGTGTCATGAAGTCAATTCCAACTCATGTTGTTGTTGTTGTTATGTGCCTTCGAGTCAGATACAATTCACAGCGGTCCCTCCTTGGGTTTCTGAAGCGGTATTACTATGGAAGTAGATTGCCTTCCTTCCAAGGAGTGGCTGGTGGGTTTGAACCGCCAACCTTCTGGTTAGCAGTCAAGTGCCTTAGGCACTATGTTACCAGAGCTCATAGCAACCCTATGTAACAAGATAGAACTCCCCCAAGTTGTTTGTTAGACTGTAAGCTTTCAGGCACAGATCACCAGATCTTTTCTCCTGTGGAGCTCCTGGTGAATTTGAAGCACCAACTTTTTTGTTAGCAGCTGAGCATTTAACCACTGTGTTCTCAGGGCTCCTTCACAGAGGGATAAGATGAATTATTTCGTTTAATCTTCCCACTCTCCCTGTGTTATAGGTATTAGCCTCATTTTACTGTTGAAGAAATGGAACTTAACTTGAGCCAACAGTTGCATGCAGGGCTGGACCCCATGCTTGGGTTTAAGTGGCCCCTGAATTGAGCTACTATAAAAGCTATGCTCCTTCCATTTCCTTCTGGGGCTGAAAGAGGAGTCACTGCAATGTTCAAAGTCATGTAACCCTCTTAGTAGGGAGTAGCTTAGCCATGATGAAAATCTATACTGACATAAACCTGAAATAATGTATAGTTTTGTTTGTTTTTCTTAGAGGAATATAAGGATATGCCAGGTAAATCCCAAAATTTGTTAATATAGGGAGTATTGTTGCATATTAGAAAGCTATTTTAAGCTTTTTTAAGTCTATTTAAAATGAGCCTTGGATTGATTCCAAGATGACGGAATAGGCGGAAAGTCTGCACAGACCCTCTTCAACAAAGAAAAGGGAAACCAATTAACACACACAGAGAAGATAATCCTGGACCCCTGAACCTTGAAGGGAAGGATATACCAGTGGGCCCCAACTAGCAGAAGAATTTGCATGAAAATACTAAAAAAGGAGATATATGGACCTGTGGTCTGGCAGCAACCCAGAGCAATCCTGATGGCACAGATGGCTTGGAGATTCCCGAGTGGTGGTATGACTCAAAAATTAACCTGAAAATCAGTGCTGCTAGCCACGGACTGCATGGAGGACTGTTCTGCTGGCTGTGGAGTTGAAGGGGAAGCAATGGTGAAGAGGAAGACAGGCTGAGCTGTGGACTTTTGCCGGTCTGGAGGATACCGCCATTTTGAATGTTTACAAGCAGCTTGACCATTTGGGATATTTAAAGACAGTGCCCTACCAGATTCCAGGAGATTAAGAAGAGGTTCTGCTTTCCAGTAACCCCAAGGACACTCCAGACCTGGATGACAGAAAAGATGCGACATTCTTTTTGTTACTCTTATACCCCACACCTGCTTGGTGAACGGAGGTGCAGCCACCCTCACTCCCACACACCTTCTGGGCCCACAGGAACTCCATCCCAGTCTGTGTGCTTGGACGGAGCCTGGGTGCCCTGCCCTGTCCTCCACCGATTTTTTTATTTTATTTTATTTTATTCTCTTTCTTTTTCTTGGTGTTTAGTTTGCTTGTATTTCTCTGTATTAAAACTACTATTATTATTAATACTTTTGTCCTTTTTACTATTCTTGCCCTCCCAGGTCCTAGTTTACACTTGTTTTTTTTCTTCTCTCGGTTCCTGGTTCAAACCCTTTTTTATTATTATTTAAATTCTCCCCCCCACCTTTTATTTTCTCCTGGTCAACCCCATTCCTTGTTTTTTTTTTTTTTTTTTTTTTTTTTTTTCATTTTTCCCATTTTTTTCTTTATTATTCTCCTACTCTACCTTTTTTCTCTTAGTACCCTATCCCCAGATATTGCAGGTTTTCTTGTTTTTTTCTTCTTTTCTCCCTTTTTCTTTTTTTGGTTACTGTTCCTGTGTGATTACATGGTATATTTTTTGTGCATGTGCTTTTAGTGTTTTCATGGTTATTCAATTGTAATTTTTGTCTAACTGAGTGGGAGATGGCAACAGTCCCTATAAGATACAAGTACACCCACACCTCCTGCACCTTCACTTACTGAGCAAAAGCCACCACCTCCTTCTCCACCAATGGGTGAACAATAAAAACCCACAAAGAAGAGCCTGAATAACACTTAGCAGCTATTCACAGACAGTTAACAGAGATCTTAATACAATACCACGATTCCTTGATGACAATAGATCATCACAGTCCACACAAAAAAGCAAGATAAAGTGGTAGAAACAAAGGAACAGGATACAGACCCAGAACACATCCCTGAGGAAGAAGCAGCATTGGAACTCTCTGATAAGGAATTCAAAAGAATGATATTAAGGTATCTTCAAAGGATTGAGACACAGACAAAAGAAAACACAGAAAAAATCCCTAGAAGAATTTTGGAAGAAAATACAAGAACGAAATGACAAAATCAATGAAAAATTAGAAATGATTCTAAATCTACAGATGGAAATCTATAAGATTAATACTAAATTGTTAGATAACACATTGGAAGGGCAAAGGAGAACTGATGGAATGGAAGAAAGAATTAATGAGATTGAAGACAAATACCTGAATACTTTGGAAAATGATCAATCAGAAAAAAAAAATCAAAACAAAATAAAGAAAGCCTAAGGTTCATGTGGGATACCATCAAAAGGAATAATCTATGTGTCACTGGAATTCCAAAACAGGAAGAGAATAATGAAACCATTGAGAAAATTGTCCAAGATTTGCTCAAGGAGAACTTCCCTGATATGATGAAAGATGAGAATATATCCATTCAGGAAGTCCAACAAACCCCAAACAGAATAGACCCCAAAAGAAAATCACCGAGACATATCATCATCAAACTCACCAAAACCAAAG
>NW_006921894.1:466203-471739 GCF_000298275.1 Orycteropus afer afer | reverse complement strand
TGTACCTCACACCATACACAAAAACAAACTCCAGGTGGATCAAAGACTTAAATGTGAAACCCAAAACTATAGAGTTCCTCAAGCAAAAACTAGGGGCAAATTTATGGGCTGTAATATATGGTATAACTCATATATTAGCATAACTCATTATTAGACTATCAAGCATATCTCAAAATTCACAAACAGCAGAAGAGAACCCAGATGACTGGGACCTTCTAAAAATTAAATTTTTATGTGCTTCCAAAGACTTTTCCAAAAGAGTCAAAAGAGAACCTACAGATTGGGAAAATATATTTGGTAATGACATACCTGACAAGGGACTTATCTCTAGATTTTATGGAATACTTCAACACCTCAATAACAAAAAGACAAACAATACAATTAAAAAATGGGCAGAAGACAGGAATAGACACTTCACCAAAGACGATATTCATGCAGCCAACAAACATATGAAGAAATTCTCAGGATCATTAGCTATTAGAGAGATGCAAATCAAAACAACAATGAGATACCATCTTGCTCCAGCACTAGTAGCAAAGTTCAATGAGACAGAAAGTAACAAATGCTGGCAAGCATGTGGAGAGATTGGGACTCTCATACACTGCTGGTGGGACTGTAAAATGGTACAATCATTGTGGAAAGCAGTATGGTGACTCCTTCAAAAGTTGGAACTAGAAATACCATTTGACCCAGCCATTCCATTACTAGGTATATATCCTAAAGAAGTGAGATCCATGACAAGAACAGACATATGCACACCCATGTTCGTTGCGGCACTCTTTACAATAGCCAAAAGATGGAAATAACCTAGGTGTACATCAACTGAGTAATGGATATCCAATCTATGGTACATACACACAATGGAATACTATGCAACCCTAAAGAATAATGTAGAATCTGCTAACCTTCCATAACATGGAAAAGTATTATATCAATGTTGAATAATTGTTCAAGAAAAATCTGAAATAAGCCATCTTGATTGGCAGGGGCAAATATATGCACCTATTGGTTTTCCTGCTGAAGTCCTATTTCCCTCATCCACATGAAATCTCTGGAAAGTCTCTTGGTGATGCTTCTGCTCCCTCTATCTTCTGCCCCAGTATTTGGAGCACAAACATGTGTTCTGGCCAATCTGAGGACTCAGCAGTGACATCAGTGTCTTCCATGCAGCTAGCTGCTGATGTAACTAGTCTATTTAATGCTGCTAGTAACCAGCAGAGTTTGGTTCTGCTTTGACAGCTCCTCCTACAGCCAAAACTATTGTTAGGACCTATGTGTCCCTCCTATTTACCCTAAAAAAGAAAAGCAAAGGCTATTCTGGGTACAAGGCTTGTAGCCAGTTTCTGCAGTGCTATCACAACCCAGCCTCCCACGTGGCCACCAGGGACTTTTCTGAAAACTGCAATGACAGGCAAAGGCTACTCCGTGAGTCTTGTCCCTAATGCCGGTGTAAGGCAGGAGGTCCAGGGGAGGTCTCACAGTATATGAACAAACTGTGTAGACCTCAGAGGAGATCAT
The DNA here is from genome assembly GCF_000298275.1 of Orycteropus afer afer. Lineage (NCBI taxonomy): Eukaryota > Metazoa > Chordata > Mammalia > Tubulidentata > Orycteropodidae > Orycteropus > Orycteropus afer. The sequence goes on along the minus strand of NW_006921894.1, from coordinate 470,221 downwards.
GCCTGCACACAATGAACCAGGAAACCATCCTCCCAGGATGTATCCATGTTCCATCTTTGAGTGGCCTTCTGTGGCTACCTGGGATTCTTTTCTCTAATGGCTATCTCCTATAAATGAAAACTGTGTAGTGAGACTTAGAGTCCTGACTGTGTGGGACTCACCCTGGTGTGTTTGTACTACCATGCACTGAGAAGTAAAGAAGAGAGAGGGAGAACAGGAGCAAAACAAGAGGAGTATCCCTGTGGTGGATGACATCTCACTCTGGTCTCAGTGCAGGGAAGGCTGAGGGTAAGAACCCCCATCAGTTAGAGGCTGTGAGCAGGAGCACATAGGGAAGGTCTAGCCAGAAGTGGCTCTTGCAGTGGGAAGCAGAAAAGTCACTGACTTCCAGAGCACCGCTTGGTACAGCTGCCTGTGGTAAGTTGTGCTTGTCCTTTCTTCTGCATTGAAAGCATTCAGTAGAGATCAGGGAGAAATACTATGTGGAGATTTGCAGATATTCCCATTTCTGCCTTGCCTGGGTTGATGTTTACCTGTTAAACAGATTATCTAGCATAACAGACAAAGATGAGCTGTCTGGCTGCATCTGCTTGCCTGTATGTGTGTTTCAGTGGGAGGCTAGGCTGAGAGATATAGGGTGCCACAGTGAACAGTAGCACTGGATACTCAGCAGATCTCAGGATTTAAGATCCTCGAGTTATTATCTGCTCTGGGACACCACCACTCCTGATACAGGCTCACTGCTTTATGCTGAGAGCAGTTGGTAATTGGTGGCCACAGTCTGTGGCCAGAGTCACAGCATTTGAGTCTAGCATCTGAGCTGGGCCCAGATTGCTGAGCTGGAGGGATGCTGTGAACTTGAGGGGGCTGCACCAAGCCTAGACCCACTGCAGAGGACTGATTATGTCAAGTGACCACCTGAACAACACCACCCTGATGGAGGCTCAGGTTGAAGACCCGTTATTGAGGAAAAAGTATCTTCCCTTGGGTCACCCCAGTGGCGTACTTTCTGACTTGCTCTGTTGTTCTTGGAGTTTGTCTGAGAGCAGAGCTGAGCAGAGTAGAAATTCTTGAGAAGTTTCTTTCTACCTAGGAGAGATCTTCCATCTCTGAGCCCATCTTGAGGGGGTGGGTGGTGATGGAAGGGTTCTCTTTAGAAAGATATATTTCAAGTTTTTCCTCTTCTTTAAAGTCTGCAATTGGATTGATTGTTCCTTTTGGATAGGTTATGTATCAATATAAGGTTTGCTGCGTTGGAGTTTTTTTTTTCCCAAAAAAAGCTGTGTAATTCAAGCTGAAACCTCTTCTGGAAAATTGTATTCCTCACTGTTAGACTGATACATACTTTTTTCCACTCTGAATCTTTGAAAACACACTTTTAAAGAGAAGATGTTTTTCTCAGGATATGGTGGTTGATGGGAAGAGTTCTTAGGCCATTGATGTTGTTAATTAGTGGAAATAATAGGCTGTAACTCTGAGAAGGAGGCAAAGAGAGCCAGAGAAAGTGAGAGGAGGAAAGGTAGACAGATGGTGGGGGTGGGGACAGGAACATCCAAAAAAAGCGAGCTTCCCAACTGGGAGGAAAGAAGGTTACTTGTGCAGCTGTGTGTTTTCTGATATACTTTTCCAAATTAAGTGTAGGGTGGCAGTGAGGATGGATTTTAAATGAATACTATACAGGAATTATGACTTTTTGTATGTTATTTTTTCCATTTATAGCAAGGCAGAGCGATATACTTTTAAGAGGTTTGTAATTGTTCTTATTCCTCTGCTATCTATTTTTTTTCCCAAAAAAATCCTATCAGTCATCCTTGATTTGAATATATCTAGCTAATTTTTTTTTTTCTGAAGATAACATGAAACTTTAAATTCTAAATGCATGCTAAAAAGTCTCTGTATGGACAAATGCTTTGACTGCTAACCAGAAGGCTGGCAGTTCAAACCCACCAGCCACTCCTCGGAAGGAAGGTTGGGCAATCCTACTTCCGTAGTGATACTGCCTCGGAAACCCAAGGAGGGGTCGCTATGAGTCGGGGCCAACTCGACGGCACATAACAACAACAACAACAAGAAGTAAATAATAAAGATACCACTGTAGCTGGATGCACTGGTAATGTCTGCAATCTAAGGATTCTTTATCAATATCATTGTTGCTGTCACCTGGCCTGCCAGGCTCTTAGAGGCACCTGGTATAGGAAGGTGGACCTGGGCTGGAGTCAGTCAAATGTGACCACGCCATACCTGGCTATCTGAGGGACCCTATGCAGCTTCATCTCCCAGTTTTATTATTATGCAGAATATTTTATGTAAAAATATATTCATATAAATGGAATGATATAAAAAAGATAATGTAGCAACCATGAGGCTCTTTTTCCAGTTACATTTAATACTTCCTTAAAGTAGTAATTGTTGCAAAATAGGAAAATCTTTAGCAAAACTTGAGCACCATAGAAATATTTGGTAAATGGGTGGCTGAATGTAGTTCCGTGCTAGACACTGTTTAGAGTAAGTTAGGCAGTCAGGGTCTTTTCTCTCCAGGGAGAAAAGTGTATATATGTAATATATGTATTACTCAGTGTATATATGATGAGCACCTACTGTGTGCAGGCATGGAGGATATTATGGATGAAGAGGGTACTGTCCTAAGGCCCACTTCATGGTGGAAAAAGGCCAGAAAGTGGACAATACAAGACTGTGATGAATGTTGGACAAACTTAGAATGTCATGCTAAGTGAGCCCTCCACAGTGGCAGTCACCCATCTTCAAGGAGTTAGGGAAGAGAGCATAATGTAAGATAAAGCTGACAGATGGTAAAAAACAAAAACTGGCAGGTGGCACCAAATGTGAGTCCTTCTGTGGGGTGGTTCTTCTCCCTTCCTGATGTTCTACCTGACATAGGATAGGGTAGAGAGGCTATGCCATCCCACCCTCAAGAGTACTAAAGTTCAAAATATATAATACAATCAGTATGATTACAGCTCTTATTGTTTGGCTTTCTGAACTCAAATCTGTGAAGTTATTCTTACAACAGCTGAATTTCCCCCACCTTAACCAAGTTTAATGACTGTGAATTTTCATTCAACCTTCATCCCTCCCTCTATCATCCCTCAGCTCCCACGCCTGCACAGGGACTGCTCAGGAGCACTACACTAAAAGGTTCTCCTTCCCCTGTGGACTGCCTTGTCAGATGTCATACCACACAGGCAAGCACACTTGGTCATGATGTATTATTTGTTTGATATGCTTTTGGAGTCTGTTGGCTAGGATTTTGTTGAAGATTTTTGCATGTATATTCATGAGGGCTATTGGTCTGTAGTTTTCCTTTCTAGTGGTATCCTTGCCTGGTTATAGTATCAGGGTTATGCATGCTTCATAAAATGAATTTGGGAGGATTCCATCCTTTTCTGTATTCTGGGATAGTTTGAGTACGATTGGTGTCAGCTCTTCTCTGAATGTTTGGTAGAATCCTCTAGTGAAACCTGAACTTTTTTTTGTTGGTAATTTTTTTTTTTTAATGACCTATTCAATTTCTTCTTTTGTTATGAGTCTGTTCAAATTTTCTACCTCAGTCTGTGTTAGTTTAGGTAAGTGGCATGTTTCTAGAAATCTGTCCATTTCTTCTAGGTTTTCATATTTGTTGGAGTACAGTTCTTAATAGTATACTGATATCATCCTTTTTTATTTCTGTTGTTATGACATCGCCCAGTTCATTTCTTATTGTGTTATTTGCATCTTCTCCTTCTTTTCCTTGTTAAGTTTGCCAGTGATTTATCTTTTCAAAGAACCAACTTATAGTCTTTTTGATTTTTTCCTATTGTCTTTCTATTTTCTGTTTAATTTATTTATTTCTGCTCAAATCTTTATTATTTCTTTTCTTCTGGTGACTACGTTGTTGTTGTTGTTATGTACCATTGAGTTGGACTCGACTCATAGTGAGCCCTCCTTGGGTTTCTGAGGCAGTATCACTACAGAAGTAGATTGCCCCATCTTCCTTCCGAGGAGTGGCTGGTGGGTTTGA
>NW_006921894.1:459863-466053 GCF_000298275.1 Orycteropus afer afer | reverse complement strand
TTTTTTTTTTTTTTGCTGTTTGTGTTTATTACTATAAATTGCCCTCTGATCACTGCCTTTGCTATGTCCAGAAGACTCTAGTATGCTGTGTTCATTCTCATTTTGATTTCCTTGAAGAAATTTTTAGTTCATTTTTTGTTTCTTCTCTTATCCAGTGGTTTTTTCAGGAAGATACTATTCAGTTATCATGTGTTTACTCTTTTTCCATTGATCTTCCTATTGTTGATTTCTAATTTTAGAGCACTGTGATCCAAGAAGATGCTTTGCAGTATATAAATGCTTTTAAATTTATTGAGGCCTGCTTTGTGGCCTAACATATGGTCTATCCTGGAGAATGTTCCATGTGCACTGGAAAAGAATGTATATTGTGCTGTTGTTGGGTGCTCTGTAAATGTCTATAAGGTCAAGTTGGTTGATTGTATTGTTTAGTTCTCCATCTTTGTTGAGTTTCTTTCCAGTTATTCTATCTTTCATTGAAAGTAGTGTATTAAACTCTCCTAATATGAGCGTGGAGTCATCTATTTGTCTTTTCAATTCTGTTAAAGTCTGATTTATGTATTCTGGGTGTGTATATATTTATTGTGATTATGTGCTCTTGTTCAGTTGATCCTTTAATCATGATATAATGTCCTTTGTTGTCTCTTACGGTGGTTTTTGTCTTAAAGTCTATTTTTCAGAAATTAATATTGGCACTCCTGCTCTTTTTTGATTCCCATTAGCTTGATCTATCTTTGTCCAGCCTTTGATTGTTAGTCTATTTTTGTCTTTGTGTCTAAGGTGAGTCTCTTGCAGACAGCATATTGATGGATCATGTTTTCTTAGTGCAGTGTAGTAAATTACATGGTATGTCTTTTTTAGCAATAGTCTTTGTAAACTCTGTGGTGAAATTTGCCATGAGCAACTGAGTAGCTTCTGATTGTTAAAGTTCTCCAACTGGTGCATTTCTGTTGGAGCATCATGAAGCAATCTTCTGGAAAGTTCATGCTCTCTTAGGTGTATAAAAAGCCAAAAGCAAACTCACTGCCGTAGAGTCAGATCTGACCTGTAGTGACCCCTCCTTGAGTTTCCAAAGCAGTATCACTATGGAAGTACATTGCTCAACCTTCCTTCTGAGGAGTGGCTGGTAGGTATGAACTGCCAGCCTTCTGGTTAGCAGTCAGATGCCTTAGGCACTGTGCCAGCAGAGCTCCTTCTTGGGTACAGAGAATTCTGATATTGGGATTGGTTTTGCTACTCTGCCAGGCTTTAAATGAGCCCTCCTAGAGGCAGAAGGAGTCTCTCTGACTGCTGGCTGAGAAAGGCATGCTGCTAAGAGAAATGTACTGCTGAGAGACACACTGCTGAGAGAGAGATGCAAGAAGCATGCACTGCTGAGAGAGAGACATGCTATGAAGAAAGACTGAGATAGACTGTTGGCTGAGAGATGGCTGGCTGAGAGACAGCCAGCTGAGAGAGACTGAGCATGTTCCTGAACTTGAACTGTAGCCTGTTGCTTCCCTAATAAACCCCATAATCTGTGAATTTGGTATGGCCACTGCAGCAAATCATTGAACCCAGCAGAGAGGTGGTGAGTGCCATGAGAGGAATGGTTGGTGTCAAGGTTAGTAAGAGGGCTGGAGGGTGACAGCATGTCTGGCCTCTTAGGAGCAGGCATTGGACTGCTGATTGTGATTCTGTCCTGCACTTGTGTAGTTCGAGGAGGTCAAAAGATGCTGCCTTCTTGCCCTTTTAGCACTTAGCTACTCTGTGACTCTTTGTGTCTGGAGTGGTGCATTTAATCCACTTACATTCAGCATAATTATCAACAGGTATGAATTTATTGCTGTCATTTTGTTATGTGCTTTTTTGTGGTGATGGTGATTTCTTTGTTCCATATAAGTCTCTGTGCTGAGCTCATTTTGTTTACAAATTTTGTTATCATTTCTTTTGTTGCTATTGTTTTAGTATTTGCTATGAATGTACTTCCCTTTTTTATTTTGATGCAAAGGTTTATTAATTTTCTTTGAGGTTACCCTGTAATTTATCATTTTCTTCCCAAGTTTGGAACAGCCTGTTCTATCTTCAAATTGTCTTGATTTCCTCACCATTTGGAAGTTCTCCACCTACACTATTTATTCCCTCTTTTTTGGTTTTTAGTTGTCCTCATTTACCAATTTATGTCTCTAGTTCCCTGTTTACAGTCTTGTAAACTTATTGTACTTTGGATACTTCTATAACTGGGTTGCTTCTGGATTATGTCATCAGGTGTGTTAATCATTGGTTGGTGTCTGCTGTTTTTGGTTCTCTGTCTGAAGGACTCTCTTTAATATCTCTTGTGAGTTTGGTCTGGTTTTAACAAATACCCTTAATTTCTTCTTATCTAGAAATGTCCTAATTTCAGTATAGTATTTGAGGGACAGGCTTTTTTTTTTTTTTTTTTTTTTGGTATATAATTCTTGGATGGCAATTTTTTTCTTCCAGGGTTTTATATATATATCATTTCATTGCTCTCTCACCTTCATGGTTTCTGCCAAGAAATCAGAACTCAGTCTTATTAGTTGTCCTTTGTAGGTAACTTTGTTTTTCTTATACTGCTTTCAGGATTCTTTCCTTATCTTTGGTTTTGGTAAATTTGATTATGATATATCTCAGTGATTTTCCTTTGGGATCTATTCTCTTTAAGGAACTTCTTGAATGGATATCTTCTTATCTTTCATTGTATTAAGGAAATTCTCTTCCAACACCTCTTTGACAATTTTCTCTGTGACTTTGTCTATTTCTGTTCTGGAATTCTGATTACACATAGGTTTTTCCTCTTGATGTTATCCTACCTGAATCTTAAGCTTTCTTCATTTTTTCAAAAAAACTCTTTTTTTCTGATTGATCCTTTAACAAAGTAGTATTGAGGTATTTGTCTTCAATCACATTCATGCTGTCTTCTATTGATTCAATTCTACTCCTTTGCCCATTCAATGTGCTATCTATTTCTGAAATCTTAGTATTAAGCTTCTGGATTTCTATTTGTTCTTTTTGTATCATTTCTAATTTTTTGTATATTTTGTCAGTTTGTTCTTGTATTGTTTTCCTAAATTGTCCTAGAGTTTTGTCTGTGTATTCCTGAATTTTGTCAGTGTTTTCCTTGATCTGTCTCTGAATCCATTGAAGGTACCTAAATATAATTCTTTTGAATTCTTTCTCAGGGAGTTCCAATGCTGCTTCTTCCTTGGGGATGTTTTCTGGTCCTGTATCTTGGACCCTTGTTTGTACAACTTTATCTTTCTTCTTTATGTGGACTGGGATGATCACTTGTCTCTGAGACATTGTGATGTCACTGTATTTGTATTATATTGGTAATTGTGTATTGGTGTGATTTGCCCAAATTTTCTTTACTTTATTCTGTTTTGATATATCTATGTCAGCAGGATACTGTGCTCCTCTATTTGCTAGTTGGCAGCACTTAGGCACTCACCACCTGTCTCCTAGTGGGTGTGTCAGAGAATGAGTGTGTGCACAGATCTCTGTTAGCTGTTCATGAAGAGCAGTTGAGGGTGAGCTGGTATTGGCTATCATGTACTGTTGGTCGGCTGGTGCAGAATCCAGTGGTGGCCCTTACTCAGTGGATGAAGCTTTCTAGTTGTCAGCCTCCAGTGTGGTTGCCTGTGCTGTCCTCAGCAAGTGGAACCTATTCTTAGGTGGCTGTCCAGATCAGAAAGCCGGTTGCAAATATTCAAAATGGCTGCACCCTCAGGCCAGCTGGCAGTTCAAAGCTTTGTTTGTCTCCTTCTTCACTGTTTTCCTTTCTAGTTGTTAGCCACCAGTGAAGTTGTCTATGCAGTCATTGCTAAGCAGAAATGATTCTTAGGTTGTTGCTTGTATTGGAACACCACTTGTAAATACTCAAATTGGCCTTGCTGTCAGTACAGTCAATAGTCCACACTTCCACTTGTCTCCTTATTCACTGTTTTCATTCAGGTTCTTCTACTAATTGGTATTTAATCCACTTCTTTATCCTTCCCTTCAAAGCTCAGGGTTCCAGGATAATCTTCTGTATCTGTTTCAAGTAGTTTCTCCTTTCTTTGTTACAGAGGGTCTGTGTAACTTGTCTGTCTGTTCTGCCATCTTGTCAGAAGTTTCCCTCAGCAAAATGTTATTCATGGCTTCCTTTATCCTCTTCACTGGCACAGTAATACTGAGATTGGTGACTCTCCATTTTGCATAGGTCTTTTAATCACAAGCAATCACTCATGGCTCCAGCCCACAGCACAGATGCTTTTCATGGATCTTTCACATCTTCTCTGATGTGCACTCATACCAAAATGTGTCCTGTGTCCTGGTAGCAGCAGCTATCTCTTAGAGCACATCTGGACAGATAACTGAACCCACAGGCCTGCAGTGGTGGCCACAGCATCCCAGACCCATTTCTTGGCCTCTGTTGTCCCAAAGCCATTCATGGATTCACTTCTTATTTATGAAACCACATACCTACCAACCAGGCCCCACCCCATGCTGGGCATCATTGATGTGAAATAAATAATCAGGTTTCTGATCATGGTTTAGTATGAGAAAGAGACTAAAAGACACACAATTGAAAGTGGTTCAAACAGACTACTCCAAAACCAATCAACTGGAGAAGGCTTCACAAGGGGTTGTCCCTAAGAATGAGACCTTGAAAGACATTTTACAGGGGAAGCATTGAGATCAGGTGTCCCAGATAGGGAAGATCATGAGCAAAGGCAGAGTCAAGAAACAGTGTTTCTGGTTTTGTAAGGATAACACAGACTTCATTTGTGTGTGAACATATATGAGAACATATTTATGTCTGCACCCTCAGTTGCACAAGTCTCTTCACTAGCAGTGATTTCAGGCTTCGCAAGGAGATCTGTCCCCATGCCCCCACCTTTCACCTCCCCCACCCCTGTTAATATTTCTGATAATCCCAGGGAGGCCTATGAGTATGGAAACATCTGGTGCTCCTCTAGAGGCTTCCTCCCCGAGGAAGGAGACCTTCATACAAGTCCCTGGAGGCTGAACTAAGCACATAGGACCCTGAAGGGTCAGAGGTGAGCCATTAGACCTTCAGGGAGCTTCCTGGAGCACAAGGGGTGGGGAAGACGTGGAGGAGGGAGGCTGGTACTACACAGGTAGTTGATTGTCTTGAGTCATCTGGTGCCTGCTGTGTTCCAGGGACAATGGTGTCCATCCTGCCCTTTTGCTGTCAGCTGGCATGTAGCCAGGACATCTCCCACAGTTTCAGTTATTCATAGCCACTGTCTGAACTACAGGGCACACAAGAGGGCCAGCCAGAGAAGGCAAGGAGGTTGTGGATGTGGTCTGCCTTTCCCAACAAGTCTACAGGTGCTCAATTCAATCTACCTTAGTCCAGTGGGCACATCTATGTATCTGTGTGCCTAGGCAGAGGTGTGAGGCAATGCCAAGGAAAAGTCATGGAAAGGTTAAGAAAACCCTTGATCTATCTCCAATCCCAGACTCTACCTCTGTGTTCCAAGGGGGTGCACACAACCATAGATATGTTGATGGAGAGATGCTATTCACTTCCTTCCAGCATTACCCCAACTGGGGGCGATACACTAAGGGATAATGCCCCTCCACTGGCCAGTTGCCTCTGAGACCCACTGCAGCAGAGGGATGGGACTGTGTGGGGGGTGAGATGGAGGCAATACCTGAAATTTACAGAGCCTACACCTGTTTCTTCCATAAGTGCACCCCATATCTCTAAACAGAGTTCAGTACCTCTTCCTCACTGTCTCTCTCAATCTCTCACTCTTTAAATTTATGCCTCTCAGTATATGGGAGGACTCATAGTAAAACAGGTGCTAGAGCCAGGTGCAGAAAGTCTACTTTCTATGACTGACCTTGAGCTGTCCCTCTGTTGCCTACCTTATAAAACTGAAAGCTTTGAATCACCTGAACTCTAATAACCAACTAAGTGTGCTTTTATTTTAGAAATAGTCTAGAGGGGTCTCTATGGTAATGTACTCATTACTTTTAGTATGAACTATGTATCACTTATATCTAAAATGCTACTGGACTTCACCAAAATTAATAACTTCTATTCAAATGCTTTTTTCTCATACTGTAAGTTGTCTTTTCATTTTCTTGATACTGCCCTTTGATTTATTGTTGTTGTTGTTGTTGTTATGTGCCGTCGAGTCAAACCCGACTCATAGCGACCCCTCCTTGGGTTTCCGAG
>NW_006921894.1:435989-459405 GCF_000298275.1 Orycteropus afer afer | reverse complement strand
TATTTACAATATATAAATAACTTCTACAACTCAACCAGGAAAAGACAAACAATTGAAAACTGGGCCAAGGACTTGAATATACATTTCTCTAAAAAAGACAGACTAGTGGCCAGTAAGCACATGAAAAGATGCTCAAAAGTCACTAAGAAAATGCAAATCAAAAGCATAATGAGCTACCACTTCATATCCACAACAACAGCTATTATTTTTTTTTTTTTAAAGAAACTAACAAATGTTGGAGGAGATGTGGAGAAACTGGAATACTTATCCATTGATGGTGGGAATATAAAATAACACAGCTCTGTAGAAAAATGCTTGATGGTGCCTCAAAAAGTTAAACATAGCATGACCATATGATGTAATTCCACTGCTAGGTAAATACCCAAAAGAATTTTTGGCTTTGGCTTTCAACAGTTTGATTACAGTGTGTCTCTACTTGGATATCTTTGAGTTTATCCTTCTTGGAATTAATTGACCTTCTTAGATGTGTAGATTCATGTCTTTCATCTGATTTGAGAAGATTTTGGCCATTACTTCATCAGATATTCTTTCATCCCCTTTCTAACTCTTTTCTCTTTCTGGGATTCCCATAATGCATATATTGGTTTGTTTGATGGTGTACCACAGGTCCTTTCAGCTCTGTTCACTGTTCTTTCTTCTTCTTCTTTTTTTTTTTTTTTTTAACTCCTCAGACTTGATCATTTCAATTGTTCTATCTTCAAATTAAGGAACTCTGATGGTGTAGTGGTTAAGGCATTGTTTGTCAACCAAAAAGGTCATTGGTTCAAACCCACCAGCCACTCTTCAGGAGAAAGATGAGAGAGTCTGTTTCTGTAAAGATTTACAGCTTTGGAAACCCTATAGGTGCCACCATGAGTCAGAATCCAGTGAGTTGGCTTTTGAGTTTGATCTTCAAATTAACTTATTCTTACGCCACTTGAAATCTGCTGTTGAATCTCTCTAGTGAACTTTTTTATTTATTTTGCTTCTCAGCTCCAGTATTTCTGCTTAGTGCCTTTTAAAATTTCTACATACTTATATTCTTATATAGTCCCCATATAATTTTTCCTGGCTTCCTTTAGTTTGTTTGTTCATTTGAATCTGTGTTTTCCTTTAGCTCTTTGATTATACTTTTATTTTAAAATCCTTATCTGGTAAATCATTATTTTAACTTCTAAGGCAACTGTTTCTATAACTCTAATTTGTTCTTTTATGTAGCCTATCTTTTCCTGTTTCTTTTTATGCCTTGTTATTTTCTTGTTGAAACTGGGATATTTGAATATTATAATGTAACTATGAAAATCAGATTCTTCCCCTTCCTAAGGCTTGCTTTGTTTTGGATTGTTGACAGTTGTAAGCAACTTTTACAGACTATTTTTTGAAAGAATGTATTCCTTGATGTATGTGGTCACTGAAGCCTCTGTTCCTTTACTTTATTTTCAATTAGTGTTTTGGCAGATATTTCCTTGAATGCCAAGAGTGAGAATAAAATCAAGTGAAACAAATAGCAAGAGCAAATTAAAAAAAAAAAAAAAATTCTCCACCCACCTGCCACCTCTCTCTGTATTTTGAGATTGGCTCAGCAATCAGGCATTCTTTTAAGACTTATCCAGGTTTACACTGAGCTTAAAGAGCATCCCATCATGAAAGCTTAGGGTTTTGTCAGGTGTTCTCTGAACATAATTCTTGCCCAGGGTGTGTGTATGAGTGCTTTTGAATGCCCTAATTAAAAAAAAAAAAAGTTCTCCCTCACTTTTCCAACTTGCCTTTATGTAGTCAAGGAGCTTTGGTTGCCTATTGGGTAAGGCATTTGGATGCTAACCAGAAGGTCAGAGGTTCAAACCTACCATCTGTTACACAGGAGTAAAATGAGACAGTGTACTTCTGTAAAGATTTACAGCATTAGAAACCCTATGGGGGTCACTATGAGTTGGAATCAACTCAGTGGCAGTGGGTTTCATTTGGGTTTTACATAGTCTATTTTATATCTCACCTGTGGCTGCAGGTTGTTTGTCCACATCAAAATATTTTTTAGGAATGCCCATTGCTTTTATGCCCTAAGTGCATTCCAAGATAGGTGAAACAAATGAGCACCTTGTGTCAGTCCTTCAGGTAAACTCCAGACAAGTTAAAACAAGCAGTAATTTGCTAATAAGATGTGCTCTGCTTCCTCTAGAATCATGTACACTGGCAACATGAGTTGCTGTCTTTAGATCACTGCCAAGGTGGAGTGGAGATTGGACAAGGGCAAGGGAAAGTACCACAGAGCTTTCCTTCAATTTTGAACGTACCTTTTTCTTTCTTGATTCAGCATTCACTTAGTTGCTGTAAGCTTATGACTGTTTTCCAGCATTCTGATAAAGTTGGTTCTGACAGTTTCTGCTTGTTTTTTCTGGACAGGGGCTTGGAGCCGCCTACTCCACCATCTTGCTGACATCATTCTGAAAGTGTCTTTTTAACAACATGTTTTTTCCCTTCAGTCTACAGAAAATATCTTAGGAAATAAGACTCAACCATAAAGATGGCTTAACTTTTTGAGAGAGATTATATTGAAAGAAGTAGCTTCTGTTTTGAGAGGCTTTTATTAACTCCGCTGGGTAATCAGGCGACAGAGGATGTCAGCTGGAAAGAAGGAGAATTAGGTGATGGTGACACTGGGCTTTTCATACACCAAAAGAAGACAGAGCTCAGAGTACCTGCCCAACATGGACTGGCTGCCCTGAGGGCCAGGTGCCTGTAATGCTCACTGGACCTGCACTGTGATGTCCCATGTGGATAATGGGGATAATAACCTCACAGCATCTCAGAAGGCTCTTGTAGGGTCTATTGAATAAATTTTCATAAGGCCCTTTTCAGTATAAAATGGCCAAGACAAACTGTGAAATGCATGAGGTTTAGCCCCAGAGGTCAGTTGGAGCAAGTCTCATATGAGTGCTTCCCTTTCTTCAAGATGCCATTAGTGTTCAGGTATGGCAATGGCCTGTATTTAATGCCATGTGGGAGCCAGATCACAGGCTTCAAAATTCCACAACCTCCCATTGAGTCCTAGCTCAGTCATGTGCTTGCTTTATGCCTGAGCATCCATTTCCTCTTCTTTAAAGTGGGTATTAAAGTCCTGTGAGGAGCCATTACATGCCCTGCACTTCTCTCTTGGTAACTGCAGTTACTGTTACTCATGTAGGTAAGTGGTCTTGAGAACAGGAGCATCAGGGGCATGTGGCTAACACCCTTTCCTCTCCCATCACAGCGGAGCTGGAGTTCGCCCAGATTATCATCATCATTGTGGTGGTCACAGTGATGGTTGTGGTCATCATCTGCCTGCTGAACCATTACAAAGTTTCCACGCGGTCTTTTATCACCTACTCAGGACAGAGCAGAAGGCAGGAGGATGGACTGCAGCCGGTGAGTCTAGGCCTCGGGTCATGTCCCCAAGGGCTGCCATGGCCTATTCCTAAGGTCCCAAAGGTTAGACTGGGTGCTCACTGACCACTATGCCATTCACACAGCCCTATTCTTGTCAGTCTCTGAAGTGCAGAGACATTGCAAAGCTTTTTATTGAAGACTGATACACTTGCAGAAAAGTGTACGTTATAAACTGAACATTTATGTCACAAGCACCCAAACAAGGAAGAGAGCCCCTGAAGCCCCCTCAGACTCCTACAGCCACTCCCCCCACAGGGTTACCTCTGCCTTGACCTCTACCAGTACATGTGAGCTCTGCTTCCTTTGAATTTTGTGTGAATAAAATCACACAGCTGGCACTCTCATGTGTCTGGCTGCTTTCAGTTGGCACTGTGCTTGGGAGATCCTCTGTGTTGTCTTAAGTCTGGTCCTGGAGGTATTTCAGTGGTCACTGAGGCTTTTAAATGTCATTACAAGTGTCTTCAGGGGTTACTATGCTCAGCAGTGGCATGGATTTGGCAAAGCAGAAGAGGATGGTAAAAACAGTGGATGCATGAGGTCCTCTCAGGTCCTCTCCAAGGTAGAGGTAGGCTGTGCAGGTGTCTTGGTCCTCTACTGCTACTATAACAGAAATACCACATGCAGATGGCTTTAACAAACAGGAATTTATTCTCTTACAATTTAGAAGGCTAGAAGTCCAAATTCAAAGTGCTAGCTCTCAGGGCAAGGTGAAGGCCCCTCACTCAACCTTGGGCTTTAACTCTGCCTCTTGTTCCATGCCAACTGGAACTAGAGGCATCTCCTAACTCAGATAGCTGCTAGCTACCGAGGCTGATGAACCCAAGATTGACAAGTAAAATGGCACAATTCCAAGAATGAGAGGCAACATGGCAGGCTAGTGGTTCAAATCCAGGAATTGGAGATGATCACTTGACCAAATGTAGGATCTATATGTGCCAAAAAGCTAGAGACCTTTTCCAAAGCTCTTCCATATATACTGGAAGTAAGCCACATGCCAAAGGCAGCTCCCTTTCCACTGATTAATATCTCACAGCACATTCCACAGTGGAGGTGATTACAGTCTCATTATGGGTAATAGCTACATCTAGCTGCCCAGCTGCACAAAACCATGGCCCAGCCAAGCTGACATACAACTTTAACTACCATACTAGGGGTGCTAAAAGAACAGCCTATGATGGTCTTTCCAGGCTGTCGTCTTTTCAGGTTCCTAGGTACCTCTTGACCCAAATCACTTTTTTCTGCTGGGAAATAAAAGGCCCATGTTCAGCTAAAGTGATCTACTGTTAGTACCGGCACACCAAGGCTGCTCACTGAGACTTTCTGCTCTGAGGAGACTTTACAGTCTAGGGTTGGAATGGCTTTCATTGAAAGGCTTGGGTGGGTGTGGTTAGATTTCACTCCCTGAAAAAGACCCTTCCCCATTCTCTATTGCCCCTTTCTTCATCTCCTCTGGCCCTCAGCCTGGCCCCTAGGTCTCCTCCAGCCCTGTTATACTGCTTTCCATGCCCAGGTGGTCTCATCCTGGGGTGGCAGTTCACCTTGGGATCTGGGTCCTATAGTAGCTCCACTGTGGTGCAAGGACAGTACTAGCACTTGGAACTGGTGGGACTCATTCTTCTACAGTTCTGAACATAAACTACACACAACTCCCTAGAGTTTAAGAAATCACACAGGCCAGAGTATCACAATAGCAGAGTTTCAGAACTGTAATAGCATTGACCAGCACATAAAAATGAGGCAGAGATTGGAGTAATAGATCTACAAGTCAAGGAATGCTGAGAATCAGTGGCCATTACCAGAAGATGTGAGAAGCAAGGAACAGATTCGTCCTCAGAGCCCTCAAAAGGAATCATCATGGAAGATATCCTGATTTTGGACTCCCAGAATCCAGAATTGTGATCCCATATATATATTTTTAATTTTATTGTGATTTGGGTGAAAATTTACAGAGCAAATTCATCTTTTGTACAGCAGTTTACATACACTTTGTCTCATGACATTGACTGTAATCTCCCACAATGCAATAGCTCTCCTCCCACTTCCTCTCCACAGCCATCTCTTCCCTGTGTCCTTCCCTCACATTCACTCCTCCCCCCCTCAGCTGAGACCATAATTTTTTGTTTTTCTAATCTGCCTAGTTTGTGGTACTTTGTTACAGCAGCTCTAGGAGACTAATACATCTGCCAAAGTAAAATATAATGTAAGCAATGAAAAATGGAACAGGAAAAAGATAGGATAAATGGTTATAAGTACAATTGTACAGTCCATGCTATCTAAAATTAAACCTTACAGTTAAAAAAAAAAAAAAAAAGTATAGGCCTTGATGACTTAGCTCCAGACTTAATGCAAGGACTGTGAGCACTGACCTAGAGCCTTGAGATGTATAAAAACAGTCCCACTCACTGTTATTGTCAAAAACAGGTAGTCCTTAAGGGTTGCACAGCATAGGACATGAATTTATGAAAGACCTCTGTTTACACTGTCTGCTTCAAGAGCACCAAAATGCTAGGAGCTCCCTGTACACAGGGAACAGAGTTGTTTTCTGTCCCTTTGTGTGTGCTGTCTCCCCACCTAGAATACCATCCAGGCCCTGCTTTCCCCACCCCTATCTGGTAATGCCCACCCCTGCTCATCAGTGCACCCTCCTGCCAGCTCACCTCCCTCCCTCCCTGCCCACACCCTCCTTCTAAAGTTTCTGCACTCCTTGCCCTATTCACCCCTGCCCCGCTTCCTTTCAGACTTACCTTGGGTAGCATCTTCTTCCTTCCTACCCTGAAACATCTTTCTTGGGCTAGGTGACTCCTTCCCCCACTCTCATTGTCCACACTCCATTACTTCAACATTTCCATGTGCTTTTTCCCCCATGAGGCAGAACTCGGTCTGCAGAGGTGACAATGATGGCATGGCTGGCTACTTCCTCCTCAGGAGCACACTCAGCAAAAGGACTATTTTTAAAAGGCAAAAAAATAAAACACATTTATATTTTTCCTTTTTTCAAAAGGCAAAAAAAGCAAAAACATAAATGTAATTTTCCTTGGAATAAGTTTTTATTTCCTTCAATAGTAGGTCCCCTTCCCCTGAAGTTAGGGAGGTGACTATAGAGGTACCTTCAGCCTGCACATACTCAAAAGTGGTAATGGTCAAAAGCTAATGATGTCTTTATTACCATCTGTTCCCCTGAGAGCTTCAGGCTGAGATTCAGGCCTCACACAGCACTTTGCTGCAGTATTGTTTGTTTTTATCTGACTCTGCCTGTTACTTCTCAAGGCCTAGATTTCCCTCCTCCATAGAATGAGAATGTAGATATTGCACAGTTTACAATCGACTGTGCTCAATGGCTCAATGTTTCATAAAAGTCAAGGCATTTTAAACAGTTACAAGAGACAGTTGATTGCCAGACCCTAGTTTATTTCATTACTAGGAGTAATAACTAGGAGTTATAACTCTGAAAAAGTCCTTAGTGGCAAAAATAATTTGTGCTCACCTACCAACCTAAGTGGACCCATAGAAGAAAAGACTGGCAATCTGCTTCCATAAAGATTGTAGCCAAGAAAACCCTATGGAGCAGTTCTAGTCAGACACACACGGGATCTCTATAAGTTGGAATTGACATGAAGGCAATAGGTTTGGGGTGTTTTTCATAGCTGTGAAAAAGGGAAGAGAACAGGTAAGGAAGAAAACATCCTCCTTTCTGGACATAAATATAGCCTTGGATAATATACTGCAGATGAGCCACAGCTCTGCTTTTGTGTCCATCCCGCACCTTCCAGCCCCTTCCAAAGCCTCCTTCCTGTCTGAGGCATCATGCCTCACAGTTGCCTACTTTCTTCCCTAAGTCCTAGAAGGAAATGTCTCTTCTTACAGCATCAGGATGGCAACTTAATAGTTTACACCAAGCGTTCTCAGCCAGGGGTGATTTTGCCTGGGACATTTGAAAGTGTCTGGAGAAGTGGGTTGTCATAGGTGACAGTTGGGGGCAGGTGCTACAGGGATGCTGCTAAACATCCCACAATATGGGACAGCCTCCCAACAAAGAGTGATCTGGCCCAAATGTTAGATGGAAAAGCCCTGAGCATATCCAGTGCTGTTCATCACACTCCCTAGACATGCCTGACCTTGCTCTGGTCAAGTATACTTGTTCCAAAGCATTTCTTTCAGGCTGGCTCTGAGGTACACAACAGAAGGATGAGAATACTTCCAGCAGCCTTGGAGGAGTTACTGGGGTCCACAGAGGCCTCACAAAACCAGGGAGTCCTCCCTGGGATTCTGCCTTGGCAGCAGTCTCCCTGGGTGACATCTGCCTTCCTGTCTATCATCATCTGTGAAGCACCTGCCATGGGCCAGGCAGTGGGTGAAAAGTGAAAAGAGAAGGGGAACTCCTCACCACACTCCTCTCTTCCCCTACCCCACACCAGAGGTCCCATTGGCATTTTCTAGATTTTACTAGGGGGATTTGAGGTCTCAGGTGGCCTTCTGTGTATGTGGGGTAGGGCAGAAATGTCTGAGACAGGGTCCTCAGGCCAGTGCCCACAGCCCTATCTGGGCCAATGAGTGCTGGGTGTGTACTGGGTGTGCCATTGATGCTATCCTCTCAGGTTGTCCCCTAGCATCCACAGGTGACTGCTAGAACCTCCGTGCCTCCTGTAAGGCCATT
Source organism: Orycteropus afer afer (assembly GCF_000298275.1). Taxonomy (NCBI): domain Eukaryota; kingdom Metazoa; phylum Chordata; class Mammalia; order Tubulidentata; family Orycteropodidae; genus Orycteropus; species Orycteropus afer. Next base: position 451,328 of record NW_006921894.1, on the reverse strand, counting down.
GCAAGGAACTGGGCAAAGGACTGGATGGATGTAGCCACACAGAGAGAGAAAGAACTCACTGTGAATAACAAAGAGTATCAGTAATCACTCTCCCAGACATCCCCATGGTGCTGTGAAGATTAATGAAATGCTCCTCAGAGGAAAGCGATTGGTGAATATTAAAGTTTTTGATTGCTGCTGTTGGTGGAGTATCTTCTATGAATCAGCGCATTGGAGTTCTCCTGGCATGCCCCTTGTTCTTGTCAGTATCTAAACCCTAGGGTTTTGGGTTCTGGTGGTGTAGTGCATAAGGCATTTGACTGCTAACCAGAAGGCTGGTGGTTCAAACCCACTGGCCACTCCTTGGAAGGAAGACTGGGCAGTCTACTTCCACAGAGATACCACCTCACAGACCCAAAGAGAGGAAACTATGAGTTGGATTCAAGTCAACAGCAGTGAGTTTGGTTTTTTGGTTTTGGTTAGTGCTGCTATAAGAGAAAATACCACAATTGTATGGCTTGTACAAACAGAGATTTATCTCTTACAGTTTAGGAACCTAAAAGTCTGAGTTCAATGTGCCAGCTCTAGGGGCTAGGTGAAGGCCTTTGACCTTGGACTTCAGGTCTGCCTCTTGCACCCAGCTCACTGAAGCTGGAGGCTTCTCTTAGGCAACTGCTGGCTGCTGAGGGTGACAAACCCAAGGTCAAAAAGGACAATGGCACAATCCAAGATTATCACACAATATGGCAGGCCACTATTTCGAGTCCAGAAACAGTTCCAAGATTGGCAGGGCTGGTGAATGAAGAGTCTGTTAATGCAGGTTCCATGCATGCCAGCTTAAAAGTTGGTGGTTTGAGGCCACCCAGAGGCACCTGGGAAGACTGAAAATCAGTCACTGAGCCCCCGTGGGGTACAAGTCCACTCTGACACACACGGGGTGCTGTGAGTCGGGATCAGCTCCACGGCCACTGGTCTGCCTATCTTCCTCCTCCCCTCCCTCCCAGTTCACCAGAAAGCCTAAAGACCTGCCCAATACCTGCCACTCACCCTGGGCTCTGCATGGCAACCCTTCCAGTCCCAACAGAGACCTCCCTGCCCCAGGTATTTCCTCTGTCCCACTCCTGCAACAAGGGGTATTGTTACTCTAATACCCCACACCCGCTTGGTGAACAGAGATTCGGCCATCCCCCACTCCCACCTTCTGGGCCCGCAGGAACTCCATCCCACTCTGTGTGCTCAGCTGGAGCCTGGGTGCCCTGCCCTGCCCTCCCCCAATTTTTTTTCTCTTTCTTTTTTCTGGTTTTTAGTTTGCTTGTTTTTGTCTGTTTTAAAAGTACTACTATTATCAATACTTTTGTCCTTTTTACTATTATTCTTTATTCTTGCCCTCCCAGGTCCTAGTTTTCACCTTTTTTCTTTTCCCTTTTCCTGGTTGCAAACTTTTCTTTCTTCTTTTTTTTTCTAGTGGTTAACCCCGTTCCTTGTTTTTCTTTTTGCATTTTCCCCATTTTTTTCCTTCATTGTTCTCCTTCTCTGCCTTTCTCTCTTATTGCCTTATCTCCAGATATTGCAGGTTTTCTTGTATTTTTTGCTGACCTTTTTGTTTGTCTGGAGGGCACAGCCATTTTGCTTGTTTACACGTGGAAGCCATTTTGGATATTTAAAGTGACCTAGGACGCAGCCATTTTGAATGTCTACAAGCAGTGGCCATTTTTGTTATTTAAAGTGACCGAGGGCACAGCCATTTTGAATGTTTACAAGCAGCAGCCATTTTGAATATTTAAAGTGACTGAGGGCACAGCCATTTTGAATGTTTACAAGTGGCAGCCATTATGGATTTTAAAGTGATGGCATTCTCATTTGGAATCCAGGGACCTAAGAACAGGCAGCAAGATGAGAAGCAGGGAGAGGAACAAAAAAGGGACCTAAGAACAGGCAGGAAGCAGGGCAAGGACAAAAAAAAAAAAAAAGGCAAAGGGAATCAGAACAGATCGAGGAGGGACCCAGGTGAAGAGAGGGAACCCAGGCCATGCCCCACAAGGAGCAAGGTGGGAAGGCAGGGAGATGGCCGAAAAGGCAAAGGGGATGGGAACAGATCAAGGATTCAAGTGCAGGGAGGCAGGAGAGGAGAAGGAACCCAGGCCAGCCCCCACAAGCAGTGAGGCAGGAATCAGGGAGAGGACAGAAAAAGCAAAGGGACTGGAACAGATCAAGGAGTTAGCCACAGGGATCCAGGTAAGGGTGGTTGGAGGGGTTTCCAACAACTAAGGGAGACAAACTTGTCTGTTTGTCCTACTGTGGTGACATGTTGCTGTGAGTCTTGAGGCTGTGCCACTGGTGTTTCAAACCCATTGGGGTGGACCTGTTGCACAGGTATCAGCCCAGCTTGCAGACTGAGACAGACTAGGAAGAAGGAAGAGGCCATCCACTTCTCAAAGAATTGGCCAAGGAAAACCGTATGAATAGCAGAGAAACACTGTCTGATACATTACTTGGGCAAGTTTATGAATAGTCCAGAAACATTGTCAAATACAGAGGAGGAAGATGAGTCACTTAGCTCAGAAAGCTCTCAAATTTGCACTGAGCAAGAGCTGCATTATCAGAGTCATATCAACCTTACTCATATGGATAAGGTAAAGCTTTCGAGACCTCCATTTGCTGACGTGGCACCACTCAAATTGAGGAATAATAGCTGCAAACATCCATTAATAATTGGAACATGGAATGTACAAAGTATGAATCTAGGAAAATTGGAAGTTGTCAAAAATGAAATGGAATGCATAAAGATTAATATCCTGGGCATTAGTGAGCCGAAATGGACTGGTTTTGGCCATTTTGAATTAGACAACCATATGATCTACTATGCTGGAAATGACAGTTTAAAGAGGAGTGGTATGGCATTCATCATCACAAAGGATGTTTCAAGATCTGTCCTGAAGTACAATGCTGTCAGTGATAGGATAATATCCATACACCTACAAGGAAGACCCATTAATATGACTATTATTCAAATATATGCACCAACCACCAAAGCCAAAGATGAGGAAATTGAGGATTTTTATCAACTTCTGCAGTCTGAAATTGACCGAACTTGCAATCAGGATGTGTTCATTACACTGGTGACTGGAATGCAAATGTTGGAAACAAAGAAGAATCACTGGTAGTTGGAAAATTTGGCCTTGGTGACAGATATAATGCTGGAAATCGCATGGTAGAATTTGCAAGACCAACGACTTGTTCATTGCAAACACCTTTTTTCAACAACACAAACGGTGCCTCTACATGTAGACTTCACCATATGGAACACACAGGAATCAGATTGACTACATCTGTGGCAAGAGATGATGGAAAAGCTCAGTATCTTCAGCCAAAACCAGACCAGAAGCTGATTGTGGAACAGACCATCAACTGCTCATATGCAAGTTCTACTTGAAGTTAAAGACAATTAAAACAAGTCCACAAGAGCAAAAATATGATCTAGAATATAGCCCTCCTGAATTTAGAGACCATCTAAAGAATAGGTTTGATGCATTGAACACTAATGACTGGAAACCAGATGAATTGTGGGATGACATCAAGAGCATCATCCATGAAGAAAGCAAGAGATCACTAAAAAGATGAGAAAAGAAGAGAAGACAAAAATGGATGACAGAAGAGACTCTGAAACGTGCCCTTGAGTGGAGAGTAGCTAAAGCAAATAGAAGAAATGACAAGATAAAAGAATTGAACTGAAGATTTCAAAGGGCAGCTCAAGAAGACAAAGCCAATTACTATAATGAAATGTGCAAAGACCTGGAATTAGAAAACCAAAAGGGAAGAACAGGCTCGGCATTTCTCAAGCTGAAAGAATTGAAGAAAAAAATTAAGCCTCAAGTTGAAATATTGAAAAATTCTAAGGGCAAAACATTGAATGATGCAGGGAACATCAAAAGAAGATGGAAGGAATACAGAGTCACTGTACCAAAAAGAACTGGTCGATTTTCATCCATTTCAGGAGGTGGCATATGATCTAGAACCAGTGGTACTGAAGGAGGAAGTCAAAGCTGCAATGAAGGAACTGGCAAAGAACAAGACTCCAGGAAATGACAGAATACCCATTGAGATATTTCAACAAATGGATGCATCACTGGAGGCCTTCACTCAGCTATGCCAAGAGATTTGGAAGACAACTACCTGGCCAAATGACTGGAAGAGATCCATATTTGTACCCATTCCAAAGAAAGGTGATCCCACAGAATTTGGAAATTATCGAACGATATCATTAATATCGCATGCAAGTTAAGATCATACTGAAGGTAATTCAAAACGGTTGCAACAGTATATTGACAGAGAACTTCCAGAGGTGAAAGCTGGATTCAGAAGAGGGCGTGTAACAAGGGATATCATAGCGTCTGTCAGATGGATCTTGGCTCAAGGCAAAGATACCAGAAAGATGTTTACTTGTGCTTTATTGACTATGCAAAGGCATTGGATTGTGTGGACTATGACAAATTATGGATAACATTGAAAAAAATGGGAATTCCTGAACACTTGATTGTACTTATGAGGAACCTGTCCCTTGACCAGGAGGCTGTCATTCAAACAGAACAAGGGGACACTACATGGTTTAAAATCAGGAAGGGAGTGTGTCAGGGTTGTATCTTTCCCAATACTTATTGAATCTATATGCTGAGCAAATAATCCAAGAAGCTGGACTATGTGAAGAAAAATGTGGCATCAGGATTGGAGGAAGAATCATTAACAACCTGAGATATGCTGATGATACAACTTTGCTTGCTGAAAGTGAGGATGACTTAAGGCACTTACTGTTGAAGATTGAGGAACACAGTCTGCAGTATGGGATTACATCTCAATATAAAGAAGACAAAAATCCTCACAACTGGACCAATAAGCAGCATCACGATAAATGAAGAAAAAATTGAGGTTGTCAAAGAATTCACGTTGCTTGGTTCTACAGTCGAGGCCAATGGAAGCATCAGTCAAGACATTAGAAGATGTATAGCACTGGGTAGGTCAGCTGCAAAGGAACTCTTTCAAGTGCTGAGGAGCAAGGATGTCTCCTTGAGGACTATGGTGTGCCTGACACAGGCCATGATCTTTCCAATTGCCTTGTATGCATGTGAGAGCTGGACAATGAATAAGGAAGACTGAAGAAGAGTTGATGCTTTTGAGTTGTGGTGCTGGCTAAGAATGCTGAAGGTACCATGGACTGCCAAAAGAACTAACAGATCTGTCCTGGAGGAAGTGCAGCCGAGATGCTCCTTGGAAGCGAGAATGGACAGACTTCCTCTCACCTACTTTGGTCATGTTGTCAGAAGGGACCATTCCCTGGAGAAGGATGTCATTCTTGGTAAAGTGGAGGGTCGATGAAAGAGGGGTAGGCCTTCAATGAGATGGATTGACATGGTGGCTGCAACAGTGGGCTCAGGTATAGCAAGGATTATGGAGCGGGCGCAGGATTGGGCAGTGTTTCATTCTGCTCTGTATGGGGTCACTGAGTCGGAAACGACTCGACAGCACCTAACAACAACAACAAATGGGATTGCTGCTTCATTTTACAATCCTACCAGCAGTGCATGAGAGTCCTAATCTCTCCATATCCTCACCAGCATTTGTTATTTTCTGTCTTGTTGAACTTTGCTATTAGTGCTGGGGCAAAATGGTATCTCATTGTTGTTTTGATTTGCATCTCTCTAATGGCTAATGGAAGATGGGGCAATCTACTTCTATAGAGATACTGTCTTGGAAACCCAAGGAGGGGTCGCTATGACTCGGTCCGACTCGACGGCACACAACAACAACAAAATGGCTAATGATCATGAACATTTCTTCATGTGTTTTTTGGCCACCTGAATATCCTCTTTGGTGAAGTATCTATTCATGTCTTCTGCTCGTTTTTTAATTGGATTATTTGTCTTTGTTGTGGAGCTGTTGGAGTTTTCTACAAATTTTAGAGATAAGTCCCTTGTCAGATATATTGTTGCTGAATATTTTTTCCCAATATGTAGGTTCTCTTTTGACTCTTTTGGAGAAATCTTTTGAAGCAGGTAAAATTTAATTTTTAGAAGATCCCATTCATTTAGTTTATCTTCTGCTGTTTGTGCACTTTGGATTATGCTCGACAGTCTATGCCATAAATGAGGGCCCCTAAATTTGCCCCTAGTTTCTCCTTGAGGAACTTTATAGTTTTAGGTTTCACATTTAAGCCTTTGATCCATCTGGAATTAGTTTTTGTGTATGGTGTGAGGTACAGATCTTGTTTCATTTTTCTACTAATGGATATCCAGTTTTGCCAGCACCATTTATTAAAGACACCATCTCTTGCCCATTTAATGGATTTCAGCCTTTTATTAAAAATCAGCTGGCCATAGGTGGATGGATCTATTTCTGGGTTCTCAATTCTGTTCCATTGGTCTTTGTGTCTATCATTGTACCAATGCCAGGCTGTTTTGACTACTGTGGCTGTATAGTAGGTTTTGAGATCCAGCAGTGTGAGAACTCCTATATTGTTCTTCTTCTTCAATAGTGATTTTCTTATCTGAGGTCTCTTTCCTTTCCATATATATTTATTGTTGTTGTTGTTATGTGCCGTCGAGTCAGACCCAACTCACAGCGACCCCTCCTTGGGTTTCCAAGGAAGTATCACTACGGAAGTAGATTGCCCCATCTTCCTTCCGAGGAGTGGCCGGTGGGTTTGAACCTCCAGCCTTCTGTTTAGCAGTCAAGTGCCTTATCCACTATGCTACCAGAGTGATTGGTTTTTCCATATCCTTAAAGAATGTTGATGATATATGGATTGGGATTGCTTTGGGTAGTATTGACATTTTCACAATGTTCAATCTTCCTATCCACAAGCATGGTATGTTCTTACATTATGTAGATTTCTTCTGGTTTCTTGAAGTAGTGTTTTGTAGTCTTCTTTGTACAAGTCTTTTGTGTCCCTAGTAAGATTTATTTCCAAGTATTTTATTTTATTTTACTTTTTTGGTAGCTATTGTAAATGTATTCTTTTCTTTATTTCCTTTTCAGCAATCTCTTTGTTGATGTAGAGAAATCCAACTGATTTTTGTATGTTGATCTTGTGTCCTGCCACTATGCTTAATCTCTCAATTAGTTCCAGTAGTTTTCTTGCTGAGTCTCTTGGGTTTTCTATGTATAGGATAATATCATCAATAAATAGGGTTTTGTCGTGATGTTGCCCAATTCATTTCTTATTTGTGTTATTTGTATATTCTCTCGTTCTTTTCCTTTGTTAAATTTGCTAATGGTTTGTCACTTTTATTAATCTTTTCAAAAAAAAAAACAACTTCTAGCCTTGTGGATTTTTTCTGTTGTCTTTCTATTTTCTATTTCATTTATTTCTGTTCTAATCTTTATTATTTCTTTTCTTCTGGTGACAGTGGTGGTACTTTTGCTGCTCTTTTTCCAATTATTGGAGATGTTGGATTCAGGTGTTGATTTTGGCTCTTCTTTTTTGATGTGTACATTTATTGCTATAAATTGGCCTGTGATCACTGCTTTTGCTGTGCCCCCAAAGATTTTGGTATGTTGTGTTTTCATTGCCATTTGATTCAAGGAATTTTTTAATTTCATTTTTTATTTCTTCTATTAGCCAGTCATTTTCAAGGAGGGTGTTATTCAGTTTCCATGTGTTTGCTCTTTTTCCATTGATCATCCTATTGTTAATTCCTAATATTATAGCATTTTAATCTTACAAGATGCTTTGCAGTAGTTCAATGTTTTTAAATTCATTAAGGTTCTTTTTGAGGCCTGACATATGGTCTATCCTAGAGAATGTTCCATTTGCACTGGAAAAGAATATATATTGTGCTGTTGTTGAGTGAAGTGCTCTGTAGATGCCTGTAGAGTCAAGTTGATGGATTATTTGTTTAGTTCTTTTGCATCTTTGTTAAGTTTCTTTTCAGTTGTTCTGTCTTTGATTGAAAGCGGTGTATTAAAGTCTCCAACTATGACTGTGGAGTTATCTATTTGTCTTTTCAATTCTGTTAACGTCTGATTTATGTATTTTGGGGCTCTTTCATTGGGTGCATTGATATTTATTATTGTTATGTCCTTTTGTTCAATCGATCCTTTAGTCATTATATAATGTCCTTCCTTGTCTCTTATGTTAGTTTTTGTCTTAAAGTCAATTTTATCAGAAATTAATATTGCCACTCCTGCTCTTTTATGGTTGCCATTTGCTTGATATATCTTTTCCAACCTTTGATGTTTAGTCTATTTTGGTCTTTGTCTATAAGATGTGTCTCTTGTAGACATCATTTTTGTTGATTATGTTGTCTTATCCAGTCTGCAATTCTCTGTCTCTTGAGTGGTGCATTTAACCCATTGACATTCAGTATAATTAGCAAAAAAGTATGTATTTGCTGTCATTTTGTTATATGTTTTTTCATGGTGTTCCTGGTTTCATTGTTCCATAGAATTTTCTGTGCTGAGCTTGTTTTTTATGAGTCATGTTATCACTTCCTTTGTTGCTATTGTTTTAGTATTTGCTAAATATTTGTGCTTGTCCTCTTTTGTCTTTTGATATGAATGTTTATGATTTTTCTTTGAGTGTGATTTATAATTTTCTTCCCAAGTTTAGAATCATCTGTTCTATCTTGTAATTGTCTTGACTTCCTCACCATTTAGAAGTTCTATAAGTACACAATTTTTTTCCCTCTTTTTGGTTTGTAGTTGTCCTCATTTGCCAATTGATATCTCTGGTTCCCTGTTTACAATCTTTTAAGCTTATTTACTTTGGATAGTTACATAACTGGGAGCTCTGGTAGCATAGTGGCTAAGATACTTGCCTGCTAACCAGATAGCTGGCTGTTCAAACCCACCAGCCACTCCTCGGAAGGAAGGTTGGGCAATCCTACTTCCGTAGTGATACTGCCTCGGAAACCCAAGGAGGGGTCGCTATGAGTCGGGGCCGACTCGATGGCACATAACAACAACAACAACAGTTACATAACTGGGTTGGTTTCTGAGTTATATCATCATGTGTGTTAATGGTTGCTTGTCATTTGCTGTTGTGGGTTCTCTGTCCAAAGGACTCCCTTTAGCATCTCTTGTAAGGTTGATCTGGTTTTAACATACCCCTTTAATTTCTGCTCTCTGGAAATGTCCTAATTTCACCATCATATTTGATTTTCCTGGGTATATAATTCTTGTTTGGAAATTATTTTCTTTCAGGGTTTTATATGTACCATCCCATTGCCTTTTCACCTACATGGTTTCTACCTAGAAATCAGAGTTTTGTCTTACTGGTTGTCCTGTGTAGGTAATTTTTAAATTTTTCCTGTGCTGTTTTCAGGATTCTTTCTTTGTCTTTGGTTTTGATGAGTTGATGATTTTCTTTTGGGGTCTGTTTTGTTTGGGGTTCATTGGACTTCTTGAATGGACATATTCTCATCTTTCATCATATCAGAGAAATTGTCTTCCAACAAATCTTTGACAATTTTCTTTGTGGTTTTTGTCTCTTTCTGTTCTGGAATTCTGATTACATGTAAGTTATTCCTTTTGATGGTATCCCACATGAACCTTAGGGTTCTTCATTCTGTTTTGATCTTTTTTCTGACAGATCCCTTTCCAACGAAGTATTAAGGTATTTGTCTTCAGTCTCACTAATCCTGTCTTCCATTGATTCAATTCTGCTCCTTTGCCTGTTCAATGTGTTATCTAGTTCTGAGAATTTAGTAATCCTGTCTTCCATTGATTCAATTCTGCTCCTTTGCCTGTTCAATGTGTTATCTAGTTCTGAGAATTTAGTATTAATCTTCTGGATTTCTATCTGTAGATTCTGTATAATTTCTAAATTTTCATTTATTTTGTCATTTTGTTCTTGTATTGTCTTCCAAAATGTAGAGTTTTCTATGTTTTCCTCAATTTTGTCAGTGTTTTCCTTGATCTGTCTCTCAATCCATTGAAGGTACCTAAATATAATTCTTCCAAATTCCTTATCAGGGAGTTCTGATGCTCCCTCTTCCTCAGGGATGTGTTTAAAGTTTGTATCCTGGTCACTTGTTTCTACTGCTTTATCTTGTTTCTTTGTGTGAACTCGGATGGTCTGTTGTCTCTGGGACAATTTGACATTTTTGTGTTTGTATTTAATTGGTGATGGTATGTTGGAGTGATTCACCCAAGATTTTCATTTTCTTTGGATATACCTGAGTAGGCAGGGTACTGTGCTCCTCTATTCAGTACTTGGCAGCACTTATGCACTCACCACCTGTCTCCTTTCCAGTCATCAGACCCCCATATGTCCGTGCTGTCCTTAGCAAGCAGAGCCTATTCTTAGGTCCCTGAATTCTTTAAATGTCCAACATATCCACTCCTTGTAAACATTCAAAATGGCTGCACCCTCTAGACAGCTGAAAGTCCACAGCTCAATTTGTCTCCTTTGATATTTCCCTTCTTAGATGTCAGCCACCAGCACAGTCATCCAAGTAGGCTTTGGCAAGCAGAGCCGATTTTTAGGTTCATTCTCAGTGCCTAAGGCACTTGACTGCTAACCAGAAGGCTGGCGGTTCAAACCCACTAGCCACTCCTTGGAAGGAAGGTTGGGCAATCTACTTCCATAGTGCTACTGCCTTGGAAACCCAAGAGGGGTCGCTATGAGTTGGGTCTGACTCGATGACACATAACAACAACAACAACACTTGGAAATATTGAGCCTGTCCATTCTGTCAGGATAGCTGACAGTCCTCAGCTCCATTTATCTCCTTATTCACTGTTGTCATTCAGTTCTTCTACTAGTTAGTGTTTATTCCTAGGAGCTCTGGTAGCATAGTGGCTAAGGCACTTGACTGCTAACCAGAAGGCTGGTGGTTCAAATCCACCAGCCACTCCTCGGAAGGAAGGTTGGGCAATCCTACTTCCGTAGTGATATTGCCTCGGAAACCCAAGGAGGGGTCGCTATGAGTCGGGGCCAACTCGACAGCACATAACAACAACAACAACAAGTGTTTATTCCACTTCTGTATCCTTCCTTTCAAAGCTCAGGGCTTCAGGATTATCTTCTTTGTCTGTGTCAATTGATTTCTCTCTTCTTTGTTGAAGGGGGTCTATGTAGCTTGTCTCATATTCTGCCATCTTACTGGAAGTTCCTGGCTGCTTTATCTTGATGGTAGTGAAATCTCCCATTTCCACCTCTGGGATGGCTCTTTTTAAGCCTACCAAGATTGCCAAACTGACCAGTACCCACATTAGGGTTCTATATACCTTATTTCTACAGTCTCAGCCCCACAAGAGTGCCATGTACTTTATTTACATTATTAGCAAGCTATTCAATCCCATTAGCCGCAAGCACCTTACATTTGCATAGTTCCAGCCCTTCATCTGGTGGGAGTCACAAAGATCATGGCTAGATGAACCATGTTAAATAATTCACTGCACGACAAACACTGAGTCCTTGCCTTTGAGGCAGATTGCACAGAGGATAAAATTAACTCTTCAATTCAGTAAAGAAAATTTTATCATTTGAACAGCAAGAAACCCAATTTTATAAATGTATTATTTTATACTAAAGGTGTTAAAATCTAGTAAATTAACCCATCAAACTTTAGCCACAACAGATAAACTTTGAACACATCAAACAAATTCTCTTTTAATAAATCTTTTAAACTTTCTATCTTTTTTATATATCTCTTACAGTCCAACATTTTAAATGGCAAGAATGAACACATTCACAGACCCAAATATATATCCTTTCTCTGTGGCATTATGGGAGCTCTGGTGGCATAGTGTCTAAGACATTTGACTGCTAACCAGAAGGCTGGCAGTTCAAACCCACCAACCACTCCTTGGAAAGAAGATTGAGCAGTCTATTCCATAGTGATACTGCCTCGGAAACCCAAGGAGGGGTCGCTTGGGTTGGATCCGATTCAATGGCAGTGAGGTTTTTTTTCCTTTTTTTTAGTCCATGGCATAAAAAGCAAAAGTATATAAACAAATTATAATGAATAACTATTAACTCTATTTAATATCAATAAATTACTTAAAGATCTTCAAATTATCTTTATTGTCTATATACCACAAAACTTACTGTTGAAATAAAGTTTGTTGAAATATCCTAAATCTTCATTCAAATTTCTACCTTCTCTCATATTTCCTAAGTTTCACCCTTTAGGATTTTATTAACTTTTTTTTTTTCTTGTTTGTCTGTTTGTTTTAACTCAAAAAATCTTAGCTCACCAGGACTAATTCATTGATATGCATATGATGTTTTTCTGTTTTGGCTGGGGTTTTTTATTGTGATTTTTATCTTTTAGCTTCTTAAAATTCTTCTACAATAGAGAGAACCTGTTCTTTTATATTGGGGATCCACCCAATTTCTGATAACTATACTCACAACATTTTCCTTATTTTAACTCTAATCAATGTCTACCTTATTTATCCTATTAATAAATATTTTAAAAAGATCTCCAAGGAGCATTGGTGGCACAGAGGGCAAGTGCTTGGCTGCTAGCCAAAAGGTTTGTGGTTTGGTGGTTTGAACTCACTAGCTGCTCCAAGAGAGAATACATGGAAGTATGCTTCTGAACAGATGATAGCCTTGGAAACCACATGGGACACTTCTGCCATAGGGTCACCATGTCTTGGAATTGACTAGATAGCAGTGGGTTTTCTTCAAAATATCTCCATAATGTTAGGAGGAGTCTCTTGGCATTCTTTTGGTAAGCAACTTAATCTTCTCTCCTATTACACAACTTTTCTTTATAGATAAATCCATCCAATCCCAGCCAATTTTCCAACTTTTTATGTACATTTGCCATATGCCTCTGTTTTTCTTATTCTAGAACTACTAGTTTTACAAAATCATCTGTGTTCTCCTAATTAAAACATATTCTAAATTATATCTAGCTTAAGTTACTTAGAAAGATTTTGCTTGGAAAAAAAATGCTTTTAAGGTTGATATAGTGCAAAATATAAAAACTTTTGTCAGAAAAAATTCACTTTCATTAATTCCTGGGAATATTAGGACTGTTTAACTTATGTAAGCACTTATTTATCACTAAACAAATCAGGATAAAGCTCTTTGTAGAAATACTGTAATCTAATTTAATAATATCATCTGGAGGAGATAGAAAAATACACTTTCATAACTTTATCTTTTGCACATTTTAAAAAGTCTTTTAGAGAAGCAGTTTAGAATTAGTTTTGTCCTTTTATTTTAAGGCCCTGCTGTACTAATCAAAATAATCAATCCATCCTTTTTCCAATACATTTTTCTTTCTTTCTTTTTCAATTGTGATTTGGGTGAATGTTTACAGAGCAGATTCACTTTCCATACAGCCAATTCACATACACTTTGTCTCATGACATTGACTACAATGTACCACAATGTAACAGCTCCCCTCCCACTTCCTCCCCGATAGTTACCACTTCCCTGTATCCATCCCTCCATGCACTCCTGCTCCCTGAGCTGTCTCCCTGTGCATAAACAGCCTTTCTTTTTCCCATGATCTCTCCAAGGAGTGTATCTCCCTAGTGTAAATGTTCACCTCATATGCCTGTCTTTTCTTTGGCTGAAAGCCACAGGTGTGGGTTCAGTTCCAGACCTGAAGGGCAGCTAGGGGCCAGAGTCTCAGTGGTTACACCAGGCTCTATCAAACCAGCAAATCTGGTCCTTTTTTTTTTTCAAATTATTTTGAGTTTTGTTCTACATTGTTCTCCCTCTGTATCCATGATCTCTCACATAGATCCCCTTCTGAGTGGTTGGCAGTGGTAGCCAGACACCATCTAGTTCTTCTGGTCTCATAATTGTATAGGCTGAGGATCTCATGGTGTACCAGTTGCATGGACTAATTGTTTCCATGAATCTTTGGTTTTCTTCATTCTTCTTTGCTCCAGACAAGGAGAGACCCATCGTTGCTGCTTGTATTTTCCAGTACACTTTTTAAATTGACTAATTTATGTCAACTTTTTTTTTGAAGTAGACACTGAAAGTCTAAATCATAATACAGGTTCAAGAAGCAGTTTTTCTTGGAAGAGAACTGAGATTGACAGCAACCTAATGAAAAAGCTAGCAACTGTCAGCTGCAGTCTCTAACCTGATGCAAGACAGAAACTCAGACACAACACTCTCTAGATCAGAATCAAACTTTCAAGACAAAATGAGACAGATAACCACATAAACTTCCCAGTCTTTGAGATAGTTCAAATGATCAGGCTTACACTCTTGACACAACATAACACAAAACAAATAGGAAATCAAGTTTGTTTTGTTTTGTTTTAATGTCTACACAAATTCTTTAGTAAGACTGAATCAAATCAAGAGAAAAACAAGGAAGGTCTAGATAAAATGTATTAGCTTGCCAGAGTCTCATATTGAAGGATCTCAGGCCCTTTGATGAAACATGAGCACTAAACAGAAGTTCCTCAAAGAGAAAAGAAAAGGCAATTCAAAGGGAACTCATTTTCCCAAAGTGACCACTGAAATTTCAAATTATTTCTAGTACATTCAGTTTCTAGAGTTTTCAAATTTGAACTCCAAACTAGCTCCCACGAGCGGGGAGCTCCAAGCTCATTTCTCTTAGACATCCAGGATCCCATTCTTTTAAGTTGAAACTTCAGTTTCCCAGAGTCAAAGAAAATTCCTAACAGGGAGTGTGCCATGGAGTTTTGTCAGTGTTTTGCTTTCTAGTGTACCTCCATTGCATGAGAATTTTCTTGTGGCTCGTGGGCAGCCTAATGCTCTGGCCCATCTCATTTCCCAGTGTACCTTACACAAGCATCTTTCTATTAGTGGTGAGCACCCATAAAGTGCTTGGCTCATACCCACACATTTTTGTTGCTTAAAAAACTCTGGCCCCTGAAACAATTGTCCTGAGATGATCTTTAAACCTTAAACCAAAAACATCTCCTGGAGTCTTCTTCAAACCAAAAGTAGTGTAGTTTCACCAGTGTAAAAAATAAAAAAATCTGCCTTGAACACTATGCTTTTTTAAGAACTATCTATGTAAGATCAAATTTACAACAACAACTCAAAAAATTGCACAGGAACCTTAGAGAGCAGTGAGTTTATGTTAGTGGGGGAGGAACAACTCTAAAAAGGAGGGTGAGAACTCAAAGAATATAATCAGTGACACTAAATAGTACATGTAGGAAGTGTTGAACTGGTATATGTTTTGCTGTGTGTATCAACAAGAACAACAATAAAATTATATATTTGGGGGAAAAAAAAAAAACCCTGAGATTTCCTTGTAACAACCATATGAAACCTGTTGTTGTTGTTGTTGTTATTTGCCGTCGAGTCAGCCTCGACTCATAGTGACCCCTCCTTGGGTTTCCAAGGCAGTATCACTACAGAAGTAGGATTGCCCAACCTTCCTTCCGAGGAGTGGCTGGTGGGTTTGA
>NW_006921894.1:431904-435604 GCF_000298275.1 Orycteropus afer afer | reverse complement strand
AACCTTCCTTCCGAGGAGTGGCTGGTGGGTTTGAACCGCCAGCCTTCTGGTTAGCAGTCAAGTGCTTTAGCCACTATGCTACCAGAGCTCCCACATTTCAATTAGAGAGTCAAAAATGTTTTGAAGGTAGATACGTAAGTAGACACGTTGAATGATGAAATATGTCTCAGCAAAAGGGAATATACCTATGACCATGTATAAGGTTGGCACATGATATTTCTACATATGTATTTGTATGTGCCATAAGAATGTCCATATAAATAAAACTAACAGGAGGAAAAGTTTTGATAATTTCCGAGCCTCAGTCAACCACCCTGAGGGAGTGAGTTGTTGGACCATGGTCATGGGTGACATCAAGCTCAATTGGTATAATGTCCTACACAAAAACATTTTTCTACATCCTACTTTGATGAGTAGTGACTGGGGTCTTAAAAGCTTGCAAGCAGCCATCTGGATACAACAATTGGTCTCTTCTCATCTGGAGCAAAAAGGAATAAAGAAAACCAAAGACACATGGAAACAATTAGTCCAAGGAATGAGTGGACCATGAAAACATCAGCCTATATGACCATGAGACCAGCAGAACTAGATGGTGCCTGGCTACCACTGTCAACCACTCAAAAGGGATCAGTGCAGGAGATCCTGCATAGAGGGGAGAAAAAATGTGGAACAAAACTCAAAATCATAAAGAGTAAGCTTACTAGTCTGATAGAGACTGGTGAGACCCTTGACACTATGGCCCCTCACCACCCTTCAGGCCTGGAATCAAACTCAATTTGTGGCTTTCAGACAAACAATAAATAGGCATATAAGATAAACATTTACACCAGGTAGGTACACTCCTTAGAACAATTATGGGAGATCAGAAGGGCAATACTTGCACAGGGAGATAGCTCAGAGGGCAGGAATGCATATGAAAGAAGGACATAGGGAATAGATAACTACAGGGAGGCAGTGTTAAGAGTGTTGTTACATTATAGGGATTACAATTAATGTCATGAAACAAAATGTGTATGAACTGCTGTATGGAAAATGAATTTGCTCTGTAAACTTTCACTCAAATCACAATTTAAAAAGAAAACCCTAAAAAAATATTTTTTTTTTTTTCAAGATGAAAGAACCTCAAAATACTCTTTTACCAAATTTGATCAGCATTGCCATGAAAAAATAGCCAAAACATAACTGATAAACAATTTGTGGTTAGGAAGAATTTCATACAGCATTGTCTTGAAGAACAATGAAAATAATCATTTATTTACCCTAAAACATAGTTCCAATTCTCACCTTTGACACCTCTGTTTCCTAAAACAGACTGAGATCTCAGAAAAGGATCAAAATTGGAGATCCTGGGTAAAGTGGGAGGAAAATCTTGGAACAAAATTCAAAAACACAAAAATGACCAGAATTACTAGTTGGATAGAGACTGGTGGAACCCCCAAGACTATGGCCCTGGGTTATCCTTCAGGCTTGGTAATGGACTTACTTCCATGGATTAGCTTTCAGCCAAATAGTAGAAAGGCCTACAAGCACAACACCTACCCTCGGGAGATGCATCCACCTACCATAGGAAGATGCACTCCTTAGATCATTCAACCATGAGACATCAGAAGGGCAGCATTTGCATAGAGAGAAAGCTGGACAGACAGGAATTCACAGACAAGAAGGACACAGGGAAGGTGCAGTCACAGGGAAGAGATGGGAGGAGTTTTTTACTGTTGGGATTGTAAACCGCATGAAACCAAATGTGTGTGAACTGTTGAGAGTAAAACAAATCTGCTTTGTACATTTGCACCCAAATTGCAATAAAAAATTTAAAAAAAAAGACTGAGATTTTCAAAGAAGTTCAATGCCCAAGGCAAAATTATATTACTAGTTCTAGACCATTGTTTGACTCAAAGGTGACCTTTTATAGATAGTTTCAATGCTCAAGGTTCAAAAGAATACCTAAGGGCAGATGGCCTAGGTGGTCACCCCTACTCTAGAAATCCCAGAAATCTGGGTTCCAGGAAAATTAACAGTTTCTCAGATGGAAGGATTTTTTTTTTTTTCCCTTAGGTGGGCTTCCAAATTACTTTATTTGAAGGAATGATACAAATGAAAGAACTTAAGTGGATGTTTTGGTATGACTCGTAGAACAGGAAATGGAAACCTATGTTCACTGCCTTGGTGACTGTGGCAGTCATCCCCATAACTGTAGAAAAGCCAACCTAAGGCATAGCTCTCATCATCATGTGTCCTGTCTCCCAGGGTGGTTTCTCAAAGAGGTATTCAACTTGTCAAAGAGATACTCTACCAGGCTGGATGCCAATATGTCATCTTGTGTGAGTTCTTTGATAAGTTTCACTTCAGCTAATGAATCTTAAGAGAGTCAATAATGGGGTTGCTTTAATCAGTGGCCAGTTCATGAAGTTCCAGGAATTACCATGGCATCTGGCATCTGGCCTACTCTCTCAATTCCCATGATCTGGTGTTCTGATATCCTAAAGGAAGATTCATCACCTTCTCTGGTTTCTCATTGTATTGATTCTCCTTATGGGATTGGTGAAGAAAATATTTGGCAGAATTCTTCACAGCCATGTCACTGTTGTAAAAGTACCATGACATGGACAGGTGGTCACAGGAGGCAGGGAACTCTGCCTGGACTGACCACTGTTGATGGTGGCCTCTGAGACCTGTAGTTTTGGCTTGTCTACAAAGACATGCACTCATCACAGCAGGGCCTTGAGACACACCAAGTGCTAAATAGAGGTTGCCAAGGGTTAGTTCTGAGTGAACCATCAGAGGGGTGAGTGTTGGGTTCCACCTTATTCCGCAATGAACCTCTGGCCAGAAGGATTTTAGTCTTTTATATTCTAGAGCCTGTTTCTAGAATTTGACAGAGGCATGTGATTGTGGGAAAGACCTTGTACAAATTTAACCCAATACAGACTTGTTTTCCTCATGGAATGCATGCAGGAAATAGCTTGAAAATATTTTCCAGTGAACTAAATTGTGGAATAGTCCATAGGTGGGCTCTGGTCACATCATGCACTGACTCAGGACATGTCTTCAGCTTTGTGTGGCTTGCTGAACTTCTATGCATGTTTCTTCCCCCAGAACATATATGAACAGCTCTGAGTCTTCCCATCCTAGTTAAATCCCTCTCATGGAATCCCTCCCCTACCTTTACCTCTCACACAGCCACAACATCAGCCAAAGGGAAGAGCTTGTCCTTCCCCAGCCCCATCCTCTGCCTTCTGCTCATAACACTCAGCTCCCTCGCTAAAGCCACTCCCATCAATCTCCAGCTTTTGAAAATTTTCGGTTCCAGCTTAGAGTCATTATGTCTCATTTTATTTTATTTTATTTTTGCTAGATTATGAGCAACCTAAGGGTAATTGTTGTCTGGCACCAAGCTGAGTCATGTACATATGGCACATATACTATAAATGTGTATTGACTTGACTGTGACTGGCCTGTCTAGCAGTAAATATTTGGGTACATATATTGAGTACCTACCGAGGTGACACTGAGATACACTTCCTCCAGCCCTCTACTCACCTGAATTGGATTAATTCTTAGATGCTGTGATAGTTGAAGATGTGTCAACTTGGCTGGACTTCACTTGTGAGTGGTGGTTCCCATGATGGATCACATGACTGCGTTCTAAGCGGCCGGTCAGTCTAGGGGGAGTTTCCCCAGGGGTGTGGCCTACCTGTAA
>NW_006921894.1:419862-425064 GCF_000298275.1 Orycteropus afer afer | reverse complement strand
ATATATATATATATATACACTTTGCTGGTTTTTGTGTTTCTCTAGAGAACCCAATCCAACACAGATGCTTTCTGCAGCATAGTAATAACCTCAAGTGTGTCCTGATCAGTTGTAATGTGTGTCAGAAGTAACTGGTACTAATAATAGATAAAACATTAGTGATTTGGGAAGAATGTGTATGATGGAATGAATTACTTAATATGGCCCTTCTAGCCAAGGTCTTTGAGACTCCTATCAGATGACTGGATAGGACTATGCAAATGTGAGGTGCTGGAGGCACACCAAGGGGATTGGATAGCTTGCTAATCATGTAAATAAGGTGCACAGCACCCTCATGGAGGTGGGAACATAAGATGTACAGAAGTGTAATGTGGAGATTGGTAAGCCATCCTGCTAGGCTTAAAATGAGCCATCCCAGAGGTGGGAAGGGGTGGTTTTACTGTCATCAAAAAAGAAGAGCCAGGAGTGAAGCATATCCTTTGGACTTGAGATGCCTGCACTGAACTTCCTTGACTCAGGGAGACAAAGAGAGAGAGAGAGAGCTGTAATACTTTGTTGTGACAGCGAGAGGCGGTGAGAAGCAGCATCAGAGAAACAGCAACAGCAGAATCAGGAGACTGGTGGGAGACACAACAGGAGACCATGCAGTGGGATTCCTGGCCCACACAATGAGAAAGCTGAGTGCATTCAGGCAGGAGACTTGCTGATGAAGAGGGATGCCTCTAGGCTCTTTTCTGTGGAGCTACACTTGATGACCTATGGAATGAGCAAGCTGAGAGCTTTTGGGCAGGAAACTTACTGCAGGAGTGAGGTGCCTCAGGACACTTTCTGGCAGAGCTAAAAGCTCTTTGTAACACTTGCCTGAACAGGGAAGGGGCCAAGGACCAAGAAGCTAAGAACCAGAGAGAAGCATGCCTGTGGGCACTGCCAAGAAGAGGCTGTCCTGATTGAAGAACTGTATCCTCAGCCATTTCCTGATCCTGAATTGTAGTCCATTACTTCCTTAATAAACACTGTGATCATAGGTATTGCCTGTGAGTTCTGTGTGGCCATAGCAATGAATTATTGAACCCAGCAGAGAAGAAAGTGCTGTGGGAGGGACGGTTGGTATCAGAATTGGTAAAAAGATTGGAAGGTACAGGCATGTCTGACCTCTGCCTCATAAGAATCAGCCTTGAGCTTTTGATCTTGATCCTTCTCCCTGATTGTGGAGTTAGAGGAGGTCAGATTCCTTGCTATGCCATTTTTTTACAATGTGCCTTAAGAAGTGAATTAAAGAGTTCCGGTAAGATAACAGAATAGGCAGAAAGACTGCACAGACTCTCTTCAACAAAGAAAAGGGGAAAAAATTAACACAGATACAGAAGATAATCCTGGATCCCTGAGTCTTGAAGGGAAGGATAAAGAAGTGGACTAAACTCTAACTAGCAGAAGAATTTGCATGAAAACACCAATAAAAGGAGACATAAAGAGCTGCAGTCTGGCAGCAATCCTGATGGCACAGACAGCTGGGATATTGCCAGGTGGTGGTAGGACCTAAGAATTAACCTAAAAATCAGCCCTGCTAGCCAGGGAATGCATGGAGGACTGCTTTGGTGGTTGGTGAATAAAAGGGGGAGCAGCAAAAAGGAAAGTGGGCTGAGCTGTGGACTTTTGCCTATCTGGAGGACACAGCCATTTTGAATGTTTACAAGCAGTTTGATCATTTTGGATATTTAAAGTGACAGTGTTCTCCCAGATTCCAGGGACTTAAGAACAGGCTCCACTTGCCAGGAACCCTAAGGACACTCTGGACCCGGATGATTGGAAAGATGGTTATTCAATTGTTATCTTTGTCTAACTGAGTGGAAGTCAGGAACAGTCCCCATACGACACAACTACACCCACACTTCCTGCAGCTTCACTTACTGAGTGAGAGCCACCACTTCTTTCTCCAACAGTGAAATGATAAAAAAAAACACCAAGAAGAGCCTGAATCACCCTTGGCTGCTCTTCACAAACAGTTAACAGAGATCTAAACACAACAATGGTATGATGTCTCGGAGACAACAGACCATCACAGTCCACAAAAAGAAGCAAGATAAAGTGGTAGAAACAAGAGAGGAGGATACAGACCCAAACACTTCTCTGAGGAAGAAGCAGCATTGGAACTCTCTGATAAGGAATTAAAAAGAATTATATTTAGGTGTCTTCAAAGGATTGAGAGACAGACGAAGGAAAACACAAACAAAACCCTGGAAGAATTTTGAAAGAAAATACAAGAACAAAATGACAAAATCAATGAAAAATTAGAAATGATTCTAAATCTACAGCTAGAAATCCAGAAGGTTAACACTAATTTGTCAGAAATAGATAACACATTGAAAGGGCAGAGGAGTAGAATTGATGAATCCAACAGAAGGGAGAATTAATGAGATTGAAGACAAATATCTGAATACTTGTTCAGAAAGGGATCAATCAGAAAAAAGATCAAAACAAAATGAAGAAAGCCTAAGGTTCATGTGGGATACCTTCAAAAGGACATGTAGGTTTACATGTCATTGGAATTCCAGAACAGGAAGAGACTAATAAAAACCACTGAGAAAATTGTCCAAGATTTGTTGGAGCAGAACTTCTCTGATATGATGAAAGATGAGAATATATCCATTCAGGAAGTCCAATGAACCCCAAGTAGGATAGACCCCAAAAGAAAATCATGAAGACATACTGTGTTAGACTGAGTTCTCTGGAGAAACAAAACCAGTAAAGCTTATACATAGAGAGAAAGGGAAATTTATCTTAGGAAAATGGCTCACACACTTAGAGAAGCATGCAAGTCCAAAGTTCTTGGATCAAACATCAAGCTTGAGGCTTTTCCCAACTCACACAGCTGCAGGGGCTGAGGAGCTCAAGGTTGGCAGCCAGTATAATGGCTCTAGATGCTAAAGAATGATGAATCCAAGATCTCCAAGCTGAATGGTGGATTGTTCACTCACAGACAGTTGTAGGCAGCACAACAGAATCCCGATCCACAGAAGAGTGTCTCTTTTCCCAGGATGTCCATAAATATACTGGACGCAGTCCACACCCCTAGAGAAACCCCACTTCAATGCATTGGCTGCTCAAAATATATTCATCCAATCCCATCATGGGAATAATCACATCACAGCTGCTTAAACTGCACAGAATTGTGGTCCAGCCAAATTGAAACACAGCCCCAACTATCACACATATCATCATTAAACTCATCAAAACCAAAGACAAAGAAAGAATCCAGAAAGCAGCATGGGAAAAACAAAAAGTTACTTACAAAGGACAACAAGTAAGAATATGCTCTGATTTCTCAGTAGAAACCATGCAAGGGAGAAGGCAATGGGATGGTATATATAAAACCCTGAAAGAGAAAAAATTTCAACCAAGAATTATATACCTGGAAAAATTGTTCCTCAAATATCATGGTGAAATTAAGAGATTTCCAGATAAGCAGAAACTAAGGGAATTTGTTAAAACCAGACCAATCTTACAAGAGATACTAAAGGGAGTCCTTTGAACAGAGAACCAAAAATAGCAAACAACAACCAAACATTAATACACAAGATGACATAACCCAGAAACCACAGCTATGGACATATCCAAAGTAAAATAAGCTTACAAGATTGTAAACAGGGAACCAGAGACATCAATTGGCAAGTGAGGACAACTACAAACCAAAAAGAGGGAAAATACTGTGTAGTTACAGAACTTCTAAATGGTGAGGAAGTCAAGAGAGTTACAAGATAGGATGGACTATTCTAAACTTGGGGATAAAATTATAAATCATAGGGTAACCTCAAAGAAAATGATAAACCTTCACATCACAATAAAAAGGACAAGCACAAATATTCAGCAAATACTAAAACAACAGCAACAAAGGAAATGATAGCACGATCCATAAACATAATGAGCTCAGCAGAAAAAATCATATGGAACAAAAAAATCATGAATACTGTGAAAAAACACATAACTAAATGACAGCAACTAATTCATACTTGTTGATAATTACACTGAATGTTAAAAGATTAAATGCAACACTCAAGAGACAGAGAGTTGCAGATTGAATAAGAAAACAAAACCTATCAATACAAGAGACACATCTTAGAGACAAAAACAGACTAAAAATCAAAAATTAGAAAAAGATATATCAAGCAAATGGCAACCAAAAAAGAGCAGGCATGGCAATATTAATTTCTGATCAAACTTACTTTAAGACAAAAAACCACCATACAAGACAAGGAAGGACATTATATAATGATTAAAGGATCGATTGAGCAAGAAGATATAACCATAATAAATATCTATAGACCCAATGAAAGAGCCCAAAAATACATAAATCAGATTTTGAAAGAACTGAAAAGGCAAATAGATGATTCCACAGTCATAATGGGAGACTTTAATACACCACTTCCAATGGAAGATAGAACAACTGAAAGAAACTCAACAAAGATGCAGAAGAGCTAAAAAATACAATCCACCAACTTGACCTTATACACATCTACAGAGCACTTCACCCAACAACAACACAATATACATTCTTTTACAATGCACATGGAATATTTTCCATAACAGACCACATGTTAGGCCATAATGCAAACCTTAATAAATTTAAAAACATTGAAATACTGCAAAGCATCTTCTCAGATCACAATACTATCGAATTAGAAATCAACAATAGGAAGATCAACAGAAAGAGTGAACACATGCAAACTGAACAACACCCTCCTTGAGAAGACTGGGTAGGAGAAAAAATAAAAACTGAAATTCAAAACTTCCTTGAATCAAATGAGAATGAAAACACAACATACCAAAATAAGCAGCAAAAGCAGTGATCATAGGCCAATTTATAGCAATAAATGCACACATCAAAAAAGAAGAGTGAGCTAAAATCAATACTTTAAAACAACATCTCCAACAATTAGAAAAAGAACAGCAAGAAAAACAGTCACCAGAAGACAGTAAATAATAAAGATTCAAACAGAAATTAATGAAACAGAAAATAGAAAGGCAATAGAAAAAATCAACAAGACGAGAATTTTTTTTTTTTAAAGATTAATAAAATTAACAAACCACTGGCAAATTTAACAAAGGAAAAGAGGGAGAGAATACAGATAACATGAATAAGAAATGAAATGGGTGACATCACAACAGAACCAACTGAAATAAAAAGCATAATATCAGGATATTATC
>NW_006921894.1:416743-417362 GCF_000298275.1 Orycteropus afer afer | reverse complement strand
AACATTGTGAAAATGTCAATTCTACCCAAAGCAATCTATACATTCAATGCAATCCCAATCCAGATCCCATTAACATTTTTTAAGGATATGGAAAAGCCAATCACTAACTTTATATGGAATGGAAAGAGACCTCAGATAAGCAAAGCACTACTGAAGAAGAACAAAGTAGGAAGTACCACTCTGTCAAATCTCAAAACCTACTATACAGCCACAGTAGTCAAAACTGCCTGGTATTCGTTCAATGACAGATACATAGACCAATGGAATAGAATTGAGAATCCAGAAATAGATCATCAACCTATGGTAAGCTGATCTTTGACAAAGGCCCAAAATCCATTAAATGGGGAAGAGAATGTTTAATAGATGGTGCTGGCAAAACTGCATATCCATTTGCATAAAAATGAAACAAGATCTGTACTGTACACCATACACAAAAATGAACTCCAGATGGATCAAAGACTTAAATGTGAAACCTATAACTATAGAGTTCCTCAAGTAAAAACTAGGGGCAAATTTAGAGGCCCTAATAGATGGCATAAATAGACTATCAAGCATAACCGAAAGTACACAAACACAGAAGAGAAACCAGATGATTGGGACCTTCTAAAAATTAAATTTT
>NW_006921894.1:411977-414906 GCF_000298275.1 Orycteropus afer afer | reverse complement strand
TAGCTGCCCTTCAGGTCTGGAATTGAACCCACACCTGTGGCTTTCAGCCAAGCAAAAGACAGGCATATGAGTTGAACATTTACCTGAGGTAGATACACTCCTTGAGGAGAACAATCATGGGAGGAAGAAAGGCTGTTTATACTCATGGAGACAGCTCAGGGGACAGGAGTGCATGGAGGATGGACACAGGGAAGAGGTAACTATTGGGAGGAGGTGGAAGGGGAGCTGTTGCATTGGAGTAAATTGTAGTCAATGGCATGAGACAAAGTGTATGTGAACT
This sequence comes from Orycteropus afer afer, assembly GCF_000298275.1. NCBI lineage: Eukaryota > Metazoa > Chordata > Mammalia > Tubulidentata > Orycteropodidae > Orycteropus > Orycteropus afer. Next base: position 414,626 of record NW_006921894.1, on the reverse strand, counting down.
GCTGTATGGAAAGTGAATTTGCTCTGTAAATTTTCACCCAAATCACAACTTAAAAAAAAAAAAAAAGTGAATTAGTAAACGGGTCCTTAGGTTAATTTCACTCCACCTCACTTGCAGTCCAGAATACTTTCATGAGTAGAACAATGGGTTGGATTTATGGAACACCCTAGCAATTGTACAGAGCTCCTACCCCACCCAAGCTTCCCACCCCATGGAAGTATGTTGAACAAGAACCAGCGTTGTGTGCATGGACATCATTGCAGATGTAGCAGTGGAAAATGATGCAGAACCACTCCAAGGATGCATTCAGTAAATATATAATGGACTAATGAATAAACAGGAAGGGTACAAATACTTCTTTTGTTTTTTTTTCTTACAAGCCTGTGTAAAAATACTAACAAATACTTGTTCCTATTCCTCAAAATTCTCCAAACTCCTTTTGAGTATTATTTTATTTCACAGCTTATTCTGAGTATAACACAAAATAATAATACAAGCATTAGCCAAGAACATTAGTGCTTTCATTGTTGTGTTCTCTCTAAGGCTGGATTCTCTAGAGTAGGAAAACTAGTGAAATATATATATATATAGAGAGAGAGAGAGAGAGAGAGAGAGAGAGAGAGAAAGAAAGAAATTTCTCTCAAGGAAATGGCTCACACATTTCCAACCAGTCATCAACAAAGTCAGAATTATGAAGGTGATTTCATGTAGAATAGATGTCTTGACTTCTATTGTCCCCAGAGAACTGGATAAAGGAAATTGGGTAGTTCTCTCAGGCTTGCTCAAGCCTTCCCAGGAGTGTGTGGACTGCTCACCCTCCGGGGAGGAAATGAAGCAGCCCATGAATTCAAGGGGCCATTTTCTCTCATGGATGTTCTTCCATCTGGCCTTCATACGGGATTCTGTCATGACAGAAAGATTTCAGGCTAGGAATAATTTCTTTAAGAATGTACTTTCATTGTTTATTAAACAAATTAAATGTTTACTATATCCAAGCCCGATAAGCTCTAGAGATGCATTCTTTAAAAAGACACAGTCTGTGGCTTCTTGGCCACGGCCAGCTACCCTGAGTGAGTAGTTGGACCTGTGAGCTTGGGACCATGGTCAGAGGGGACATCAAGCCCCTTCAGGTCTGGAACTGAACTCACCCCTGTGGCTTCCAGCTAAATAACAGACAGGAATGTGAGTTGAACATTTACATCAGGTAGATACACTCCTTGGAGTGAGCAATCATAGGAAAACAGAAGAGCAGTGTTTGACAGGGAGATAGCCCAAGGGGCAGGAGTGCATGGGAGGGAAGGACACAAGGAAGAGGTAACTACAGGGAGGAAGTGGGAAGAAAGCTGTTACATTGTGGGGAATTGCAATCAATGTCATGAGACAAAATGTGTATGAATTGATGTATAGAAATTGAATTTCTTCTGTAAACTTTCAAATCAAAATTAAAAAATTTTAAAAATTAAAAGATTTTTAAAAAATTAACAAGAGACAGTTGGTGGCTTCTTGGCCACAGCCAGCTACCCTGAGGGAGCAAGTAGTTGGACCTGTTGGCTCAGGACCGTGGTCATAGTGACCATCAAGCTCAACTGGCATAACTTCCTACACAAAAACATTGTTCTACATCCTACTTCGGTGAGTAGTGACTGAGGTCTTAAAAGCTTGCAAGGAGCCATTTAGATGCAACGACGTATCTCTCCTCGTCCCAAGCAAAGAAAAATGAAGAAAACCAAAGACACATGGAAACAGTTAGTCCAAGGGACTAGTAGACCATGTGTTCTTCAGCCTATATGACCATGAGACCAGAAGAACTAGATGGTGCCTGGCTCCCACTGTCAACCACTTGGAGAGGGTGGTGCAGGAGATCCTGGATAGTGTGGAAGAACAATGTGGAACAAGACTCAAAATAATTAAAAAAAAAAAAAGGATTTGCTTTTTTGCAGATTTGCTGGTCTTACAGAGCCTGGTGAGACTCCTGAGACTATGGCCCCTAGTTACTCTTTAGGTCTGGAATTGAACTCACTCCTGTGGCTTCCAGCCAAACAATAGACAGGCATTTGGGGTGAACATTTACATCAGGTGATACACTCCTTAGAGCGATCAATCATGGGAGAACAGAAGGGCAGTGTTCGCATCGGGAGATAGCTGGGGTGGGGAGGAATGAGCAGGGGAACATGGGAAGGAAGGACACAGGGAAGAGGTACTACAGGGAGGAAATGGGAAGAGAGCTGTTACATTGCAGTCAATGTCATGAAACAAAATGTGTATTAACTGCTGTATGGAAAATAAATTTACTCTGTAAACTTTCACCCAAATCATAATAAAAGTTAGTAATAAAAAGAAATAAAAAGGCACCATCCGAGAAAAAATACTAAACTCTTAATAGTGTTTCCATGTGGAGCATGGAGGAGAGAAAGGGGACTAAGAATGAGGTAGATTGTATTTTTACCTATAATGGCTTTTGTTGTGTGATATTGTTGTGTTGTTGTTATGTGCCGTTGAGTCGGACCCAACTCATAGTGACCCCTCCTTGGGTTTCCGAGGCACTATCACTATGGAAGTAGATTGCCTCATCTTCCTTCCAAGGAGTGGCTGGTGGGTTTAAACTGCCAGCCTTCTGGTTAGCAGTCAAGTGCCTTAGGCACTATGCTA
>NW_006921894.1:409129-411557 GCF_000298275.1 Orycteropus afer afer | reverse complement strand
ATATATATTGGTTTATTTCAAGGAAATGGCTCACACAGTTTAGAGTCTGGCAAGTCAAGTTCCAAGTGCATGGAGCAAGCATCAGGCTGGAGGCTTGTCCTAGCTTGCATAGCTGCAGGAGCTGACAAATCCAAGATCAATAGATCAGACAGCAGGCTGCTGGCTCATGGGCTGTGAAGGCTGATGAATCACAAGAACAGGGGGTGAAATGATGAAGCCAGTTGCAAGCTCTAGTACAAGCCAGGGCCTTGCTAGAATATCCATTTATATACTGGAGGCAGGCCACACCTCTAAAGAAACTATTTGCAACTGATTGGCTTCTCACAGCAGATCTCATCATGAAAGTAATTATATTATATCAGATCTCATCATGGAGGTGATTGCATTATATCAGCTCACAAAATGGGGATGACTGCATCATTACGTAACTGCCAAATTACATCATTATATTACTCCCAAATCACTGAGAATCATGGCCCAACCAACTTGACACACAATCTTAACCATCACAGTCTGTCCCTTGTCAACTTGGCACCTGTACACATATCCTGAAGCTATACATAATATCTAAATAAAGACAATTATGAAGTCATCCTTGCACCTAACATGATACAACTAACATGTGTACAACCAAAACTGCACTAGCTCTGTTTGCATCTTATATTTTATAAGTGAAGAAAACCAAAATATTTTATGCACACTGTGATGGTTATGTTTATATGTCAACTTGGCTAGGCCTGGTTGAGTGGCTGGGCAGCTGGATGTAGTATTCCCCATGATGAGACTGGTAATCAACTCCATGGTGGAAATCTACTGTGTGCAGCTGAGTAGCTGCCTTTGGGTATGTGATCTGCTTCCCGTATATAAGGAGACGTTTTGAGAATGGTCTCTAGCCTATGGCACACTTGGATCCTGCATATAGCCATGTTGTTGCTCAGCAGCCTGCTATGTCTGCCAACCTTGGGACTTACAATGGACTTAAGTTAATGGCCTGCCATGTGGTTTGGTATCAATGGGACTGTGCCTTTTGACTTGTCAACCTTGGGGCTTCTCAGCCTCAGCAGCCAGCAGCTGTCTGAGTGAAGAAAAGCCTCTAGCTCCAGTGGGCTGGGAGCAGGAGGCAGAGCTGGACCCCAAGGTTGAGGGGCTTTTACACATCCCCTAGAGCCTGGCACTTAGAACTTGGACTTAAAGCCTCCAAATTCTAAGAATAAACTCCTGTTTGTTAAGGCCATCCCATCTGTGGTATATATTCCTGTCAGAGCAGCACTAAGTAACCAAAAGAGTGGGGTGCTGCTCTGACAGATACCTAAAATGTGGAAACAGGAGTGTAGTGCATCCTTAACCTGAGACCCTGGCAGAGAGACCCCAGCATACGGCTTGACAGATGGCAGGACAGATGGCAAGAGACTGGCATGAGAGATGGCAGGAGCAGAGCCCAGAGAACCGGCATGAGACAGTGACAGCCTTACCAGCCCATGGAGGGAAAAGCCCAGTGCCATTGTGAAGGCGGCTTCCTGGAGGAGTGGGTTGCCTTTGGGCATTAATTGGTAGAAAAGATTGGCATGAAATGGAGTAACAACAGGTCGGCCAGCCCATAGAGTAAAAAAGCCAAGTGCTTTTTGGGTAGGTTTTTTCAGCAGAGTGGGTTGCCTTTGGCATCAGTCAGCAGAAATGGAGACCAAGGAAATGGAAGCAGAACTGCCTCAGCCTGAAAGGGTAGGACCATGGCCTTTGGGGGAGGAACAACAACAGCCTCCTAAGTTTCAAAGAGCCAGGCCTTTACCAACTTGGTTCTGGAGTGTGGGGCTGCTCGTTCATGTGAACCAGTGGGATGGAGCCATAGCTGCTGCCCAAGAGTGAGGGGGCGGGGCTGCCATGCCTAAGAGGGAGAGGAATGGGGCCCATTTCTAGGCCAAGGGAGTGAGGTCACTATTCAGGAACTAGGGTACTGGAGCCACCCAGATGAGACCTATACAGATACCACCCATTGAAGATCTGTACAGATGCCAAGTTGACAAGGGGTGGAATTGTGATGGTTATGTTTGTATGTCAACTTGGCTAGGCCTGGTTGAGTGACTGGGCAGCTGGATGTAGTATTCCCCATGATGAGACTGGTAATCAGCTCTATGGTAGAATCTACTGTGAGCACGTGAGTAACTGCCTTTGGGTATGTGATCTGCTTCCTGTATATAAGGAGAAGTTTTGAGAATGGTCTCTAGCCTTTGGCATGCTTGGACCCCACGTGTAGCTGTGTCATTGCTCAGCAGCCTGCTGAGCTCTGCTGACCTTGGGACTTACAATGGACTTAAGTTAATGGCCTGCCATGTGGTTTGGTAACATTGGGACTGTGCCTTTTTACTTGTCAACCTTGGGGCTTCTCAGCCTCAGCAGCTAGCAGCTGTCTGAGTGAAGAAAAACCTCTAGC
>NW_006921894.1:361716-409029 GCF_000298275.1 Orycteropus afer afer | reverse complement strand
GGACTGTGCCTTTTTACTTGTCAACCTTGGGGCTTCTCAGCCTCAGCAGCTAGCAGCTGTCTGAGTGAAGAAAAACCTCTAGCTCCAGTGGGCCAAAAGCAGGAGGCAGAGCTGGACCCCAAGGTTGAGGGGCTTTCACCCAGCCCCTAGAGCCTGGCACTTTGAACTGGGACTTAAAGCCTCCAAATTGTAAGAATAAACTCCTGTTTGTTACGGCCATCCCATTTGTGGTATAATTCTTGTCAGAATGGCACTGGGTAACTAGAACACACACATAAAAGGAAGAAATACTCATAACAATTACAGTCTGCATTTCTGCAACTGATCAAGTGGCCGTTGCTGGTTTTTGGGACTACCTTCTTCCATCTCCCATTCTGTATTCTTTAACCGTCAGCAAGCACCTCACAGTTCTTTGCCTGGTTGGGTGACCCAAACCTTCATTCCTGAAGGTCTGAGCCATTACCAGTCATTTCAGAATCAATCACACCAGTAAGTGTGGTAATTCCCTTCTTTGCTTTTGATCCAGAGGCATAAGGAGTCCAAAGTGATAGGTGGCATTTTATCTTCCTGTTCAATGTTATCAGTGTTGTCTCCAGGTGGGAGTATTCCTCTCTTTGAAACTAAAACCTCTAGACCCACAGAGTATAAGGTCACAGGGACAGGAAGCAATAATTTTTTGAATGGGTAACTAGGGGTAACAGTGAGTGGTGCCACTCCACCCCATGGTTCCTGGACCCATAAATCCTTGCTATTAGACAAACAGCACTATATATTGTGCATTGGTTTAGAGCTATACATCCACCTGGAGAACACTTCTTCAAACTGAAAAGTATTACTACTTAGTTTGGTGCCATAATTGTGTCTTTAGAAGGCCATTCCATTGTTCTGCCAAGCCAGTTGCTTCAGGATTATGGGGAACATGGTAAAACCATTGAATACCATGAGTATATGCCCATTTGTACACTTCATTTGCTGTGAATTGAGTTCCTTGATCCATAACAATGGGATAACGTGATGGTGAATAAGGCATTCTGTGAGTCTACAGATGGTGGTTTTGGCAGAAGCATTGTGTGTAGGGAAGGCAAATCTATATCCAAAGTATCAATCTCAGTAAGAATGAAATGCTGCCCTTTCAATGGAAGCAGTCTATTGTAATCAACTTGCCATCATATTGCTGACTAATCATCTCAAGGAATAGTGCCATATTGAGAATTAAGTGTTGGTCTCTGCTGCTAGCAGACTGGGCACTCAACAGTGGCTGTAGCCAAATTAGCTTGGGTGAATGAAATCCTCACCAAGCACTTGCATAACCTTCATTCCCGCCACCATGGCCACCTTGTTCATGAGCCCATTGGGCAATGACAATAGGGACTGGGGAAATAAAATGATTGGTTTCCACAGAACATGTCATCCTATCCCCTTGATTGTTAAAATCCTCCTCTGTTACATCACCCATTGGTGAGCATTCACATGAGACACAAATATCTTTCCTTCTTTGGCCCATTCAGAAAGGTCTATCCACATACATCTTCTTCATACCTCGTAATCACCAATTTTCCAATAATGTTCCTTCCAAATCCTTGACCATTCACCCAAACCATTGGCAACAGCCCAGGGATCAGTATATAATAGCACATTTGGCCAAGTCTCCTTCAAAGTGAATTGAAAGACCCGGTGCAGTTAGATTATTCTCAGTCCATTGAGGGTATTCATCCCCACCAAGGTCTCTCAAGGAGTTCCCTGAAAAGGGCTGCAGTCCTGAGTGCCACGGTCCACTTTCAAGTGGTGCCAGCATATCATGCTGAACCATATGTAAACCAGGCATGAGTTTTCGCTTCCTCAGTCAGCTGATTATAAGGAATTGCCATGAAGCTATAAATGCAGATTTGGAGAGGGAAGTTAATTTGACAGAAGTGGGCATTTGGGCCACTTTCATATATAACTTATTTGTGCCTTCAGGGGCTGCTCAAACCCAATCTCTTTTATATCACTTCCATTTAATGATGGAGTGCTGCTGTACATATCTCACTTTAGGACATTGTGGGTCAGAAAATCCCCAGCTCTTGAAGGGCAGCTCAGGCTGCATCTTGACTTGGTCTCTACTAGACACAGAACAAGCCAAAAGCTCTTTCTCAGAAGGAGAGTAGTTATTTGCAGAAGATTACAGGGCTTTGTTCCAAAATCTTAAGGGTCTGTGCTGTGATTCACCAACAGGGGTCTGCCAAAGTCCTCAAAAAGTATCTCTATCTGCCACTGATACTTTAAGCATTGTTGGATCAGCTGGATCATATGGTCCAAGTAGCAGGGCAGCTTGCATGACAGCATGAACCTGTTGCAAAGCGCCTTTTTTTCTGAACCCCACTAAAAACTAGCAACTTTTTGAGTCACTTGATAAATAGGCCAGATTAGCATTCCCAGATAAGGGATATGCTGCCTCTAAAATTCAAAGAGGTCTAATAGGTATTGTGCCTGCATTTTAGTTGTAGGGGGCACAGATGCAATAATTTATCCTTAGCTTTAGAGAGAGAATATCTCAACATACCATACATCATTGGACCCTAGATATTTCACTGAGGTAGAAGGTGCCTGAATTTGTTGGGTTAACTTCCTACCCTCTAGCAGACAAATTTCTTACCAATAAGTCTAGACTCATTGATACATCTTCTTTATTTACTAGGTCTGTGGTAGTAAGGTTATGTGTGAACTTGGCAGGACCTGGTACTGAGTTGCTGGGCAGCTGGTTTCCCCAAGATAAGACCAGTAATCAACTCCATGGTGGAATCTACTATGAGCAGCTGAGTAGCTGCCTTAGGGATATGGTCTTCTTCCAGTATATAAGAAGCTTTGAGAAAGGTTCTGAGCTTTTTGGCACATCTGGATCCTGAGTCTCAGTAGCCTGCCATGTTGTCTGCCAATCTTGAGACTGTCTTTAGACTTGAACTAGCAGCCTGTCATGTTGCTTGATAATCTCAGTACTGCACAATTTTACTTGTCAATCTCAGGTTTGCCAGCCTCAGCAGCCAGTAGCTTCTTGAGTTAAAAGAAGCCTCCAGCTCCAGTGAGCCAGGAGCAAGAGGTAGAGCTGAATCCCAAGGTCGAGCCCCTAGAGCTGGCACTTTGAACACTGACTTCTAGGTTCCAAAACTGTAAGAGAGTAAATCCTTGTTTATGAAAGCCATCCACTTGTGGTATTTTCTGTTACAGCAGCACTCCAAAAAAAAAAAAAAAAAAAAAACACTAGATAACTAAAGCAAGGTAAAGTCAGCATAATGTCATCAATGTAACCAGTGTGACATCTTATGGAAGGGAAAGGTGATCAAGCTCTCTGTGGACTAAATTATGGTATAGGTCTGGAGAAGTTATGTACCTTGAGGCGGGATAGTGAAGGTATATTGCTGGCTCTGCCAGATGAAGGTAAACTGATTCTGGTGATCCTTAGAAACCAGAATCGAGAAAAAAGGCATTGGGAGATCAATAGCTACATACTAGGTACCAGAAGATATATTAATTTGCACAAGCAATAAACCACATCTAGAACAGCAGCTGTAAATGGAGTCACCACCTGGTTAACTTTACATATAATCTACTATTACTCTCCAAGATCCATCTATTTTTTTGTACAAGCCTAATAGATGAATTGAATGGTAATGTGGTGGATATCACCACCCTTGCATCCTTCAAGTCCTTTATCGTGGCAATAATCTCTGCAATTCCTCCAGGAATGCAATATTGCTTTTTATTTACTATTTTCATAGGTAGGAAGAGTGCTAATGCCTTACACTTGGTTTACTACTGTAATAGACCTTACTCCATGTCAGGGATCCAATATAAGGGCTCTGCCAGTTGCTAAGTATGTCTATTCCAATTAAGCATTCTGGAACTGGGCACATCACTATAGGATGGATCTGGAGACCCATTGGACCCACTGTGAGATGAACCTGGACTATTAATAACCCCATTAATAACCTGACTTCCATATGCTTCCACTCTGACTGGTGGGCCACAGTGATGTTTTTGTTCTGCTGGAATTAATGTCAGGTCAGAGCTAGTGTCCAATAATCAATGAAAAGTTTGATTGTTTACTTTTCCATAGTGAACAGTTACTCTAAAAAAAAAAAAAAAAAATGCCATAGATCCCTTTGGGGAAAGCTGGGAGAAAGATTAACAGTGTAAATTTTTGCCAGTATAATGGAGTCCTTCCTCAAAGGGACATAGTCTCCCCTTTATTCAAGGGGCTATGCATCTGTAAACTGTCTCAAGTCTGTGAATTGATTGAGGAGCTGTAACTCTCTATTCTGGTTATTTCAGTTAGATGGTCTGCCATTCACTTGACCTAGAATTCTTTTATACAGATTAAGTAAATATTTAGATTTCCCATCTATTTTGCTACTCAGAACGTTGTGACTAAGTAGCCAACATCGTAAGTGCATAAGAGTCAGACTATTCTGATTACTGCTTTGACTCTGCTGTCCATTACAGTAGTCAAGTCACACCTACCTTGTCTTCAGTTAAGTGCCTCAACTTGCCCTCTAACACAGCAAGGTCCAGTCAAACCCATTGTAGTTAGATGTCTTAATTCAGTTAGGGCAGTTCCCATGTCAAGTGTGATTTACATAAAATAGGAATGATACCATTTTCCAAGGATACTGGAGCTCCCTTCATAAATTTGTTCCTCATAGTTGTGGTAAAAGGTGTGTCCACTGAGTACTCCATGTATGGGTCTTTGGGTCTACCCTGATAAATCCACTCTCACATGCCAATTTTCCCAAGCCATTGGATACCTTCTTCTACATTATACCAAGGCAGGTCTGGAACTTCATTTGATTTATTGTTGGCTTCTGTATAATCCATGCCTCAGTGAACCAACCAAATAAACTATTAGACCACCTCCTACCCTCCTGAGCTGAAACACTGAATGAAGAATCTGTGCTAGTGGGCCCAAATCAATTAACTCAGACTGATCCAACTTTTATGTTCCTTGCACCATTACCTCGTATCTTTAATAGCCATTCCTATCCATATTTCCCAGGTTTCTGTTTTTACATATTAGAAAAGTCAAGCTGTTATTTTTGGGTGTAGCATACCTCCTTCTGCGTCACACTTTTTACTTTATCTTTTGGGGCTCACTGTGACTTAAGTCTAGAAGGAAAAATGAGTGGTAGGGAACATTCAGCAATATATTGTAAGGTATCTGCCTCAGGTGCCACTCCAGTTGACATCTCAGACAAAGACTGTTCAGGCACAGCTGAATTAGTCTTATCAGATGGGGATAAAAGGGCTGGTTCTGTTGGCAGGAATGATTCAATGGAATTTAGGGGTTCAGTATCCCCAGCTTCCTGATCATCTGCCCATATGTCCCCCTACCAAGTTTCAGGATCCCATTTCTTCCCAATCAATTACCTCACTATAACTTCAGACACCACTGAAGGTTGTGAATTAATCAATGTTGGGAATTAATTCAGCCACTCTTACAATAAGACTCTGGGTTTGGTTTTTGGCAATATCGGCTGTGTTACTACAAGAAATAAGGCTTTCTTTCAAGGCACAAGTGGCAACTTTCAGGTCTTTTATGTGGTACTTGAACTTGACTCTGAAGCCCTGAGTGCAACTCTTTTACCACTTTTTCTTCTAGCAAAAGTAGGATAAACCAACCAGCTTCCCTATACTTCTTACTCTGAGAAAACTGTAGAAAAGTATCAAACATGCAGTTACCCAGTGCCTCACTTCTCAACAGTATTTGATGTATTGGTGGTGGTAGTTTGCACATTAATATTGCCATCTCACACCATGCATTAGCAGTGCCCTCTTTACTACTAGAGGCAGAGTTATCAGTGTCTTTAAGACTAGCCAGAGTTGAGAACCAACACAGAAGACTCATCCTTAGGATTTTGTTGTGCTAGAACCACCCTCGGTACCAAATGTCTTAGGCTGAGTTCTTTAGAACAAAGCCAGTGAAGGAACAAAGCCAATTAAGTATAAATATATATATATATATATATAGAGAGAGAGAGAGAGAGAGAGAGAGAGAGAGATTGAGATTTATTTCAAGGAAATGGCTCACACTGTTGTGGAGGCTGGCAAGTCCCACATTCTTGGGTCATGAGTCAGGCTGGACGCTTCTCCCAACTCATGTAGCTGCAGGGGCTGACAAATCCAAGATCCAGCAGGTCAGACAGCTGGCTGCTGGCTTATGGGCTATGGAGGGTAATGAATCCAAGACAGGCAGGTAAGACAGTAGACTGCAGAAACTGACAAAGATTGGGAGGTAAGATGGCTGGCTGTTGGCTCACAGGCCATGGAGGCTGATAAATCCCAAGAACTCAGATGATGTTGAGCCAAATGTAGACTCCAGAGCAAGCTAATGCCTTGCTGGAATATTCATTTATATATGGAAGTAGCCAATATCCCTAAGGAAATTTGCTTTCAACTGATTGGCTGCTAATAGCAGATCTTATCATGGAGGTGATCACATTATATCAAATCTCATCATGGAGGTTATTACATTATATCAGATCACAAAATGGGGGATAGCTACATCATTATATAACTGCTAAACTACATCATAACTGCCAAACCACTGAGAATCATGGCCCAGACAAGATTACACACAACCTTAATCATCTTACACATACAGAGGAAAGGATGAAACATTATGAAAACATACTAACAATAACAGGAGCTTTGGTAGAATAGTGCCTAAGGCACTTGACTGCAAACCAGAAGGCTGGTGGTTCAAACCCACCAGCCACTCCTTGGAAGGAAGGTTGGGCAATCTACTTCTGTAGTGATAGTGCCTCAGAAACCCAAGGAGGGGTCACTATGAGTCGGGTCTGATTCCACGGCACATAACAACAACAACTACTAACGATAACATTTGTTCATTATGGGTGATATATCCTTTAGAGAGAATTCAGATCCTTGCTATCTGAGGTTTGAGAACCAGGCCCAGGAAGCATCCCTCCATTGTGGCTGATAAGAGGCAGGATAAAGGAAGAGGTGGGATGCTCTAACAGCACATAGGCAGGCACCTGACCAACTTCTGAGATTTCCAGATGACTTCTAAAAGGACACTGGATGTTTCAGGGAGTAGCCATGCCAAGAGAGTGAGAGGATCCAAGCCAGGGAAGCCCTGTGGGTGGAGAAGGGGTGAGGGTGGGCTTGAGCGGGACAGCTCTGGTGGACTGGGTCAAGAAATCTGACTTTCCGCAGAGGAACCACAAGGGATTCTAGCCAGAGGAGTGACAAATGCAGGTTTGTCCTATAGGAAGATTGCCCTGGCTGCTGGTGAAGAGAGAGAGAGAACAGAGCAAGAATGGAGCCAGATGAGGCCACTGGGAAGGACATGGAGTGGAGAGCTGATCTGGAGGTGGAAAGGACAGGGCTTAATGGAGGTGGATGAAGGAGAGTGGAAAGCTGATTGGGTGGAGGGTCTGAGGGACATGGTGCTATAGTACAAGGAATTGGAGACCCTGGGGAGAAGCTGCTTCCTGTGCTATATTTCAGACATGGTGAATTTTGGGAATCCAGAGGAACTCAAGAGGAGACACTGAGTGGACAACAGGAGCTCATGGAAAATGCTTGGCATCACACCATAAGGTGGCATTTATGCCTCAGAGACAGTGAGACGTCTAGGGAGAACATATAGTAAGAGGCAAGAGGCCCTGGATAGGCCTCTGAGAAAGTCAATATTTAAACAAAACTCAGAGAACAAAGCACCTACCAAAAACCATTTTAGCATGTCCATAGCTAAAGCAAATGGAAGAAATGACAAGATAAAAGAGCTGAACAGAAGATTTCAAAGAGCAGCTCAAACAGACAAAGCCAATTACTATAATAAAATGTGCAAAGACCTGGAATTAGAAAACCAAAAGGGAAGAACACACTCAGCATTTCTCAAGCTCAAAGAATTGAAGAAAAAATTTAAGCCTCGAGTTGCAATATTGAGAGATTCTATGGACAAAATATCGAATGATGCAGGAAATATCAAGAGAAGATGGCAGGAATACACAGAGTCACTGTACCAAAAAGAACTGGTGGATCTTCATCCATTTCAGGAAGTGGCATATGATCTAGAACCAATGGTAGGAGGAAGTCAAAGCTGCAATGAAAGAACTGGCAAAGAACAAGGCTCTGGGAATTGACAGAATACCCATTGAGATATTTCAACAAACAGATGCCCCATTGGAGGCACTCACTTGGTTATGCCAAGAGGTTTGGAAGATAGCTACCTGGCCAACTGACTGGAAGAAATCCATATTTGTACCCATTCCAAAGAAAGGTGACCCCACAGAATGTGGAAATTATAGAACAATATAATTAATATCACATGCAAGTAAGATCTTACTGAAGATAATTAAAAAACGTTCACAGCAGTATATTGGCAGAGAACTTCCAGAGGTGCAAACTGGATTCAGAAGAGGACATGGAACAAGGGATATCATAGCTGTTGTCAGATGGATCTTGGCTCAAGGCAAAGAATACCAGAAAGATGTTTACTTGTGTTTTATTGACTATGCAAAGGCATTTGATTGTGTGGATCATGACAAATAACACTGAGAAGAATGGGAATTCCCAAACACTTGATTATACTCATGAGGAACCTGTGCCTTGACCAGGAGGCTGTCATTCAAACGGAACAAGGGGACACTACATGGTTTAAAATCAAGAAGGGAGTGCATCAGGGCTGTATCCTTTCCCCACACTTATTCAATCTATATGCTGAGCAAATAATCCGAGAAGCTGGACTATATGAAGAAAAACGTGGCATCAGGATTGAAGGAAGAATCATTAACAACCTGAGATATGCAGACAATACAACTTTGCTTGCTGAAAGTGAGGATGACTTGAGGCACTTACTGATGAAGGTTGAAGAATACAGTATGCAGTATGGATTACGTCTCAATATAAAGAAAACAAAAATCATCACAACTGGACCAATGAGCAGCATCACAATAAATGGAGAGAAGATTGAGGTTGTCAAAGAATTCACGTTGCTTGGTTCTACAATTGATGCCAATGGAAGCAGCAGTCAGGACATTAGATGACGTGTAGCATTGGGAAGGTCAACCGCGAAGGAACTCTTTCAAGTGCTGAGGAGCAAGGATGTCTCCTTGAGGACTAAGGTGCACCTGACACAAGCCATGATATTTCTAATCGCCTCATATGCATGTGAGAGCTGGACAATGAATAAGGAAGACCGAAGAAGAGTTGATGCTTTTGAGTTGTAGTGCTGGTGAAGAATGCTGAAAGTACCATGGACTGCTAAAAGAACAGATCTGTCCTGGAGGAAGTGCACCTGAAATGCTCCTTGGAAGCGAGAATGGCCAGACTTCGTCTACCTACTTTGGTCATGTTGTCAGAAGAGACCATTCCCTGGAGAAGGATGTCATGCTTGGTAGGGTGGAGGGTCGACGAAAGAGGGGGAGGACTTCAACAAGATGGATTGACATGGTGGCTGCAATGATGGGCTCAAGTATAGCAGGGATCATGGATCTGGCACGGGATCAGGCAGTGTTTCATTCTGTTTTACTGTCTAGGTTTCTACTTCTGGGTGTGAGGTTGATTGTCCCAGGTCATAGTGCCCTTTATCGGGAATACCAAACACAGGCATCTGGTGCCACCCTCCCCCTCAAATAGTTTGTATTCTATTTATTACAGTAACAGACTTTTAGCTAATGGCTCAACAATCTTTGTTAATCACCAACAGTTTGGGTTCAAAAGGGATAATATATTAAAATGCTTTGAAAACAAGTCTAGTATTAGAAATGGCCCTTAATGATGCCCATTATTTGCTTGTCACCTTGTCAATCTGGCCATGTATTTGAAAAAAATATAGCAAGCAACAGGATGTCAAATTTAACCTGCCTTGTGACTACACAGGAGCTCTGGTGGCACAGTGGGGTTTAGGCATTCGGCTGCTAACCAGACAGTTGGTGGTCGCTCCTTAGGAAAAAGATGAAGCAGTCTGTTTCCATAAATATTTACAGCCTTGGAAAGCCCATGGGGCAGTTGTACTCTGTGCTATAGGGGCACTATGATTCTGAATCAATTCCATGGCGTGGGTTTGGGGTTTTTTGTTTTGTTTTGTTTTATGAATATACAAAGTAAAGAATAAATTCACTAGAAAACACTCAAAAGGCATTCAAGCTTTGGGCATGTGATTTTAAAATGGAAAGGTGACCAATCTGGCTGGACAGAGGCTTTCTTGCCTTCTTAACTCAGCTGACCCAGTAGTTGAAAATCAGAAAAACCCTGAAAGGTCTCCAGAAAGGAGTAGTTGGCTGGCCGGGATGAGTGATGTACATATAGGAGCTTCATGCTCAGAAATGCCTAGAAATGAACCCTTATCTCTGTAGGGACTGAAGATGGTGTGTATGTCAAAATGATGGTCATTTTGTATATATTACAAACACACAAGCGTACACACTAAAAGATGTTTGACTTCACTGCTGTTTCACATATATTATGACTAGGAAAGAAGCTCTGGGGGCATAGTGCCTAAGGCATTTGACTGTTAATCAGAAGGCTGGTGCTTCAAACACACCAGGCACTCCTTGGAAGGAAGGTTGAGCAATCTACTTCTGTAGAGATACAGCCTCCGAAACCCAAGGAGGGGTAGCTATGAGTCGGATCTGATTCGAGGGCAGCTTTCTTTTTGGTCACAACCCTGTATCTAGATGTCAGGTATAAAAGGGCTATGATCTTTCTTGCTCTGTGTTTTGAGCAAGAATAATGGTATCCCTTGCTCCCAAAAATTGTGGTTAATTTTTCTGAGTGCTGCTACTATATGAAACTAATGCTTTTCTTCTAATGTTTCTTCCCCCTTGGGCCCTCTTCTCTTCACCACTGCAGGAAGGGTGCCTGTGGCCTTCAGACAGCACCATGTCCCAGCAGGGAGCCTCAGAGGTAAGGGGCTTGGACAAGGATGAGTGAGCTGGTGAGGTTCTTAGCCTGCAGTATTGCAAAGCTAGGGGCTAACCCCATATGTGGACCCCATGTGGGAAGGTGGTGGGGGCAGGACGTTGCAGGGGGTGCATGAAGGAAGAGAGAAACCATTTGCATAAAACTGATAGGAGGATTAAATGTGTTAGAGCATAGCTTAAGAAATAACACTTTATATTCAAGCAAATGCCTATAATTGAGTTAAAAAAAGGGGGGAGGGGGTCTTCCTAAAATTTTCTAAGAATTTTTTCTAAAGCTCCTTACAGAAAACCGCTTGAGGATTACTAATCTATACATGATCCCATAAAGTACTCATAATATGGCTTGGCAGATGTGGGTATGGTTATATAGCATGATTAATTTCCATATCTCCAGGTTTAATATTATGAATTTTAAATATATTTTTCCCTTTATGTTAAAAATAAGATCTGAGAGAAGCCAATGGCTATTTTAATACATATACAAAAGATCTTTCTTCCAGCAGAAATTTGGATGGTGGAAGAGATGATGATTTTGTAAGAAATAGACTACCTGCAATAATTTTGTAGGAAAAGAAGTTTATCAAAACATTTTGTTCATGTCAGTGACTAAACGACAGGAAGGAGGTGTTTCCCGGTGCAAACTTTTCCTACCCTGCCCGGGGGGGGGGTTATTCGGATGTTGGAGCTGGCAGCAGGGCTCACCAGTCCAGACGCCAGCACGTAGGGACCGGCAGTTCGCAGGCCGCCCTCACGCCTCTTGCCCTCTTCTTCCAGATCATGTACGCGCCGCGGCCCCGGGACCGCTTCGCCGCGCCTGCCTTCATGCAACGGGAGCGCTTTGGCCGCTTCCAGCCCACCTTCCCATACCTGCAACACGAGATCGACTTGCCGCCCACCATCTCGCTCTCGGATGGCGAGGAGCCGCCACCCTACCAGGGCCCGTGCGCACTGCAGCTGCGCGACCCTGAGCAGCAGCGAGAGCTCAACCGCGAGTCCGTGCGTGCTCCGCCCAACCGGACCGTCTTCGACAGTGACTTGGCGGTCGGCTCCCCGTTCCGCGGAGGCCCATGCCCGCCTAGCTGCCACTCTGGCGTCAGCGCAGCAGGCACCGGCGGCGACGAAAGAGCCGAGGGTCCGCCCCCAGCCTACAGCGAGGTGGTGGGCCGCGGCCCCAATGCCACGCTGCTGCGCCCCCCTGGCGCGGGCTGGAAGGTGGAGGGTCTCGCCTGACAACCGCCGTGGGCTCCAGCCTTGCTGGTCCTCGCACTGTGCTGTCCCATAGCGGCCACTGAGTGAAACAAAACGGTGTCAGCGCGGGCTTCGCTTCCGATACTTTCCAGGGGAATTGCATGCCGAACCGATTGAGTAATACAAACTTCTATTCAATCTGAGGAACTTGGGGTCGAGGAATTTGGGGTCGAGGGAGGGAGGTTAGCAAACGATAGGCATGGGGAAAGCAGAGAAAGGTTACTTTTAAAGTATCTTAAGATAAAATCCACAGAGCTATTTGATTTATTTAATCCTGAAAGAAGACTTTTCAGAGAAATTAGGCCAGAATGACCTGTTTTATAATTAACTGAATGAAGAAGAAAGTGTTATATGTTATCATGGGGAAGAACTGGCCAGTTTGCTTTTTCTTCCAGAGTGTGGAACTTTTATCTTCTTTTAGAAATATGAATCAAAATTGTTGTTTGTGTGCCAAGGTATAAAGTGGACACAAAGATGAATTCAAGGAGTTAATCTGTGTTGTGATGATATTTTTAAAAGTTGCACTATCTTAATGCTTAAAATATATATATGAGGGAACTGTTTTATGATGAAGTTTTGTAAGTCTTTTCACCTGTGAAGTACTATTAGGCTCAAGGTATACTCTGGAGTGTTCCCTGTCACATTGCAAGAAAAGATCTTTTGGGAGTATATAGTATATAGCCTGGTATATACTAACAACATAAATCAAGAAAATCACTGTTGCTGCAATAATTGCACTGAATAGTAGTGTATCATTGAAGCATTTGGATACTCTTAGATGGAAGATAGGAAATAATAAGATTCCAGCATTTCCAACTTGTTAACTTGAGCTACTCTGCTAGTGGTGGGTTGCATATCTGATTTAAAATAAATCCAACATTTACATATTCATTATCCTACAATGCTGTCCCTCAACCCTCTGGCAATGTAGTTTCTTCAGTAATTTACACTTTTTCCCACTATAGCTTGAAATATATTTAGATACATTATTTTATGCAATAAATTGTTTAAAATGCAAAGTGGTCAATTTTAATACTATTTAATACTAATGACATCTCAGTGTATTCCTGTTGTCCCTCTTCTTACCTAATTATTTAAAGTTAGTACTGAAGGAAGGTGAATTTAACAGGGGGAGTTCTGGCTGGCACTGTCATTAGCAGGTACTTAATGTGGGTGAGACTGGTGCTGGACTTTGGAAGTATAGCAAGACCCTGGAATTGACAAAAGATCACTAGGATGCCAATCTTGATAAGAAGCCATTATATTCTCACTGGCAGCAGCATAGTACTCTCATAGGTGCAATTCTCCCAACCTGCCCCACTCCTATTAAAGGTGACCTAGCCCTTCCCCCTGGGCAGTTTGTGCAATAGGGGCAGAAACTGGACAGTCAGCTACAAAACAGTGGAAGGATGATTTTAGTGACTTTGAGAGCACAGAATAAAAAGCACAACATGCACATAAAATGCAATTAGAAAACTAGTTTTAAATCATGCTAGTATTAGTTTTAATGTTCCAGCTGTTCACACACATTTGTTCTCACAATGGCTTTCATGAAGCCCAGCAAGTGTTGCTGTGCAGAGAAGTGCGTGACTGCAGTGTCCATGCTGTTGTTTGGAGGTTGGATCTCTGCACATAGTGAAACAGTGATGAGACTTTGACCTGTGCAGAGTTGGATCTGACTCATAGTGACCCCTCCTTGGGTTTTGAGGCAGTATCACTACGGAAGTAGATTGCCCAATCTTCCTTCCGAGGAGTGGCTGGTGGGTTTGAACCGCCAACCTTCTGATTGGCAGTAAAATCTCTTAGGCACTACGCCACCTTAAATCAGGGCAGGTATATCTATGTCTGTGTGTGGGTCTCAGGTCACAAACTGGAGAGCCTGTTATGAGCTAGAAGTGCTGTCCTGATTTGTCTGCTCAGTTCTGCTGCTTATTTTGGTGGGTAGTTTGCCGTTTCTGTTTTGAGGATGTAATCTCCATTAGATTCAGCCATTCCACACTAACATTCACAGAACTAGTAGAACTTTTAAAGAAAAAAGATGCAACAGTTGTCAACTCAGGCTCAAAGCTCTGTTTTAAGTGTGATCCTTGAAGGTGCTGGTGGGAATTTTAAGACTAGATTCTGCCTTGTGATTCTCCACTTGCGCTTCTCCGACAGGGAGGAGAGCAGCTCCATGGGCAGTGTCTCAGAGGCTGGGCTTGAGCCCAGGGATATCCTTTCCCACTGCTCAGCAGCTGGTTGCCTCTGCTTAAAGAAAGTTGGAAATCACCTAACCTTGATCTGTCAGGTGAAGGTCAGGAACATTTGGCCAGGTCAGGAGCCTATTGGTGGGAATTTGGGTTGGATTATTGGTCATGTTTCACCTAAGATGCAAAAGTGCGGAGGTTAGCTAATGATTTCATGATTCCAAACCTTGCCAGCAATTTTGGTAGAGTGAGTGAAGGTATTCTATATATATAGCTCTAGCTCAAAGAGAAGTGCATGTGGTTTTACAATCTTTATTTTTCTACCTGTTACAAAAATTAGCTAAGATCAGACATTTTTAATTCTTTAGTAACTTTGCGGGTATAGGAATGCTTTTCAGATGTCCAGAGTATTGGTAAAACAATTATTTAACTGAAATTACTTTAATTGTCCCTTGAGAAAGAGGTTCCTCCTATTCAACAGCGCTGGAGAACTGCCCTTTAAGTAGTTATTTAAGGACACATACTTATCAAACCATGAATTTGAAAGATCTTTTAGGCTGGGCCTCTGTCATAAATTAGTTTAAAAACCAATGTTATAAACTGAACTAATAGTTTCCCTTAGGCACAGGGAAAAGATTATTTAGATGAGTAGCTCTTTTGAAGGTTCTGGCTGTGGCTTATCTGTTGGTGCTATGTCCCTTTACCCCTGGCATGATGTCAAAAGAGCAGTGATAGTGAAGGGGCAGTTGACACAGTGGAGTGTCTTGTTCTTTCAGGAAGTCCATGGAACCCTAGGGTCCACTTTAGAAATCAGTAGAGTTTCCAAACCAATAGTTTAGAAGCCATTTGGAAGTTGGAATCAGACTCTGCATGTAGCAACATAGTGATGAGACTTTGACCTGTGCAGTGTTTTAATGCCAAATTAGGATAGTGTATAAGAAATTGATGACAGGCTTATAATCTCAGTATTATTTCAGTAGAGTGTTACAACAAAGTATTGCTTTGTTCAAAAGAAGAGGTAGCAGAAATTTAAACTTTTAGGTATACTTCTCAGCAGCTGATAGCTGCATAAGTTAGAAGAAGCCTTTAGCTCCAGTGGGCCTGGAACAAGAGGCAGAGCTGAAGCCCAAGGTCAAGGGGCCTTCACTCACTATTAATTTGGACTTCTAGCCTCCTAAACTGTATAAGAAAAAATTCCTGTTTGTTAAAGCCATCCATTTGTGGTATTTCTGTTACATACAGCAGCACTAGAGAACCAAGACAGGCCTCTGCCCTGTCCCAGCAAGTATTACAAAGCTCTTCAGTTCTACCAATTAGTATGTGAAGGCTACCCACTCTGTTAGGAAAATTCCTGCCAAAGGTACTCAGCTTTCTTGCTCTGTGTATGGGCTGGCAACATTGCTCTGTCTTGTGCTGGTCTCTTGGTTCTGCTGCTGCTTTCTCTCTGTTGGTCTCTCTGCTGTGGTCACAGCACAGAGATCTCAGGTCAAAGGATGCACTCCACTTCTTCCACATTTTTGGTATCTGTTAGAGCAGCACCCCACTCAGCACCAAATTCTTAGTTCTCGGGTGCTGCTTTAAAAGAAATACCACAAAATAGATGTTTTTTTAACAAACAGGAATTGATTCCTTTACAGTTTAGGAGGCTAAAAGTTTGAATTCAGAGTGCCAGCTCTAGTCACTGGGTAAAGGCCTCTCAACCTTGGGCTTCGGCTCTACCTCTTGTTCCAGGCTCACTAGAACTGGAGGCTTCTTCTGACTCATGCAGCTACTGGCTTTTGCGACTGACAAACCAAGATTGGCAGGTAAAATGACACTATCCCAAGATCAACAGGCATATGGCAGACCACTGGTTCAAGTCTAGGAACAATCCCAAGATCAGCAAGCAACATAGAAGGCCACTGGTTCAGGTCCAGGAACTGGAGTTGGAAACTCAGCTAAATGCAGAATCCATATGTGTCAAAAACTAGAGACCTCTCTCAAAGCTTCTCCATATATGCTAGAAGCAGGCCACATGCCAAAGGCAACTATTTAGCTGCTCATATCAGATTCTACCGTGGAGGTGATTACACCACATCTAATCTCCTCATGGGGAATAACCACATCCATCTGCCAAGCCACTCAAAACTATGGTGCAGCCAAATTGACACATAACTTTAACTACCATATTTTACCCTTTGTCAACTTGGTGCCTTTACAGATCTCCTTCATTGGGTGGCCCAATTCTCCTAGTCCATCTGAGTGGTGACCTCACCCCTGTGGCCTGGCAGGCCTCATTCTTCTGCCCCTTGGGCATAGCAGCCCCCCCCCCCCGACTTTTGAGCAGCAGATATGGGCCCATCCCACTGCCACTCATGTATGGCAGCCCCACAGTCTAGAACTGAGGTGGTGAAGATCTGACTCTGAAACCTAGGAGAATGTGATTATTCCTGTGACACCCCAGAGACATGGTCCTACCCTTTGAAACTGAGGCAGCTCTGCTTCCTTGGTCTCTCAAAAAAGCCAACCCAGCCTCTGCCCTGTTCCAGTAAAGTATTACAAAGTTCTTCAGCTCTACCAGTTAGTGCCTGAAGGCAACCCGCTGTACCAGGAAACTTCCTGCCCAAAGGCACTCAGCTTGCTTCTTCCGTGGGTCAGCAAGCCCATCACTCTGTCTTGTGCATGTTTCTTGCTTCTGCTGTCACTATCTCTCTGATGGTCTCTCTGCCATGGTCTCAGCACAGGGATCTAGGGTCCAAAGACATGCTGCACTCCTGCTTCCACATTTTAGGTGTCGGTTAGACCAGCACCCCAATCCCAGTACCAAATTCTGTCTTAGGTCTCATGCTCCTATAACAAATACCACAAGTGGATGCCTTTAACAAACAGGGATTTATTCTTATACAGTTTAGGAGGCTAGAAGTCCAAAATAATAGTGCTGGCACTAGGGGCTGGGTGAAGGCCCCTAGACCTTGGGCTTCAGCTCTGCCTTTTTTTCCAGGCCCACTGGAACTGGAGGCTTCTTTTTTTTCTCATTGTGATTTGGGTGAAAGTTTACAGAGCAAATTCACTTTCCACACAGCAATCACACACACTTTGTCTCATGACATTGACTACAATTTACTCCAATGCAACAGCTCCCCTCCCACTTCCTCCCAAAAGTTACCTCTTCCCTGTGTCCATTCCTTCATGCACTCCTGCCCTCTGAGTTGTCTCCCTGTGCATACACAATCCTTACTTCTCCCATGATTATTCTCTCCAAAGAGTGTATCTACCTCAGGTAGATATGCCTGTCTTTTATTTGGCTGGGAGCCACAGGTGTGGGTTCAATTCCAGACGTGAAGGGCAGCTAGGGGCCATAGTCTCAGTGGTTGCATCAGGCTTTATCAGACCAGCAAACCTGGTCCTGGAGGCTTCTTCTGACTTATGCAACTATTGGCTGCTGAGGAGGACAAACCCAAATCAACAGGTAACATAGCAGTCCACTGGTTCATGGCCGGAACTGGAGATGAAAACTTGGCCAAATACAGGATCTAAATGTTCCAGAAAACATAGAAACCTTTCTCAAAGCTTTTGCATATATATTGGAAGAATACCACACCCCAAAGGCAACTAATTAGCTGCTCAGTGCAGGTTCCACCATGGAATTGATTACACCACTTCCAATCTTATCATGGGGAATAACCACATTCAACTGCCAAGCCACTCAAAACCATAGCCCTCCGAAGTTGACACACAACTTTAACTACCCCACACCTGTATAGAAATTTGATACACAGAGGAGTATGCATGCCTTGAGCTTCTAAATGTCTCCATTTGACCACCTTCACCTTTAAGAACAAGAAGGGCTCAAAATGTATTCTCTTTTAGAAAGCATTTCTGCCCCCAAAAAATGCAGTCAAACCCTTGGCTTCCAGTAATCTCCCAAACCAAACCCACCGCCATCAAGTCAATTCCAACTCACAGCAATCCCATAGGATCAAGTAGAACTGCCCCATAGGGTTTCCAAGGCTGTAAATCTTTAGGGAAGCAGGCTGTCTCATCCTTCTTCTGCAGAGTGGCTGGTGGGTTAGCAGTCCAGTGCTTTAACCATAGTGCCACCAAAGCTCCTCTTTCTTCCATCCAATTGCTCTTCTGTTGGAAGGTCCTTTGTAGAAATAGTCCACTGCAATGCTCTTGAACAACATCCCCAGGCTAATACTGGTTTGTAGCACAGAGATAACAAACTTACCCTTGTTGCCTCCTCTCAAAAAATAAGTGCTATTGTGCCATCAGCCACTTGAAGGCACCATATGTCTTTTGGATGAAATGGCTCAGGCAGAGCCACAAGGCTGCTACCCTTAGTTCTTGCCTAGTTTCTGGCTGCCCTGTCCCATGTGCTGTGCTTGCTTACTGAGTCTTGCTACATAGTTCACCACGTTAACTCTTAGTTTACCATTCCTTTAATGTCAGATTCTCTAAAACTCTGCAGTTTATGGGGTGGGGGGGAAGCTGGATCCAGTATCCTTCCAGAAGGATACTTGTTTTCAGTTAACTTTTTGCTTTTTTTGTCCAAGTAACTAAAACCAGAAATACATCTTATGCTTGGAGATGAGACTTTTTACCATAAAATATTCCTCTAGGCAACTCTATGCCAGTGATCCCAACCTTTGTTTAGAATCAAGGACCCGGATTCTTTTGTTCTGGTTGTTGTTATTAGGTGCTGTCAAGTCAGCTTCGACTCACAGCAACCCTATGTACAACAGAATAAAATGTTGCTTAGTCACGCACCATCCTCCCAATAGTTGCTATGTTTGAGGCCATCGTAGCAGCCACTGTTCTGCTTAGACTGACCTGAATTACCACATACTTGATGTATTTAGACAAGTGGGCAAGCCTCTCCTGACTTGGGCACAACAAAGTCAGAAGTTAAGAAACTTTGATTTCATCTCAGATCACAAATGCTAGTTCTCAATGCACCTCACCTTTTATCTGTTCCAACATGGCCTTGAACCGAGATTATGGAGACACGGACAAGTAATGGAAACTCATTTATGCCTTGCAGGATCCTACACTACTTAGGAATCAAAGCTTCAGCATACTTTATTGTAATGCCCAAAGTGCTGCCTGCATCTTTTGCATAGTCCAAGTTAGTAATTTGCTGCCAGTGTAAGATAGTCATTTGCTGCTGTTGGCTGCTCTCCAGTCGACAGTGAATTAGTCAGCTGCTGCCTGAGTGTTAAGAATGTCTTGCTAAGAAAGTAATGTCTTCCTCTTATTTTCTTTCTATCCTCAGTGTGTGCTTGTTTGTGTAGTGTGGTAGGGTCAGAGCTATACAGGTATTCAGTACACATGCACATTGTATATACCCGCATAATTTCAGAGACCTGCATGTGAGGCATTTCTCACAGCAGAGGCACCTCATGCTCTGGCTTGAGAAGACTGAGACTCTAGCCCCCACTGTCATACTCTCCGCTCCCTGCTTTGTTGTGCTTCACTTAAAATGGTGCTTTTCAGTTGTCTGTCTTTCCTTATGTTTTATTTGTAAGGTGCTGTATATAAATTGAATATATTATGCACATATCCTACCCAATGGGTAGAAAAAAACCTTGTTAATACTGTAATATACTGTATAGATGATACCACTTTTAACAGAAATGGCACAGAATTTGCGAATGCCTGTGTGCTTTGTCTTCTTTTGTAAGGAAATTTGCAAATGGATGCAAAGAAATAAAAGTCTATGTAGTTTATTTTCTTATTAAATATCAATATTATAACACAAGGGAAAGAAGTCTAAACACATAATGACAGCTTCTGACCAGTGTACACATAGCAATTGATATCTGCATCTTGGATGTGAAAACACTTTTAAAAAATAATTTTTAAAAAAGTCTCACAGCTTTATGACTGCCACAAGATGCTCATTTAAATCACTTTAATAATCCTCAGTTGAACCCATGTTAGCTATGTTTTAGTTAGAAAAACATGTTGACAACAGACACTATCGCATGTTGGAATGTAATAAAGGTGTCAGACTCAGCAAAAAGAACAATTTTATTATTGGTAAAATTGCAAAAATTATGTCATAGTAAGAAAACCAGATTGCAGGAGAGGACTTTGCTCAGTGAAAGAGGCACTGATGACATCTGTGTCCCAATTCCCAATTCTGTGTGTGCCTTTTTTCTCTTACAAATTAAAGCCAACAAATTAACAGAGTTTGTAGGGGAAGAATACCTCAGGAAAGGTGAACTTACTTATAAAAGAAGACCCCATTCTTAACTTAGGAAAGCAGTTTGGTTATGGGTATCATTAGAAGAGAGCTGACTGAACCAGCCAACTGAAGAATCCAACTGGTATACTACAGTATCCTGACCCCCCAAAAAACTAGGTTTTGCTATCAGTTAGAGATGACATTAAGTTAAATTCAGGTCATACCTCCCTTATGCAGCATTACTTCCATTCCACTTTTTAGTGCCTGATTTTGACCTCTGAATTTATCTTCAAATAGTCTAATATGCTCCAAAAGAAAAAAGAGGCCTGTAACACTTGTTCTTTAACACCACCATTAACTCTTTAAGAATGAATCATTTTCTGTGTTGAATTTTTTGTTGAAACCATGTGTATTCAGTTGTGGAAGGCACTTTGAATGAAATGAAAAAAAAATTGAGGTAATACAGCTTTTGACATAATCAGTGGGACACATGTCCCAAGGGTCTCTGGTACTGGAACTGGGGGGATGAGGCCTGTTTCTTTAGATTCATGCAGTTTGACAGGTCCCTACCAGATGGCAGCATGCACTAAAAGTGGGATAGAAACTTCCCACTAAACCCAAGGTAGGTGGGCACTACATATATATATATATATATATATATATATATATATATCCCATGGGTCATGAAAGGGTTATATTCTAGTGCAGCGTCCTTTCAAGTGTTGTCCATATAGCCAATCAGTGGAATTTTGCTTTTAACCCATGTTTCCTGATTATTCTGTCACCAGAGGAATAGTAATTCTAACAAATTCCATTTTTTAAAATTTGTTCTGGGGTCTGGTTTTAAAAAATTACTATAGAATCATATCCTTTACCTCAAGAAAACAAACATTACCAGTGTTCTAAAACCACCTTTACAATGCAACACTTAATGCTGAATGGATTAAAAGTCAACCCTCGTTTTAGTACCTGCTTTGAAAGGGTCATGAAAAGATAGTAAATACCTAGTGTCTTCACATGCCCCTACATGAGCCCTACTGCACTGCAGAGAGTACCCAGGTGATAGCAGTAAGAACAGAAACAGCCCTCCCACCCCTGCAGGTCCGCCTCTTAGGGGAACTGTTGAGCAACAGTGTCATCATAGAATGGTCTAGACTCAGAGGTACTAATATTTGTTACCACATCATTGTTTTCTTTTTACATACTAATTGAGGCTTAAACTTTACTGTTAATGATGCTGGTTTATTTTAATGTGTTCATTGGTGTATAGTTATTTTCATTTCATGACTTTCAAAGGTCACATTTTCTATCTGTATACTTGTCTACTTTAAAGCTATTTTAAAATATGTACAATTCTATCCACAGAAGTTAGTTCATTTAATTTTTATTATAAAGCAATCTACTAAACCATTGCAACTATATGAAGCCTTTTCAATATTTATTCATGTGAGATATGGTAATCACAAGTCTTTAACGGCTTTCTTTTAAATTTTTAACAATCATCTGTGCTTAGTGTTCCACATAATTTCCAAGTTATACACAGAAAAAGATTTCCAACAGTTGTGTATCTGCATCTTGTAACTGAGCAACAGTGATGTAGTTTTTAGACCTAAGATCTGCAACTGCAGTACTTTTACAGAAAGATGTTGCTCTAAGTGCTGTTTGTTAGCTATGAAATACAAGTTTTTCTGCTTGTTCTTAATGCTGTGGTCAATCCATAGCACAGAGTTATTAAAAATAAAAATGACATATATTTGTCTCCTGTGACTTTTTTCTCAGCACAAAGCACAAGATGGGGGGAAAGTACTTGCTTTAAAACCAGTCTCAAAGAAATGCTGCTACCTATAGTCAGCTGATCTTTGACAAAGGCCCAAAATCCATTAAATGGGGAAGAGAAAGTTTGTTTAATAAATGGTGTTGGCAAAACTGGAGAACCATTTGCAGAAAAATGAAACAAGATCTGTACCTCACACCACACACAAAAACGAACTCCAGATGGATCAAAGACTTAAATGTGAAATCTAAAACTATACAGTTCCTCAAGGAAAATTTAGGGGCAAATTTAAGGGCCCTATATATGGTATAAATAGACTATCAAGCATAACTCAAAATGCAAAAACAGCAGAAGAGAAACCAGATGATTGGGACCGACTAAAAATTAAATGTTTATGTGCTTCCAAAGACTTCTCCAAAAGAGTCAAAAGAGAACCTACAGATTGGGAAAAAATACTTGGTAATAACATATCTAACAAGGGACTTATCTCTAGACTTTATAGAAAACTCCAACACCTCAATAACAAAAAGACAAACAATCCAATTAAAAAAATGGACAGAAGACATGAATAGACACTTCACCAAGGAGGATATTCAAGCAGCCAACAAACATATGAAGAAATGCTCACAATCATTAGCTACTAGAGAGATGCAAATCAAAACAACAATGAGGTACCATCTTGCTCCAGCACTAGTAGCAAAGTTCAACAAGACAAAAAATAACAAATGTTGGCGAGGTTGTGGAGAGATTGGGACTCTCCTACACTGCTGGTGGGACTGTCAAATGGTAGAACCACTGTGGAAAGCAGTATGGCAATTCCTTCAAAAGTTGGAATTAGAAATACCATTTGACCCAGCCATTCCAGTATTAGGTATATATCCTAAAGAAGTGAGAGCCATGACAACAACAGATACATGCACACCCATGTTCATCGCAGCATTATTTATAATAGCCAACAGATGGAAACAACCTAGGTGTCCATCAACTGAGGAATGTATAACCAAATTATGGTACATACACACAATGGAATACTATGCAAAGCTAAAGAATAATGTAGAATCTGCAAAGCACTGCATAACGTGGATGAACTTGGAGGACATTATGCTGAGTGAAATAAGTCAATCATGGAAGGACAAATATTGTATTAGTCCATTATTGTAAAAGTTAAGGAAAGCTTTATCTATAGAAGGAAATTTTCTTTGTTGGTTACCAAGGGTGGGAAGGGAGGGGAGGAAAGGCTGTTAGATAGACAGAGATAAGTATTGATTTGGGTGAAGAGAAGGGCAATGTACCAAATGTGAGTGACCAATATGGCAGCATTGAGGATGAGAAAGACATAGAGAGGTACATGGGATGTACAGACAACAAACATGAACCCTTTTGCATATACAGTACTGCGTTGTCATTGAAGGCAAACATGGGTATATGGATGGACAGATGGGTGAACAGGCTAAACGATTAGGTATTTCTATGAAATGGGGAGTGTATCCAAGAACATATATAGGGTTGGCAGACAATGGTCCTATAAGTTTATGCGAATGATCAGAATTACCAGGTGTATAGTAGAGCTGACAAGGGGCAAGTTGTGGTCATAGCTGGGTCACAGCCAGCTACCCAGAGGGACCAAGTAGTTGAACCTGTGGGCTTGGGACCATAGTCACAGAGGACATCAAGCTCAATTGGCATAACATACTATACAAAACATTGTTCCACCTCCTACTTTGGCAAGTAGCAACTGGGATCTTAAAAGCTAGCAAGCTGCTATCTAGATGCAATGATGGGTCTCTCCTCGTCCAGAGCAAAGATGAATGAAGAAAACCCAAATTAACAGAAACAATTAGTCCTAGTGAGTGATACATCATCTGATCTGCAGCCTATACAACTATGAGACCAGAAGAACTAGATGGTGCCCGGCTACCACTGCCATCTGCTTGGAAGGGGATCTATGTAGGAGATCCTTGATAGAGAGGGAGAACAATGTGGAACAAAACTCAAAATCATTTGGAGGAGAAAAAAGAAAGAAAAAAAGGTGAGGACCAGGTTTCCTGGTCCAATAGAGTCTGGTGGAACCATGGAGACTATGGCCCCTAGTTGCCCTTCAGGTCTGGAATTGAACCCACACCTGTGGTTTCCAGCCAAACAAAAGACAGGCATATGAGTTGAACATTTACCTCAAGTAGATACACTCCTTGGAGAGATCAATCATGGGAGAAAGAAGGGCTGCTTACGCACAAGGAGACAGCTCAGGGGGCAGGAGTGTATGGAGGGATGGTCACTGGAAAGAGGTAACTATGGGGAGGAAGTGGGAGGGGAGCTGTTGCATTGTGGTAAACTGTGGTGAATGACATGAGACAAAGTATATGTGAACTGCTGTATAGAAAGTGAATTTGCTCTGTAAATCTTTACCCAAATCACAATTAAAAAAAAAAAAAATGCTGCTTCTGATTCCCTAGCTAACTATTTCACTTAGCTTTTATTCTTTCTGTCTTGTTAAAATATCATTATATTTTGCTATAAACAGCTCTGGTCAGGTAACATCAGATGATTCAGTTCTTGAGTCTGGGTTCTACCCTTGTAGAAGAAGGCACTTGGGACCTGCTCAGCCTGCATATGAAAAGTGTAGAAAGGTCTTTGCCATGACGTCAAGTATTTGGATGGTTGTCACATGGGGACTGACATAGACTCAGCCCAAAACCTCAACTACAATTCTCACCGAGAAAACTATTTAATAATAGGACAGACACCTTCAGAGGCTCTACATTCCTGGCATAATGTTTTCAGACGATGTTAATGCAGCAAAAGGCTCTAAATTCCCTACATTAAGTGAGAGAATAAAATGATCTCTAAGGAGCACTGGATAAACATATGGGTTCACAAATGACATGATTGTTCATGTAATCTACCAAACAACTAGAATATGTGAATTTAGCATGGTTTCGGGAAATACATTTTTTTTTTTTGTATTTATATTAGTTGTGATCAAATGGAAACTGATTTTAAAAACTTTAAACAATTGTACAGGCTCAAAATTCTAATCATAATACCCATTTTAGATTCTGAATTCATTTCTATAAGATTATTTTGGAAAAGGGCCTAAGAATTTCTGAGAAGAAAAAGCTATAATGATTTATTTCTTTAAAACAACAAATGTTATCTGCTGTCAAGTCAGCCCTGTGACTCCATACAAAACTGACAAAAACACTACACCATCCCCATGATTAGGTGTAAATCAAACCATTGATATCCACAGGGTTTTCACTGGCTAATTTTCAGAAGATTGCCAGGCTTTTTTTCCTAATCCATTTAGTCTGAAAGCTCTGCTGAAACCTGTTGAGTATCACAGCAACACAAAAACCTCCATGGACAGATGGGTAGTGGTTACACATAAGGTGCACTGGTCAGAAATTGAACCCAGATCTCCTGTATGGAAGGCAAGAATTCTACAACTGAACTACTCATTTCCACCATAAAACAACAAACTGTCACTGATAAACCACACTGTGCTCTGGAATAAATTCTATAAACTCTTGTTGAGCAGATCATTACAGAGTAGTAGCTGAAGAATATTCCCCAAATTTGATGCCCCTGAATGAAACTAATAAATGGCCCTCATGGAGAACATTCTGCACAAGAGTAAGGGGATTCAGGCCTTGAGATTCCTAGTTGGTGGTCTGATCTGTAAACCCTGGTGCTGCCTTGCCACAACAGAGAAATAGCACCTCTTCTGTAATTATAATTGTAACAGAGAAATTATTACCTCCTCTGCAATAATGTCTGTACCAGGTGTCATTTGGTGCTCTCAGTTTGGGTTAGGGGAACCCAAACTGAAAGCAAAAGGACTCGGGTGCAGGTCTTTTATTTGAGAGGTGTTCCCAGGAGGCAAGTGAATGAGACACAAGAGGGAAAAGCTGGAAAGGATGCATTTTTTGAGCTGGTTTCTACCACAGGCAATCGGGGCTCAATCTTACTTCAAGAAGCCATTTCGACTGTGCCTGGGAACTGCCCCTTAAGAGACAGGAGATGGGCCATTATCCATGGAAAAGTCTTGCAGCAGAAACAGAGAAATGAATTGTGCTTGCTTTGAGACAGGAAGCAGCAAATGTACACAAGCTACAGCAGAAATTAGAGGTGGCCAAGAAGAACTGAAGGGGTAGTAAAGCATCTACTAGAGTGTCAGGTCACACAGAAGTGGTTCCTTGAAAATGCCAGGCTTTGTTGGCCAAGATAGAGATTCCAATTTTTTAATCCATTTTTTCCCCCAGATATGTTTTCCCTTACTACATGATGTATATAGAGTATACCAGCTTCCCTCACTGATACTAGTCTCCAACACTGGCTTGGGCCTCCTTTATCCACCAGACCAACCTAACGTGGAAAGTTCTCCACTGGACTCTACCCAGGACTGGAGAAGGCCCATAACATGTCTATTCTGTCCCTCTAGTGGTCCAATTTCTGAAGCTAAGCAATCTCTCTTTTTGACAACTGACTTATTTTATTCATTAAGTTGTTTTAAAAATAATATGCAGACTGCTAAGAAGAATCAACGATGAATCACACTCCTCAGGCTTGGAAACAGTAATCCACCAAGATCTGTGAGAGATTTTTGTAATAAAATATCATAATTATGACCCTCCATGATGATACTTGCACATAATAGTTTATAATGAGTATTACTTAGATCATCACACTTAGATTTCTCATTACACTGTTTTGATTAATTTTGTTTTAAGTGGATTATAATTAAAATACATATATTTTAAAATAGCAGCCAAAAAGTGAAACATTTACATTTGCAAATTTTGTAATTTTAATGCCATGTTTCTATCAAGACCTTAGCTTTTGCCCTACCAATGCAAACATCACTAACCCTATTTTACACGCACACTTTTTTTTTTTTTAATCTGAAGTACCAAGTTATATATTATTCACAAGGGATATCACAGCTGTTGTCAGATAGATCTTGGCTGAAAGAAGAGAATACCAGAAAAATGTTTACCTGTGTTTTACTGATTATGCAAAGGCATCCAACTGTGTGGATCATAAAAAATTATGGATAATATTTCAAAGAATGGGAATTCAGAACATTTAATTATGCTCATGAGAAAACTGTACATACACCAAGAGATAGTAGTTCAAACAGAACAAGAAGATACTGCATGATTTAAAATCAGGAAAAAGTGTGTGTCAGAGTTGTACCTTTTCACCATAATTATTCAATCTTTATGTTGAGTAAATAATCTAAGAAGCTGGACTATATGAAGAACACAGCATCAGAATTGGAGAACATTCATTAATAACTTGTGATATGCCAACCTTGCTTGCTAAAACTGAAGAGGACCTGAAGCATTTATTGATGAAGATAAAAGACTACAGCCTTCAGTATAGAGTACACCTTGAAATAAAACAAAAATCCTCACCACTAGACCAACAAGCAACATCATGACAAATGAGGAAATGATTGAAGTTGTCAAGGACTTCATTTCACTTGGATCCACAATCAACACCCATGGAAGCAGCAGTCAAGATATCAAACAATGTATCACACTGGGCAAATCTGCTGCAAAAGACCTCTTTAAAGTGTTCAAAAGCAAAGTGTCACTTCAAGAGCTAAGATTTGCCTTGGAAGAAGTATAGTCAGAATGTACCTTGGAAGCTATGATGGCAAGTCACCTCACATACTTTGGACATGTTATCAGGACAGACCAGTCCCTGGAGAAGGACATCATGCTTGGTAGAGGCCCAGCAAAAGAGAGGAAGACCCTCAGCAGGATGGATTGACACAGTGGCTGCAACGATGAGCTCAAGTATGGCAGCAATTGTGAGGATGGTACAGGATTGGGCCATGTTTCATTCTGTTGTAGATAGGGTCACTGTTTTGGTCCTCCAGTGCTGTCTAACATGTATACACCACAAGTGAATGACTTTAACAAACAGGGATTTATTCTTTTACATTTTAGAATTAAAATGTAATTAGAATCCAAATTAAAAGTGCCACCTCTAGGGGCTGGGTGAAAGCCCCTAGACCTTGGGCTTCATCTCTGCCTTTTGCTCCCAGCCTACCAAAGCTGGAGGCTTCGCTTAACTCAGACAGCTGCTGGCTGCTGAGGATGACAAACCCCGAGGTCAATAAGTACAATGGCACAGCCACAAGATTATTAAGAAACATGGAAGGCCACTAGTTCAAGTCCAGAAACAGTCCCAAGATCAGCAGGCAATATGACAGAATGCTGAATGAAGATTTGGCTAATTGCAGGATCCAAGTGTGCCAAAAAACTAGAGACTTTTCTCAAAGCTGCTTATATACTAGAAGCATACCACATCTCTAAGGCAGATACTCAGCTCTTCAATAAATTCTACCTTGGGGTTGATCACCAGTCTTATCATGGGGAATCACTACATCCAGCTGCCCAGCCACTCAAAACCAGGCCCAGCCAAGTTGACACATAACTTTAACTACCATAGTCATGAGTCTAAGCTGGCTTGGCAGCACCTAACAAGAAGTGTATATATAGTAGCTGTATGTGTAATTTACAAGGTAGTTTTCATTTATAGAGTTGTATCTTTTCTATTGTTGCCAATCATCCTTAGGTACAAAATATTCTACAAAGCTATACTAGCAAACAGAGCAAAAATGTCTGAAATACAAGTACAAATGTAATACATTACTGAAAGTATTTGTACTCTGCATGTGGGTATGTGGCTGGGGTCATTCCAACCTCTCACCTGCCTCTCTTATTCTGGGCTGCTACTATCAAAGCATTTCTCAAATTAGCTGGAGAGGTTCCATTTGTCACCCTTGTTATTGGGATAGGATTCCGTCCAAGGCGATTTGACATCTGTCTAATTTCTTTGACATTTCCTAGCTATTGGTAAAAGGCCACACATTTGGATTTAACAGAGTTGAGTGGTTCAAATATTTGCTTCATCTCAAATTATTTAACATCCCTGACAGATTTTGTCTTTTTCAAATTACATCTATAAAACAGGAATAATATCTAATTGGCAGAATTGTGAAAACTAGAGGAAGGTGATGTACTTTGTACATTTTATTGAAGGGCTCCTCAATAAATGGAAGTTGTTATTGCTGTGGGAGCTCTGGTAGCGTAGTGCCTAAGGCACTTGACTGCTAACCAGAAGGCCGGTGGTTCAAGCCCACCAGCCACTCCTCGGAAGGAAGGTTGGGCAATCCCACTTCCGTAGTGATACTGCCTCGGAAACCCAAGGAGGGGTCACTATGAGTCGGGCCGACTCAATGGCACATAACAACAACAATCTAAAGAAGCCTGGGGCTTGGGGGCTGCTTTTAGCTTGGATGTGGCTCTATATTAAGACCAGGGCTGAGGTAGGTGGGCCCAGGATTGGGGGCTGCTTTTCACTTGGGGGCAGCTGTTTATTAAGGCCAGGGCCTGAGGTAGGCTGGCCTGGGACTTGGAGGCTGCTTTTCATTTGGGAGTGGCTCTGCATTAAGGCCGGGGCCCAAGGTAGGTGGCCCCAGGGGCTGCTTTTTGCTTGGGGGCAGCTCTTCATTAAGGTTGGGACCTTAGGTAGGCAGGCCCAGGGCTTGGAGGCTGCTTTTTGCTTGGGGGAAGCTCTATTTTAAGGCCGGGGCCAGAGGTAGTCGGGCCCAGGGTGGGGCCACTCTTCTTTTGGATACAGCTGTATTTTAAGGCCAGGGCCTGAGGTAGGCAAGGCCAGGGTTTGGGGGCTTCTTTTTGCTTGGGGCAGCTCTTTATAAAGGCCAGGGCCTGAGGTAGGCAAGGCCAGGGTTTGGGGGCTTCTTTTTGCTTGGGGCAGCTCTTTATAAAGGCCAGGACCCAAGGTAGGTGGGCCCAGGACTTGGGGGCTGCTGTATTTAAGGCCAGGGCCTAAGGTAGGCAGGCTGGGGTTGAGGGCTGCTTTTCTCTTGGGGGTGGCTCTTTGTTAAGGCCAGGGCCTGAGGTAAGTGGGCTGGGGCTCTGGGGCTGCTTTTGGCTTGTGGGCAGCTCTATTTTAAGGCCATTTCCCGAGGTAGGCAGGTGCAGAGGGGTTAGGAACAACTAAGGGAGATAGACAAACTTCTATCAGTTTGTCAGCCTGTGGTGGCTTACGTGTTGCTGTGAGGCTGGAGGCTATGCTACGGTGTTGTAAAATGCCAGCAGGGTCCATGGTGGACAGGTTTCAGCAGAGCTTCTGGGCTAAGTAAGACTGGCTTAGACAAAGGAAGAGGCCATCCACTTCTCAAAGAATTGGCCAGTGAAAACCTTATGAATAGTAGTGAAACACTGATATGTTACTGGAAAATTTTATGAATGGCCCTGAAACATTATCCAATATAATGCCACAAGATGAGCCCATCAGATTGGAAAACACTCAAAATTTGAATGGGGAAGAGCTGACTCCTCAGAGTAGAGAGGACTTTAACAATATGGATAGAGTAAAGCTTTCACGACCTCCATTGGCTGATATGGCATGACTCAAAATGAGTAGAAATAGATGCAAACATTCATTAATAATTGGAACTTGGAATTTATGAAGTATGAATCTAGGAAAATTGGAAGTTGTCAAGAGTGAAATGGAACACATAAAGATCAATATCCCAGACATTAGTGAGCTGAAATGGACTAGTTTTGGGCATTCTGAATCAGACAACCATATGATCTACTATGCCGGGAATGACAAATTGAAGAGGAATGAATGGTATGGCATTCATCATTACTGAGTGTTTCAAGATCTGTCCTGAAGTACCACACTGTCAGTATAGGATAATATCCATACACCTACAAGGAAGATTAGTTAATACTCACTCAAAACTCACTGCCATCAAGTCGGATCTCACTCATAGTGACTCCTCCTTTGGTTTCTGAGGCAGTATTACTGTGGAAGTAGACTGCCCAATCTTCCTTCCGAGGAATGGCTGGTGGATTTGAACCACCAACCTTCTGGTTAGCAGTCAAATGCCTTAGGGACTACACCACTACTATAATTCAAATTAGGAGCTCTGGTAGCATAGTGCCTAAAGCACTTGACTGTTAACCAGGAGGCTGGCGGTTCAAACCCACCAGCCACTCCTTGGATGGAAGATGGGGCAATCTACTTCCGTAGTGATACTGCCTCAGAAACCCAAGGAGGGGTCACTATGAGTTGGGTCCGACTCCACGGCACATAACAACAACATAATTCAAATTTATGCACCAACCACCAAAGCCAAAGATGAGGAAATTGAAGATTTCTACCAACTTTTGCATTCTGAAATTGACTGAACATGCAATCAAGATGTGTTGATTATCATTGGTGACTGGAATGCAAAAGTTGGACACAAAGAAGAGTTACCAGTAGTTGGAAAATACGGCCTTGGTGACACTCCAGTAACACTGGAGAACGCATGATCGAATTTTACAAGACCAAGGACTTATTCATTGCAATTACCTTTTTTCAACAACATAAGCAATGACTATACACAAGGACTTCCAGATGGAATACACAGGAATCAGACTGACTACATCATATGATGGTGAAATTGTGACATTTCCAGATAAGCAGAAATTAAGGGAATTTGTTAAAACCAGACCAACCATACAAGAGATGCTAAAGGGAGTCCTTTGGACAGAGAAGCAACAACAGCAAACAACAACTGACAATTTACACACATGATGATAACCCAGAAACCAACCCAGCTATGGAAGTATCCAAAGTAAAGAAGCCTACAAGATTGTAAACAGGGAACCAGAGGCATCAATTGACAAATGAGGACAATTACAAACCAAAAAAGAGGGAAAAAACTGTGTCGTTACAGAACTTCTAGATGGTAGAGAAGTCAAGACAATTACAAGATAGAACGGACTGTTCTAAACTTGGAAAGAAAAGTATAAATCACAGGGTAACCTCAAAGAAAAATGATAAACCTTCACATCACAAAAGAGGACCAGCATAAATATTCAGCAAATACTAAAACGATAGCAATGAAGGAAGTGATAACACTATTCATAAACAAAACGAGTTCAGCATAGAAAATTATATGGAACAAAGAAACCGACACTACGAAAAAACACATAACAAAAATGACAGCAACAAACTCTTAATTGCCAATAATTACATATCTGGCAATGGTCTTACCTCTAAGATTTATAGCAGAAAAGTGGGTGACCAAACTATGGTACATACACATAATGGAATGCTATGCAACACTAAAGAAAAATGTAGAGTCTGCAAAACACCACATAATATGGATGAACTTGGAGGACATTATGCTCAGTGAAATAAGTTAATCACAGAAGGGCAAATATAGTATTAGTTCGTTGTTGTGGAGGGTCAAGGAAAGTGTTCTATATGGAGGTAAACTTTGTTGGTGCCAGTGGTGGAAGAGGAGGGGAGGGAACACTGCAAAAATAAAATAAAATTAAAATAAAAATGCACTGACCCATATCACTTTAGTTTTGTGTATTTCACTGCACATAAGTTATATTTCAATAAAATGCATTTTAAAAAATACAAATGGGGTTTATTTGGAGACTAAATGGTTCTGAATAATTTCTCTCCTTTTACTCCCCTGCCCCTTTCATCCTACCAGCACACCCCTACTCCCCATATTTCTTTTATGAAGAGACTGGGGAAGACTAATATTGATTTGAGCAATGTTACTTAATATTCTTTTCACTTCATCAGTTTAGGCCTGAAATAGATCCTGGATGAAACTTAGGCTGAATCATCCTATTTTGGAGTTCAAGCAAGGCTGCCTTTTTACATTTACAATCAGTGTAATTTACCTCCTGGTGACTAGTCTTTTCTTGTTCTTCATTCAACTTTGCTAACATCAACAGGAACTGCCAGAAATTCAAGCTGGATTCAGAAGATGTGGAAGGAGGGATATCACTGTCAGATGTCAGATGGATCTTGGCTGAAAGCAAAGAATATCAGAAAGATGCTTACCTGTGTTTTATTAATTATGAAAAGGCATTTCACTATGTAGATAATAACAAATTATGGATAACACTTCAAAAATGGGAGTTCCAGAATATTTAATTGTGCTTATGAGGAACCTGTACACAGAAAAAGAGGTAGTCATTCAAACAGAACAAGGGGATACTGCACAGTTTAAAATCAGAAAAGGTGTGCACCAGGGCTGTATCCTTCCACCACATTTATTCAATCTGTATGCTGAGCAAATAATCTGAGAAGCTAGACTCTATGAAGAAGAATGCAGCATCAGGATTGGAGGAAGACTCATTAACAACTTATGATATGCAGATGATACAACCTTGCTTGCTGAAAGCAAAGATGACTTGAAGCACTTACTGATTAAGATGAATGACTACAATCTTCAGTATAGATTACATTTAACATAAAGAAAATAAAATTCTCACAACTGCTCCAACAAGTGACATCACAATACATGGAGAAAAATTGGAAGTTATCAAGGATTTCATTTTACTTGGATCCACAAATAACACCCATGGAAGCAGCAGTCAAGAAATCAAACGACATACTGCATTGGGCAAAAATGCCACAAAACACCTGTTTAAAGTGTTAAAGAGCAAAGATGTCACTTTGAAGACTAAGGTGCGCCTGACCCAAGCTATGGTATTTCTAATAGCTTCAAATGCTATGAAAGCTGGAAAATAAATTAGGAAGACTACAGAATTGAAGCATGGTGTTCATGAAGAATACTGAATATACCATGGACTGCTAGAAGAAGGAACCACTACAAACCAGAATGACAAGATTTCACCTCACGTACTTTAGACATGTTATTAGGAGGGACCAGTTTTTGGTGCTTGGTAAAGCAGATGGTCAGCATAAAGAGGAAAATGCTCACTGTGACAGAAGTGACATAGTGGCTGGAACAATGGGCTTAAGCATGGCAACTACTGTGAGGATGGCACAGGACCAGACTCTGTTTTGTTCTGTTGTACGTGGAGTAACTATGAGTTGAAACTGACTTGACAGCACGTACAACAGTGGCACTATTTTTTTTTGACAACAATTTTTTTTTAAAAAATTGTGATTTGGGTGAAAATTTACAGAGCAAATACACTTTCCATACAGCACTTTGCATACACTGTCTCATGACATTGACTACAATTTACCACAATGCAACATCTCCCCTCCTACATCCTCCTGATAGTTACCTCCTCCCTGTGTCCATCCCTCCATGCACTCCTGCCTCCTGAGCTGTCTCCCTGTGATAAGCAGCCCTTATTTCTTCCATGCTTGTTCTCTCCAAGAAGTGTATCTACCTCAGGTAAATGTTCAATTCATATGCCTGTCTATTGTTTGGCTGGAAGCCACAGGTGTGGGTTCAATTCCAGACCTGAAGGGCAGCTAGGGGCCATAGTCTCAGTGGTTCCTCCAGGCTCTATCAGACCAGCAAACCTGCCCCCCCCCCTTTTTTTTCCTAATGATTTTGAGTTTTGTTCCACATTGCTCTCCCTCTCTATTCAGGATCTCCTACATAGATCCTCTTCCAAGTGGTCGACAGTAGTAGCCGGGCATCATCTAGTTCTTCTGGTCTCATAGTCATATTTGGCTGCAGGTCAGATGGTGTACCAGTTGCTAGGACTAATTGTTTCCATGAATTTTTGGTTTTCTTCATTCTTCTTTGCTCTGGACGAGAAGAGACCCATCGTTGCATCTAGATGGCAGGCTGCAAGCTTTTAAGATCCCAGTCACTACTCGCTAACAGTGGCACTATTGTTTTCTTCTGGAATAATCTCCACCAGCAATCTTTTGCCTTACTGACAATTTCATTTTAAACCTCAAAGGAACATATAGTTTTTACATTTTTCACGGACTTTTTTTTTTAGCATTTGCTAGTCTCCATCTGAAAATGTTTCAGCTGAGCACAGCTGACAAAAAGTGGGAGAAGCAAGATGATACAACCCACCACATCTCCAGCATTAAGATTAATGGCCCACTATATAAGCCATATTTGGTTCTCCCCATCTTGGTGTGTAGCCATGAAATGTGCTTCCTATATGTGCTAAGCATATGTGAGTGACCGAGGGACACAAAAACAAATGCAGAACACCAGTCTTAGCCTATCAGGTATATCAGATACCAGCTTGGCAGACAAAACATATGTGATAAGTAAGATGTGTGGAAAAACCAGAGCTTCTATCCTTTGGCCAAACCTAATAGTTCTTAAGCAGGGATATACCGAATTTCTAAGCACCAAAATTTTCCACAAATGCCAATTTCTGATCACTTCAGATGTTTCAGTGATTGGCAATAAGTAAATGGAAAATTCCTACCTGGGGTGGCTTCAAGTGAGCCACAAACACAGGCTCAGACATCAGGATCAATATTTTACCCTCCACAACACTCCACACAGAAGCAATCAGAAAAAAGCGAACTCATTTTTTACCAAGGGTCAAAGCATCATGGAATATATGAAATATTTAAGCATATTGTTGTTGTTAGGTGCCATTGAGTTGGCTCTGACTCATAGTGACCCTGTGTCCAACAGAACAAAACACTGCCTGGTCCTGTGACAGCCTCACAATCTTTGCTATACCTGAGCCTACTGTTGCAGCCACTAAAAGCCAGATTTATTTACTGAAATACTATTATTACTTTCCCTTGATTTAGGTGTTGGCCATAGTTTACCTCATCCTAGACAGTAACAAGGAGCTCTGGTAGCATAGTGCCTAAGGCATTTGACTGCTAACCAGAAGGCTGGCGGTCCAAACCCACCAGCCACTTCTTGGAAGGAAGGTTGGGCAATCTACTTCCATAGTGATACCGCCTTGGAAACCCAAGGAGGGGTCGCTATGAGTTGGGTCTGACTCGATGGCACATAACAACAACAACAACAGGTAGTAAGACAACAGCGCTGAACTGGCCCTGCAAACCTGACTTTTTTTTTTTTTTTCCCCCTTCTCTTTTGTGAAGAGGTATGAACAAGCTAACTTTATTCTACAGGCAGTAGGGACTCCACACAGGTTTTTAAAACAACCTTTTTTTTTTTTCTTTTCAAATTTTTAAAATATGTGCATTATCAAAAACTGTAAGGCATAGAACAAGAAGTAAAGAACAAAAAAGGCATCCAAAATCATTCTGATGATTATAGTTTGACATGTCATTTTCCATCTTTGCATGTATATCCACAACTAAGCATACATTTTCAGGTAGTTGAGGTCACACCTACGGATTCATGCTTTTTCACACATCATGAATATTTACCAATTAAAAGTTCCAAACCCATGAGTATTTTAGAAGTAAAAAAACCACAACACTGACTCAATCAGGAATAAAAAAAATCCTGCCTTTCTTGGGGCCAAAAATTTCATAAAAGACAAAATATTAATAGGCATCTAGGTAAAGATATTGGCAGTTACAATTAAAATACTTCATTCCTTTAATATTCAATTTAAACTGAAACATAAAGCAAGACTACACTAAGTATAATGCTTCTAAGAGAATTCATCATCAAATCTGTAACTATTAAAATATTAGCAAGGTGTTTCTACTGAATTTAATAATGTATTCCTATAGTACAGCCAAGAGATGCACACATATATCAACAGTTATCAAAATGTAAATATGGGCACATCTGCTTAATCCCTCCCCTTGCACTTCCTTCAGTCCCTCTGCAGCCAACCTATTGTATACTGCTGAGAGCTAGTTTAAAAATTCCATGTCCAAGATGCTTTTCTATTAATTATTACACAAAGTTAATTTACAAATTGTTTAACTAGAACAATTATTTTATCATACATTGTCACATCAAGACATCTAGAAAGCTTTGTTGTTGTTAGGTGCCACTGAGTCGTTTCCAACTCATAGCCACCTTATGCACAGCAGAATGAAACACTGCCCAGCTTTGTGCCAGCCTTATGATCCTTGCTATTCCTGAGCCCAGCGTTGCAGCCACTATGTCAATCCATCTTGTTGGAGGCCTTCCCCTTTTTCGTTGACCCTCCACTTTACCAAGCATGATAGCCTTCTCCAGGGAATGGTTCCTTCTGACATGACCAAAGTAGGTGACACAAAGTCTGGCCATTCTCACTTCCAAGGAGCACTCTGGCTGCACTTCTTCCAGGACAGCTTTGTTAGTCCTATTAGCAGTCCATGGAACTGCTAGCACTCTTCTCCAACACCACAACTCAAACACATCAACTCTTCTTCAGTCTTCCTTATTCAATGTCCAGGTCTCACATGCATATGAGGCAGCTGAAAATACCATGGCTTGGGTTAGGCACACCTTAGTCTTCAAGGAGACATCTTTGCTCTTCAGCACTTGAAAGAGGTCTTTTGCAGAAGATTTGCCAAATGTAATATATCACCTGATGTCTTGACTGCTGCTTCCATTGGTGTTGATTGTAGAACCAAGTAATATGAAGTCCGTGACAACTTCAATCTTCTCTCCATCCATCATGAAGCTGTTTATTGGGCCAGTTGTGAGAATTTTTGTTTTCTTTATATTGAGGTGTAATCCAAACCTGACTATAGTCTTTGATCTTCATCAGTAAGTGCTTCAAGTCATCCTCTTTCAGTTGCAAAGTTGTTTAATCTGCATATCACAGGTTGTTAATGACTCTTCCTCCAATCCTGATGCCCCGTTCTTCTTCATATAAGCCAGCTCCTCGAATTATTTGCTCAGCATACAGATTAAGTATGGTGAAAGGATACAACCTTGATGCACTCCCCTCTTGATTTTAAACCATGCAGTATCCCTTGTTCTGTTCGAATGACAGCCTCCTGATCTATGTACATGTTCCTCATGAGTCAATTAAGTGTTCCAGAATTCCCATTCTTCTCAATGTTATCCATAATTTGTTATGATCCGTAGAATCGAATGCTTTTGCCTAGTCAATAAAACATAAGTAAACATCTTTTTGGTGTTCTTTGCTTTCAGTTAAGATCCATCTGACATCAACAATGACAACCCTCATTCCATGCCCT
Organism: Orycteropus afer afer; assembly: GCF_000298275.1. NCBI lineage: Eukaryota > Metazoa > Chordata > Mammalia > Tubulidentata > Orycteropodidae > Orycteropus > Orycteropus afer. The sequence goes on along the minus strand of NW_006921894.1, from coordinate 370,851 downwards.
CTTCTGAATCCAGGTTGCATTTCAGCAAGTTTTCTGTCAATATACTGCTGCAACCATTTTTGAATTCTCTTCAGTAAGATTTTACTTGCATGTGATGTAAATGATATTGCTCGATAACTTCCACATTCTGTGTGATCACCTTTCTTTAGAATGGGTACAAATATGGATCTCTTCCAGACAGTTGGCCAGGTAGCTGTCTTCCAAATTTCTTGGCATAACTGAGTGAGTGCCTCCAAAGCAGCACCCATTTGTTGAAACATCTCAGTGGGTATTTTCAATTCCTGGAGCCTTGTTCTTTGCCAATTCCTTCAGTGCAGCCTTGACATCTTCCTTCAGTACCAGTGGTTCTTGATCATATGCCACCTCCTGAAATGGATGAACATCAACGAATTTTTTTTTTTGGTACAGTGATTCTGTGTATTCCCTCCATCTTCTTTTGATGTTTCCTGCATCATTCAGTATTTTTCCCACAGAATCTTTCAATATTGCAACTCGAGGCTTAAATTTTTTCCTCAGTTCTGCTTGAGAAATGCCAACCATGTTCTTCCCTTTTGGTTTTGTAACTCCAGGTCTTTGCACATTTCATTAAAATAACTGGCTTTGCTTTCTCGAGCTGCTTTTTTGAAATCTTCTGTTTGGCTCTGTTATCTTGTCATTTCTTCCATTTGCTTTAGCTATTCTCTGCTCAAGGCAAGTTTCAGAGTCTCTTCTGACATCCATTTTGGTCTTTTCTTCCTTTCTTGTCTTTTTAATGACCTCTTGCTTTCTTCATGGATGATGCTCTTGATGTCACCCCACAACTTCTCTTGTTTTCCATCACTGGTGTTCAATGCATCAAATCTATTCTTTAGATGGTCTCTAAATTCAGGAGCTTCTAGAAATTTTAGATGTTGCAAAATAATAAACATTGACCACAGTAACAAAGGTACTTAAAAAATTTCACATATAGAATTATTATTATAATCTAAAACTGTTTTCTAGATATGCAGATACTAGCCAAAAGCCCTTCCTCTCACCCTTCTTCTTGTTTTCTTCCACATTTCAATGACTAAAGTACTGAAATACATCTAGCTCCAAGAGGTGTACTGACAAATGTCATCCCCAGAAGACAGTCATATAAACTAACAAAAGGGCACTGAAAAAGTAATTGTTTTACTCCTCTACTTATAACATACTTTGGCCTTTAGGACTTGTTAGACTTTTAACACACATCAATATTAATTTAAAACAAACAAAAACCTAGCCTATATAAACCAATGTTTAGACTACCTGAGTTTGTCTAACTCACAGCATAGAACCCCTCTTTCTGTACTACCTTTCCCACTCCACCCCTCTACTATCCAGCAGACTATCTTCCAGATATCAAGGTTAATATTCCATTCCCAAATCGAACAATTCCTACGAATTAACTGAAAAGAAAACTAAATTGTGTTATTTTACATCTTCTGTTAACATATAGTGTGCACTTCTAAACATCAATAAAGACTATTTCTAGATCTTTCAAATAAGGACTTAATTTTGTCCACTATACATACACACAGTAGCACTGAATCAACTGCATACTTGTAACAAAAGCTAGAATCTGAAAGTGTCTTCTAAATAAGCACTCCGGTCTAGTACCACTCCTCTTCTTACCTCTATCAATCCAGTGTACAAATCTAAGCATCTATAATGCATAGGGGAGAATTTAAGGATTTTACTTCCACAAGATACTTTTCAAAAGTCTTTCCTATGTATTTTAACACAAAATCTATTAGTTTATTAACTCTACTTTTGTCATACATTGGCAACTTGTTTAATATCTAGAGATTAGATATTATAAAATTAGGACTCATTTGTCTAATACATTTCCACAACAAATACACTACAGCTAAGTCAAGTGAAATGCACAAATATATAGGGTAATGGATAATCTGAAACTTTCTAGTATACACTAGCAAAACACCTTTTGCAATTTCTAACCTCCTACCTACCTTAACCCAATGAACAAGCAATAAACAAGTACAAAGCTCACAGAGGTGTTTAAAAATTTTATTTCCAAAGACAGTATTTTCCATCAATTTAAAAAAGCTATTTAAAGTATTATCCTACTATTTATACTTTTAAATACATCAAGTTCTTCTGAACATCTAGAAAAACTACATATTTCAGGAAAGAACTTACTTTTCTACTATATACACAGTACTGTTAAATAAAATTGCACACACATAACATTGATTATAATATGAGCTATCTTCCACCGCCAATCCAGTGGACAAGTACAGGCATGTGCAATGTTTAAAGGTGGTTGAACAAATTCATATCTAAAAATCATTTACAGAAGATGAACTTTCCTATGAATTCAAGACAAAGTGTACAAAATGTGCTAATTAAACTAACTCTACATTGTCATACACTGGCAATGTCTTCAACATTTAGAGACTACATGCTGCAAAATTAGGACTCATTTTGTCTTTTATATACACTATACACAGCAAAACAAAATGCATATAACATAAAATAGTTTTGTCTGAAATTGTCCAAGTATGAACACATTTATTTTTTGTAGTTCCTTTCCTTTCACCACTTCCAAGCCACTGAACAAATAGACAGTAGTATACTGCTCAGAGGTGGTATAACAATCTCAAAGAAAGTATTTCCTATGAATTTTAGCAAAAAGGTATGTACAAAGTAATACTTTACTACCTCTACTTTTAATATATGTTGTACATGCCCCTCTTATAGACATTCCAGGGACTACCAGGAACAAGAAGCCAGACTATGGCAAATCTACAAATATCTCCTTCCAGTAATCAAAACCTGGGGTAACAGATTCACTACTGTTACCACCCCTTTATATTGTTCTGAAGTGTGTTTGTCTGGGGGAAATAGCAGAATCTAAATAAATTAGAAAAATTATGTAGTTAAAAGCCAAGAAGATAAATGGTACCAGCAGAAGAAGGAAGGAGTATTAATTCCAAGTTCCAAAGCATGACTGACTTTATCTTAAACACCTAGAATGAGAAGGAAAGTAGGAAACTGGAAGATGACCTACATTTCAGCAACCTCCTTCCTGTGCCTTTTTTTTTTTTTCCCAACGGAAAATATGGACCTAAATATTCTCAAATGACCTCCTAAATGTCATAGCCTGTGTGACGCTGACTTTGGTAGCCTTGCTTCTGGCACCCTTCGCATAAGAAAGAACCAAAGCTGTCACTGTTCTTAGAGAAGTGAAGCAACAGCTTCACCATACTAATCATCCAAAGAAAATACTGACTCAAATTCAATAAAATAAACCAAAATAGGCATCGATCATTATAGAATTTCAAATAAAATATTTAGAGGGGCATACAAGGTAAACCATAAAATATACATACATATACACCCTGTACTGATTCCAATTCATAGTGAGCTTATAGGGTAGAGTGGAACTGCCCTGTAGGATTTCCAAGGCTGTAATCTTATCATAAGCACGCTGCCACAACTTTCCCCAGCAGAGTGAAACAGCCGGTAGGTTTGAACCACCAACTTTCAAGATCTTTAGCAGCCAAGATCTTTAACCCCTGAACTAACAAGCCTCCTTATATAGAGAGACACACTGTAAAGTATAACTCAATTTTTAAAAACCACTATTTCTACAATTACTTTTTAAGATATGTACATGATGCTACAAATCATCAAATGATTTTTAAAAAGGTACTGCTAAATAATTTCTTATAAGCATCTGGACAATGCTGTCCTTAAAAAAAAATCTGATTTAGGTTTTAAGGAGTTAAAGATCTAATTGGCGTAAGGGAACATTAAAACTTGCCAATATTTCTTATGTCATATGCTTTAAGTATTCTTTAGAAAATTATCAAAATAGAATAGTCTCCCTTTCACCATATATTTGATTAACAAGTGAGGGACAAAAGTCATTTTATCAAAATAAAAAGAATGTTTAGGTTTTAGTTTTGGCTTTTAAAATTAAGTCATATAGTATCAGTCAACTGCAACTGAAAGCTTACTGTCCCACTCTGGCTAGAAGTAGGCCCGGCACATGGAACTATCAGCTAAACTGAGAGGAAGAACTGTAGCACCTTCCAGCACAGAAAGGTCCATGTGTGGAGCTCACATGCAACTTGCCTTTTATTCTCACTTGCAAGATAGTTATCTAACACTTAAATTGGTCAAAATTCAAAACAGAAAAAAGATGGAGAGGAAAATAAAAAAAGGTATTATTCTTATGAGACACTAATCTTTCAATCCTCACTTTCAAGAATTATGATCTATTTTGGCAGTGTACAGGACATCATTAACTCTCACTGCTTCTGTTGTTACAGAGTGAGAAAAAACAACATGACAAGTTTCTGTATGAGCACTCTTATCTGTAAAAAGAGACCAAATCTTCTGAAAATGACTGTGCCTTTACATTTTCCCCTACTCTGACTATCCAATCAATTCATCAAATGAAGTACAGCCTTACTGTTTTACTCTGTCCTAAAAGTTTCTGAAATCAAGAGGCATTCATTCTTTCTCCTAAGACCATTCTCCTCAAAATAGCCAGATAATTGTCACAGGATAATTATGATCTATAATTATTATTGCTGGTGACTATAAATAACATAAAGAGCTCTGGTAGCATAGTGCCTAAGGCACTTGACTGCTAACCAGAAGGCTGGTGGTTCAAACCCACCAGCCACTCCTCGGCAGGAAGGTGGGCAATCTACTTCTGCAGTGATACCGCCTTGGAAACCCAAGGAGGGGCCACTATGAGTCAGGTCTGACTCCACGGCACAAAACAACAATAAATAACATATAGAGAACATAGCTTGATTTCTGGAGCCTAACCTTGAATGAAGCAAGACAATCAAAAACTTGTGTTGACTAGTTAAAACAAACTTGGCATAGAAGTCACAAACGAACAATCTCAAAGGGAAAAATATATCCAATTGGCCCAACTCAGCACTTCTAAATACAAGTTACAACCAAAAAGTCTGAGAGTAAGATCTTCCAAAAATCAGAAGGCAGGGCCAAAATTCATAGCTGAAGATGAATTCTAGGAAAGAGTACATCCCCTATATCACTCAAATCTATAAATGAAGAACAAGGTCTCAGCTCTCAACTCCTACTATTTTACCCTTAGGTACATGATCTTTTGCAATCCCATTTAATACTAACTTAATCCTAAATAATATACAAATCAGCCAATAGAGATCAAAGTTCGTAATAAACAATTAAAATTACCCACATCTGGTTCTGTAGATTTATGGTACATGTGGTTATATTCCAAGGCAGGAGAGGGGTCCACACATCTGAGTCCTTGTGTGGTACTCGGGAATCTAGGCCAGTATGATTTGATATGTTTTAAGACCATGGTGTCAAGCCAGTAAGCAGTGAAACGGTTTGCAAAAGAGGTGTTTAAATAGGAAACAATTTTGATAAAATTTCATCTATTTTACTTTAGGCCTATGGAGATGGATTTTTGTCTACAGGCTCCCTCAATATTGCAACTCAAGGCTTCCAGCTTAAAAAATGCTGATATTCTTTTCTTTTGGCTTTTTACCTGCAGGTTTTTGCACATTTCATCACAAAACTTTACCTTGTCTTCTACAGCCATCCGTTGAAATTTTGTTTTCACTTTTTCTTTTACTTCACTTCTGTTTACTTTAGCTACTCTGTACTCAAGAGCAAGTTTCAGAATCTCTTCTGACCTCCATTTTGGGTTGTTCTTTCTTTCCTTTCCTTTTACTTTCTTCATGTATGTTATCCTTGATGTCATCCCACAACATGTCTAGTCATTACTCTTTAGTACGTCCAATTCATTCATTTGGTCTGTGGATTTAGGCAGGATGTTTCAAGTTTATACTTTGGCTCTCTTGGACTCCCTTGATTTTCTTCAGATTCAACTTGAACTTGCACAAGAGTAATTGGTCTGTTTCTCAGTTGGCCCCTGGTTTTATGTAACTGGTAACATTAAACATCTCCATGTCTCTTTCCACAGATGTAGTCTATTTGATTCCTGTAGCACTGGTGAAAGACAAGCCTCCAGGATTTGATGGAATACCAACTCATGCTTCAAAAACCAGATGCAAAACTAGAAGCACTTACTCATTTATGTCAAGAAATGTGGAAGATACTTACCTGGCCAACCAACTGGAAGAGATCCGTATTTGTGCCCATTCCAAAAAAAATCAGAATGCACAAATTACCTAATATCATTAATATTACATGCTAGCAAAATTTTGCTAAATATAATTTTAAAACAACTGCAGCTGTGTATCAACAGGAAACTGTAAGCTCTCCAGAAGAGGACAAAGGATATCATTGCTGATGTCAGATGGATCTTGGCTGAAAGCAAAAAATACCCGAAAGATGTTCACCTGTGTTTTACTGGCCATGCAAAGATATGTAACTGTGTGGATCATAACAAATTATGGGTAACATCGTGAAAAATGAGAATTCCAGAACACTTTATTGTACTCACGCAGAATGTGTACATGGATCAAGAGGCAACCATTCAAACAGAACAATGGGATATTGCAGAGTTTAAAATTGGAAAAGGTTGTGTCGAATTGTATTCTTTCATCTGGCTCGTTTAATATGCTGAATGATCCAAGAAGCTGGGCTATATGAAGAGCAACACAGTATCAGGAGAAGACTCATTAATCTGAGATATGCGTATGATGGGAGCTCTGATGGCATAGTGCCTAGGGCATTTGACTGCTAACCAGAAGGCTGGCGGTTCAAACCCACCAGCCACTCTTCGGAAGGAAGGTTGGGCAATCTACTCCCATAGTGATACCGCCTCAGAAACCCAAGGAGGTGTCGCTATGAGCCGGATCTGACTCGACAGCAGTGTTTGGTTTGCTAGCAGAAAGCAAAGATGATTTGAAGCACTTACTAATGGAGGTAAAAAACTAGTCTTTAGAATGAATTACACCTCAACATAAAGAAAATAAAAATTCTTACAACTGTAAAAATAAACATCATGATAAATGGTGAAGAATTGTCAAGGAGTTCACTCTTCTTGTATCAGCAAGCAATACCCATGGAAGCAGCAGTCAAGAAATCAGATGACACATTGCACTGGTCAAATCGTATGGAAAAGACTTTAGGTGTTAAAAAGAAAGATGCCACTTTAATAATGAAGGTGCACCTGACTCAAGCCATGGTCTTTTCAATCGCCTCATCACATGTGAAAAGGGGACCCCCCCCAAAAAAAAAAACCCACCAGTAACCAAAAAAGAATAGACACATTCAAATTGTTTAGTGCTGAAGAATACTGAATATACAATGTATTGCTAAAAGAAAGAACAAAAGTACAGGCAAAATGCTACTTAGAAATGAAGATAGTGAGATTTTATTTCACTTACTTTGGACATGTCCTCAGGAGGGACTAATTGCTGAAGGATTATGAGAATGGCACAGGACCAGGCTTTTTTTTTTTTTTTTTTTCCTATTATACATCAAGTTGCTATCACTCGTAGGCAACTCAATTGCACCTAACAACATGGAAACTCAATTTTGAGAATATGAAGTAATTGAAGGTCTCGTTTCAAAAAATGAACTGTAACCAACAAAACATGTGCAATGTTTCATTACCATGAAAACAAGTTATTTTTCAGAAGTAATTCTTTAATTATAAATCATAAATGTATGCCTCACAAAAGCATTTACTAGAAATGGTGTCATCTCAAAAATAGCAGGAAAGATGCACTCATTTTTTTTTTCTTTTTGCTTTCTGTCCATTTCATTACCAACACCATATTCTCAGTTAAGAAATTCTGAACCCAAACTCAGTGGACAGAACACAGAACGAAGCTGCATGTATCTAATGTGCAACCTGTTTCATATATATTGAAACACTTTTTCTGTCTGAATTACACCCACTCTTCACTTACTCACAGGTTCTAAAACCCAAGTTAAGTGAAATTGGTGTTATGCAAGAGTCAGTACCTTTGGTGTTCCTCCTTCATCACTCCTCAGGATGTGTGCAATGCAGCAGGCCCTCCTTCCCCACCACTGCAGAGCCCACAAATGGTTGGGAGTGTGGGTGGTGGGGCGTTGCCTGCCACCTCCTGCCCTGGATGGGGACGATGATCCACCTTCATCTGACCCAGTGCTATAGCACTGCATGGCCCCCTTTCCATTTTTACCTCCCTGGCACTTTTTGGGTACTTTCCCAGTATCCCCCTACTTGTTCATGACTGCCATTGCCCCACATCCTCTGTGGCCAGTCTGAAACATCACAGAACAGAAGGTACCCTGTAGCCAGTCAGCTGCCATCCCTCATGTGGCCCAGTCATTGCTAGGGCCTCCACTATATTATTCAGGGTGGCCTGTGGAGGGCCACCCCAGGCCTGGCCACAGCCCTGCATAGGGCTGACCACTGGAGAAGCCGCTTGAGAATTTTTTCAAAGTCGTCATCAATGTGAAATGTCAGGTAATGAGATAGGTCAAATAGTGAGGAGTAGATGTATTAAGATCTTTAAAATTCTTAGGTACTCAATTGTAAACAAATGGGGGTAGAATCTAGCACAACAAATAAACTTCACTATTTTTAAAGGCATAATTTTATGGTATTCAATACTGGGAGGAGGGTAATGTCAATAATTCATTCTTCTCTGTTGGAATCTGTAAACAGCACCTTGCTGTATGCAAAAGATTTAGTAAAAGGTACTTTTTGGTGTGGTACTTTAAAAGGTTGGTTTTGCTATTATCCTTGAACAAACTAAGTCCCTCACTCCTAAGCCATTTTCCATTTCAATTATTACTTGGCTGAGCTAACCCTTTTCATCCATTTTATAAGCAAAATCTCAGACCCACCCTCCTCTTCACCTCATCAACACACTCTGCTAAAATATGAACACAGAGATTGTGTTTGGGGGATTGCTCTGCCTTGTACCTCATAGAAAGCAGAGTTGAATTAATCCAAATTTCACTGTTCATTAAAATGGGTTCATATATATTAACAACAACAAAACCCAAACTCACTGCTGTTGAGTTAGACCTGCCTCAAAGCAACCCCTCCTTGGGTTTTTGAGGTGGTATCACTATGGAAGTTGTTGTTGTTGTTGTCATGTGCCGTCGAGTCGGCCCTGACTCATAGCGACCCCTCCTTGGCTTTCGGAGGCAGTATCACTATGGAAGTAGGATTGCCCAACCTTCCTTCCG
>NW_006921894.1:360788-361342 GCF_000298275.1 Orycteropus afer afer | reverse complement strand
CATGCAAGTAAGATCTTACTGAAGATAATTCAGAAACGTTTGCAACAGTATATTGGCAGGGAACTTCCAGAGGTGCAAGCTGGATTCAGAAGAGGACATGGAACAAGGAATATCATAGCTGTTGTCAGATGGATCTTAGCTCAAGGCAAAGAATACCAGAAAGATGTTGACTTGTGTTTTACTGACTATGCAAAGGCATTTGATTGTGTGGATCATGACAAATTACGGACAACATTGAGAAGAATGGGAATTCCCAAACACTTGATTGTACTCATGAGGAACCCGTACCTTGACCAGGAGGCTGTTGTTTGAACGGAACAAGGGGACACTACTTGGTTTAAAAACAAGAAGGGAGTACGTCAGGGCTGTATCCTTTCCCCACACTTATTCAATCTATATGCTGAGTAAATAATCCAAGAAGCTGGACAATATAAAGAAAAACGTGGCATTAGGATTGGAGGAAGAAGAATCATTAACAACCTGAGATACGCAGACGATACAACTTTGCTTGCTGAAAGTGAGGATGACTTGAGGCACTTACTGATGAAGGTTGA
>NW_006921894.1:355532-360688 GCF_000298275.1 Orycteropus afer afer | reverse complement strand
CCGAGGAGTGGCTGGTGGGTTTGAACTGCCAGCCGTCTGGTTAGCAGGCAAGTGTCTTAGCCACTATGCTACCAGAGCTCCCAATTACTATGTAAGTAGACTGCCCGATCTTCCTTAAAAGGCTGGTGGGTTTGAACCGCTAGCCTTCTGGTTATCAGTCAAATGCCTTAGGCACTACGCCACCAGAACTTCTTCTATATATATATATATACACACACACACACACACATACTTAATTTATTTAACAACATATAGTACTACATTCTATTAGTCTGCTAGTAATATTCCAAACAACATATTATAAGCTCTTTGTAATCTTTGTAACTTTCTTAAGGACTAGGCTAGCAATGTGCTAGCAACAGCATTTCTGCATCTTTCATGATGCCTCATCTTAGCCCCTATGCTACCAGAGTTCCCAAAGCACTCATAGGCAACATTTATTCTCTGTAATTGAATAAGCCAATCTGATTACAAAACTGGGCTTTTTGACAAGACCACCAAGTAGACTGAACAAAAGATGGGGACTCAGGAAAGAAATTTCTAATCTCAGGACTATTAGTGATGTCTAAGAACCTATAATTTAACCCCATTGGAAAATACACCCATAAAATGTGAAGAATAAAAGTAAGTTGTTTTAGGTGAATTCCATATAACAGAAGGTGTTAAAAAACACAGGCATAGTCTCAAGTAGTTAAGAAAAAAAGAGAAATCTGCTAATATTTTAGCATTTAATATCTGTAGAACTGAATTACTTAATGAACAAGCTAAAACATGTTAACTGAGTTTATATTTGAAAATGTGAGTCAGTCTGAAATAGTGCATTCAACTCTGTGCCAGGAGAAAAAACTGATCTGCATGATCAAGAGTAGTCTTTCTGTCAGAGCAGCTCTCACCATCACCACCCCCTACCCTCTTCAAAGAAAATATTCTAACCACAGCATGTTAATTGAGAGCCTTTTCCAATATAATTATTAGAAGGATAAAGCATGAAACATTTTTGCTTTTAAACTAAATTTTCCATTTGATACAATAATCATGCCCAACAGCAGTGACCTGACAGAACTGTTCCTGGCAATCTCTGACATTCTCTTGCCTTACAAGATAACTGAAAAGAATGCCAATCTAAAAAGAGACCATTTCTTCTTCCAAACCATTATTGGGTTAGAACAGAAATTAGAGCAAAAAGAAACACGCTCAAACACACTCACATAATCATGACAACTTTCATATTTGACAATGGCTGCCTTTCCTTCCAAACAGGTAATTTAACACATATTTTGCTACCAAAAATTCAAGTGCAATGCTCAAACAAGGGTATTTCAATCTAAGCGAAAAAGAAAAAGTTCTTATTTTAAAATGTCCTCCATAACGAAATCAATATTAACTCTGAAACCGTAACACTGAGAGGTAGCACCATATACATGCCCAGGAGTGTGAGCAATCTCCATGACAACCTGATGCCATCTTCTAGACTCCCAAACCTTTATCCAGTTTAGAACCACAAGCTTGAGTCACTGCTTGAGAATATTTCATTTTATCAACAAACTTAAAATATTGTAATTTTCACTTTTCCTCTGAAAGATTAAAGAGGACACAATAAAGTTTTATGTTCTAGGTGATCACTATCAATACACAATTTTGAAAAAGCATATATATTTGCTTAAAAATTTGACTGTAACAAACTTCAGGAAAAATCACTTTAAAGGGCCTTTTTTTTCATTTACATTTATATGTCTTCATTTTAATTCAGTTTTCTTCACATATATAATCTATATTTTAACTAGTATGCAACTGTTTTTATAGAAAGGCAGTTTGATAATAGTTTATCTCCACACTGAAAAGTGAATATAGTTCAAGTCGTACTGAATAACATAAAGATGAATACACAGGATGAACAGTCTGTCCAGATGAACATCTACCTTATTTGTATACATTACAGGGGGCAACAGAACACGTAGCAAGCATGATTCTGAAGACCTTAAAAAAGAACTCTTACCATTGCTTAATGCTGCTAGTGACGTGAAATTCTTACATTAGGATCATTTTTTCCTTTCAAAATACATTGATTTTTTTTTTTTTTTAAGTGATATTTAACTTTAAAAAGGTATGTTGGTTCTTTATTCCTCAGAGAACTGGTATATTTAGGCAACTAACCAAGAAAGCAATCAGGAGAATGTATCATTGCCAATAGTCTTCATAGGATTAAAGTACATGGATTTTCTATGACCTATTATTAAAGGCACCCTATTCCACTTTTTTCTTAAAAGAAACTTTTTCTTTGGTTTCATGTAATTTTTCAGTGAGTCTATCCTTTGTTTCTTCCATTTTCTCTGTGAGAAGCTCCTTGGTTTCTTCCATCCTGTCCTGTAGATATTCCTTCACAGGAGGAGGTGTTGACATGTAGCCACGACTTCGCAAATATTTCACAGTAAAAGATGTTCCTCCCAAAGTCATGGTATATCGGGCAGGTGTTGCAATCTTAAGAAAAGAATCGAACATAGGCACATCAACACCTGATTATGACCATCGACTCTTAAAAGCAAGTTGAAATTAAAATCCTTATAATAACCATGCAGTATAAAATTGCTTCACTGTCTAACAAAGTTACTACATTAACACTGTAGTAGTTACAGTTGTGTGTCAACCTGGCTAAGCCTGGTTTTGAGTGGCTGGCAGCTGGTTGTAGTTATACCCCATGGTGAGATTGGTAATTAACTCCATGGTGGAATCTATTGGAGCAGCTGAGTAGCTGCTTTAGGGATGTGGACTGGTTCTGGTATATAAGAAGCAACTTTGAGGAAGGTCTCAAGCTTTTGGCACGCTTGAACCCTGCCTGTAGCTGAGTCGCTGTTCGGCAGCCTGCCATGCTCTGCCGATCTTGAGACTTTTAATGGACTTGAATCAATGGCCTGCTGTGTGGTTTGGAGGGGTCGCTATGAGTTGGGGTTGACTCGATGGCACATAACAACAACAACATGCCTTTTTAGTTGTTGAGCTTGGGTTTGTCAGCCTCAGCAGCCAGCAGCTGCTTGAGTGAAGAGATGCCTCTAGCTTCAGTGGACTGGGAGCAAGAGGCAGAGCCAAAGCCCAAGGTCAAGGGCCTTTCACTCAGCCCCAAGAGCCTGGCACTTTGAACTCAGACTTCTAGCCTCCAAAACTGTAAGAGAATAAACTCCTGTTTGTTCAAGCCATCCCATTTGTGGTATATATTCCCATCACAGTGGCACTAGGTAACAAAAAAAACACCCTACAAAGTTTCTCCTCCTAATAAGCAACGCTTCTGCTGTAACTTCATGCTATAAATGTTTGTCACTTAGACAACCCAATAAAAAATTACTCAAGTCCTTAACTAAATACCTAACCAGAAGGCTGGTGGTTCAAACCTACCAGCCACTCCTCATGAGGAAGACTGGGCAATCTACTTCCGTAGAGATACTGCCTCGAAAACCCAAGGAGGGGTCGCTATGAGTCTAATAGACTCTATGGCAGTGAGTGCTATGTGTGTGCTATAACTTAAAATCTCTGCCAAATGCTTTATTTCCTTAACATTGCCAATCTTCATTCTAGAGTTGAACTAGAATCAAAGTACCTCTAACGGTGCAAGGCAGGACGTGGGACAAATGTCACTTTATTACTGAACTGAGTTTAGCCTCATTCTTCTCCCTTATCCAGACCTTATGTTCCCTACTCATTAAGATCAGCACTGGGTCTGGCATCTTAATCAGGAACTTCTGTGAGACTACAAAGCAGTAACATGGTGAGCACACTGCAGACATACCCAGGTTGAACTATGATCAGAGACTTAAGGATCAAAATTAAAGAGTAGATGAACTGATCAAAAAGAATCATAACAATAAAGATGCTGCACTGCATTCTGAGAGTTTTGTTTAAAAATCATAGTAGTACTTCTAGGTTGCTGCACACTAAAACTCTTCGAATAAACTATCTATGCTGTCCCTAATTTCTCTCATTTTTCTGGAACAGTCCGCACACCCCAGCAAAACTGCTCTCATCAAGGTCACAATGACTTCTATGAACTAAATACAAAGGCAATTAATCTGTAATCAGCCCCTGCACAATGAGAACCATTTAATACAGCTTTTCACTCTTTATTCTTTGGAACATTTCCTTTACAAGGTTTCAGGAATTCTACATTTTTCTACTTTTCCTTCTATTTCACTGGCTACTTCTTTTCAAGCCCTCCACATGTCTCCATCCCTAAACATTGTGTGACCCAGAGCTCAGTCCCGGGGCCTCTTTCTTCTATCTCCTTCGTTCCCATGGTGATCTTACCCAGTTTCACATGTCATCGATGGATGACAAGTGTCAGACTTACAGACTGAACCTTTTTCCTGAATTTCAGTATAGCATGTCCAACAGGATCTCAAATTTAGGATGTCTGTAACTGACCATCTAATCTTCAATGGTCCCTCAATGTTCCTCTCCAACTATTCCCCATCTCAGTAAATGGCTTACAGTAAATGTTCTTCCAGTTGCTCAAGCCAAAAGACTAGGTGATAGTTTTGACTCCTCTCTTTCTCTTACATAATTTATATCCAATCCATTAGAAAATTTCAACAGCTCTATCTTCGAACAATATCCACAATCCAACTACTTCTCACCTTCTACTCTTTAACATTTTGGTCCCAGGCAACCTCATCTCTCACTCAGACTACTACAATAACCTCAAACCAGCTCTCTTGACTTCTACCCTTTTCCTGCTAGAGTCTGTTTTCAACACAGCAGTCAAAATGATTTTTGTTAAAACATAAGTCTCATGCACAAAACTGCCCAAAGGTATTCCACCTCACACAGTGGAAAAGCTAAAACCTATCTGTACAGTGGCCTGATTGAGTGTTCCATCCCCTTTGCCCTGCTTATTCACTCTTAATCACACCTGCTTTGTTGCTACTGCCTCAAATGCTCCAGGCATCCTACTGACCTCACACTTGGGATGTCTTCACCTTGAAATGCTATTCTCCAGATACCTGCCTGACAAACTCTAGTACCCCCTTCAAATCTCTACTCAAACAGGCCTTATCTGACAGGCCTTCCTTCTTTTATTTTATTTATTGTGATTTGGGTGAAGATTTACAGAGCAAATTCACTTTCCATACAGCAGTTCACATATACTTTGTCTCATGTCATTGACCACA
>NW_006921894.1:352488-355432 GCF_000298275.1 Orycteropus afer afer | reverse complement strand
TTGGTAGGGTGGAGGGTCGACGAAAGAGGGGGAGGCTTTCAACGAAATGGACTGACATGGTGGCTGCAATGATGGGCTCAAGTATAGCAGGGATCATGGGGCTGGTGCGGGATCGGGCAGTGTTTCATTCTGCTGTTCATGGAGTCACTACGAGTCAGAAACAACTTGACGGCACCTACCAACAACAACAACAACTACATAATGATAAAGACTTCAATTAATCCGAAAGATATAATAATTACAAATATATACATACCTAGCCTAAGAGTCTCAAAGTACATAAAACAAATACTGAAAGCATTGAAGACAAACAGGCCTGCAATAATAGTTGAAGACTTTAATATACCATTTTGAATAATGTATAGAGAAACCAGAAAGATCAGTAATAAAAAAAGATTTTTATTAACCAACTACATGAAACAAGCATACATAGAATGTCCCACCCAGCAACAGCACAATATATATTCTTTCCAGAGCACACTGAACCATCTTCACAACAGACCCTATCTTAGGACATAATACAAGACGTAACAAATTTAAAAAAATTAAAATCATACAAAGTGTCCTTTCTTATCCCAATGGAATAAAACTAGAAATAGCAGAAAGAAAACTGGAAAATACACAAATATCTAGAAATTCAACAACATAATATGAAACAACCAATGAGTCAAAGAAGAAATTGAGAGAGAACGAGCTCAACAATACTTAGTAGTGAAAATGAAAACATAACATACCAAAACTTATAGAATGTAGTGAAGGCAACACTTCAGGAAATTTTATAGCAATAAATGCCTACATTAAAAAAGAAGAAAGAGCGCAGATGAACAGCCTACCTTTACAACTTGAGGAATTAAACAAAGAAATGCAAGCTAAGCCTAAGCTACCAGAAAGCAAACAATAAAGAAGAAACAGAAAATTTAAAAAAAAGAAGAAATCAGAAGTTGGTGCTTTGAAAAGATCAACAAAATCAATAAACCAATAGGCAGATGGAGGAGAAAAAGATACAAATATCTGAAATTAGAAATGAAAACTGGGACATTACAACAGACCTACAGAAATAAAAAGAAAATACTATGAACAGTTGAATACCCCCACAAAGGATAACTTAGAGGAAATGGACAAATTCCTAGAAGCATATAAACTCCCTACAATGACTGAAGAAGAAATAAGAAGATTCTCAACAGACCCTTAACAAGTAAAAAGAATGACTCAGTAATCAAAAACTTTGCAACAAATAAAAACCTCAGACCTGATGGCTTCACTGCTTAAGTCTACTAAACATTTATAGAAGTGAATCTAGTGCTACTTAAGTATTTATTTGTTTTAATAAAGGAGAAGGGAGCATTTCCTAACTCATTCTACAAGGCAAACATTACTCTGATAATAAAGCCAGACAAAGATACCACAAGAAAACCACAGACCAATATCCCTTATGAATATAGATGCAAAAATTCTCAACAAGATACTAGTGAAATGAATGCCAAATCGTATAGGGGTTCCGGCAAGATGGCGCACTAGGCAGAAAGACTGCACAGACCCTCTTCAACAAAGAAAAGGGAAACCAATTAACACAGACACAGATGATAGTTTTGGACCCGAGTCTTGATAGGAAGGATATAGAAGTGGACTGAACCCCAACTAGCAGAAGAATTTGCGTGAAAAAACCAAAAAAGGAGACATATGGAGCTGCAGTCTGGCAGCGATCCTGACTGCACAGACAGCTTGGAGATTCCTGAGTGGTGGTAGGACCTAAGAATTAACCTAAAAATCAGCCCTGATAGCCAGGGACTACACAGAAGACTGCTCTGGTGGCTGGGGAATAAATGGAGAAGGAGAAGAGAAGGGTGGGCTGAGCTGTGGACTTTTGCTGGTCCAGAGGACGCCGCCATTTTGAAGGTCTAAAAGCGGCTTGACTATTTGGGTATTTCAAGAGACAGCACTCTCGCAGATTCCTGGGGCTTAAGAACACGTTCTGCTTTCCAGCAATCCCAAGGACACTCTGGACCTGCAAGAGTGAAAGATACCATATTCCTCATTACTCATATTCCCCACACCCGCTTGGTGAATAGAGGAGCGGCCATTCCCCACTCCTATCTACCTTCTGGGCCCATAGGAATTCCATCACAGTCTGTGTGGTCAGAAGAAGCCTGGGTGCCCAGCCCTGTCCTCCACCAATTTTTTTTTTCTTTTTCGCTTTCTTTTTTATGGTGATTAGTTTGCTTGTATTTGTCTGTTTTAAAACAACTTTTATTATTAACATTTTTGTCCTTTTTACTATTATTCTTAATCTTCCCCTCCCAGGTTGTATTTTTCAGCATTTTTTCTTTGCTGTGCTCCTGGTTGAACTTTTTTTTTTTTTTTAAATTAAGTATCATTTTTTCTTCCCCATTTTTTCTCGTGGATAACCCCATTCCATATTTTTCTTTTTGCATTTTTCCCATTTTTTTTTTCCTTCTTTATTCTCCTTCTCTACTTTTTTCCTCTTAGTGCCCTATCCCCAGATATTGCAGGTTTTCTTGTTTTTTCTTCTGCTTTTTCCCTTTTTTGTTTTTTTGGTTACTGTTCCTGTGTGATTACATAGTGTGTTTTTGTCCATGTGCTTTTAGTTTTTTGGTTATTCAATTATAATTTGTGTCTAACTGAGTGGGAGACAACAGTCCCCATAAGACACAACTACAAACACATCTCCTGCAATTTCACTTACTGAGCGAGAGCCACTACCTCCTTCACCACCAATGGGCTAACGATAAAAAACCACCAAGAAGAACCTGAATCACCCTTGGCTGCTCTTCACAGTTAACAGAGATATAAATAGAACAACGCCACGATGCCTCGGAGAAAACAGATCATCACAGTCCACACAAAGAAGCAGGATAAAGTGGTAGAAACAAGGGAACAGGATACAGACCCAGAACACATCCCTGAGGAAGAAGCAGCATTGGAA
>NW_006921894.1:346109-352388 GCF_000298275.1 Orycteropus afer afer | reverse complement strand
TCACGCAAATTCTTCTGCTAGTTGGGGTTTAGTCTACTTTTGTATCCTTCCCTTCAAGGCTCAGTGGTCCAAGATTATCTTCTGTGTCTGTGTCAATTGGTTTCCCTCTTCTTTGTTGAAGAGCGTCTGTGCAGTCCTTCTGCCTAGTCTGCCATCTTGCTGGAACCACCAGGCCTTCCTTCTAAAATCGCAACCTTCCCCTGAAAACACACTCACGTGCCTGAATTGCTTTTTCTTCTTAGCATTACCCTCTCTAAATAAACAATCACACACAATATATATGTGTGTATATACTGTACATATTTTTTAACTCTATCTTCTTTTTGTCTGTCTCTCCAACTGCCTCCACACCCAATTCCCACTCACTAAAACATAAATTCTGTAATGGCAGGTATTTTGTGCTGTTAATTACACCTTTCAGAATGGCACCAGGTACTGAATGGCAGCTTGGTAAGTTTTTTGTTGAATAAAACAGTAGATGCATTGTAAGGATATTTCAAGGGAGTTATTAAGAGCATCCTACCCACTGCCACAGGCCACACTCAAAGATTATTCCTTTCTCATCTTTGCCTGACCGAGTTTTGAGGCTTTGCCTTTGTGAAGCAATACATATCAACATTGCTCTATTTGAGAAACTAGGAGCTACAGCATATACACAGAAGTAGACTCAAGTTCCAATACTGAAAGATTCTATTGCCAACATAATGAATGATGCAGGAAACATCAAAGAAGATGGAAAGAATACAGAGTCACTGCACCAAAAAGAACTGGGCAATGTTCAACGATTTCAAAGGTACCATATGATCAACAACTGATGGTACTCAAGGAAGAAGTCTAAACTGTGCTGAAAGTGGCAAAAACAAGATTTCAGAAACTGATGGAATACTCATTGAGATGTTTCAACAAACAGATGCAATGCTGGAAGCACTCATTCATTTATGCCAAGAAATCTGGAAACATCTGGTAGAGATCCAGGTTCATGCCCATTCCAAAGAAAGGTGATCCAATAAATCTGGAAATTATTGAATTATCATTATATTCATCATTATCACATACAAGTAAAACTATGCTGAAAATAATTCAAAACTGGTTTCAACAGAAAACTGACAGGGAACTGTCAGAAATTCAAGCCAGATTCAGAAGAGGACATGGAATGATGAATATCATTGGTAATGTCAGAGGGATCTTGGCTGAGAGCAAAGAATACCAGAAAGATGTTTACCTGTATTTTATTGACTGTGTAAAGATATTTGACTGTGTGGATCATAACAAATTATGGGTAACACTGCAGAGAATGGGATTTCCAGAACACTTGTGCTCATGAGAAACCTGTACTGTAACCAAGACATTCAAATAGAACAAGGGGATACTGCAAAGTTTAAAATCAGGAAAGTTGTATGTCAGGATTGAATGCTTTCACCATGCTTATTCAATCTATATGCTGAAGAAATAATCTGTGAAACTAGACTATATTATATAATGAAAGATGTAGCATCAGGATTAGAGGAAGACTCATTAACAACTGTGATATGCAAATGACACAACCTTGCTTGCTGAAAGTGAAAATGACTTGAAGCACTTACTGATGAAGATGAAAGATTACAGCTTTCAGTATGAATTACACCTCAACATAAAGAAAAGAAAAATCATCACAACTGGAATAAGAAACCATACCATTATAAATGCAGAAAAGACTGAAACCATCAATCTTTCATTTTACTTGGATCCACAATGCATGCCCATGGAAGCGGCGGTCAAGAAATTAAATGATGTATTACATTGGGCAAATCTGCTGTAAAAGCCCTCTTTAAAATGTGAAAGAGCAAAGATGTCACTTTGAAGACTAAGGCGCATCCGACCCAAGCCATGGTCCTTTCAACAGCCTTATGTGCATGTGAAAACTGGACACTGAATAAGGAAGGCTCATGCATTCAAATTGTAGTGTTAGTGAAGAATACTAAATGTACCATGGACAGCTAGAACAAAAAAATCTGTCTTGGAGGAAGTACAGCCGGAATGATCCTTAAAAGCCCACATGGTGAGATGTCACCTTTCATACTTTAGTCATGTTATCAGGAGTGATCAGTCCCTGATAATGGACATCTTGCTTGGTGCAGTGTAGTGAGATGTACAGTATGGCTTCTCTTGCCATAGTCTTTGTAACTACCACCAGATTATGAGTGGAACCATGGAAATATGTGTCACCTTGGCTGAGCAGCTGGTAGTAGTCATTTCCTATAATGAGACGGGCAATTAACTCTATGGTGGAATTTGCTATGAGTAACCAAAAACTCAAAAATCAAACTCACTGCCATTGAGTCGATTTGAATCATAGCAACCCTTCCTTTGGTTTCTTCCTTCTCTATGGAAGTAGATCACCCAATCTTCCTTCTGAGGAGTGTCTGGTCGGATCTGAACTGCTTTTAAACTCCTGATTGTTAAAGTCATCCACTTGGGATATTTCTGTTGGAGCAGCATGAAGTAAACTTCTGGGAAAGTTTGCGCTCTCTCTCCCTCAGGTTTGTAGAACTCTGATGTTGGGGTTGGTTAGTTTTGCTACTCTGCCAGTTTTAAAATGAGCCCTCCTAGAGGCACAAGGAAGACTCTCATTGCCAGCAGAGAGAAATGCCTGGCTGAGAATCTGTGGCAGTAGAACCAAAAGGCACAGGACAGAGCAGCAGCCTTATCTGGTCCACAGAGGCAGAGGCCAGGCCAGGAGGCCAAGGGCCAGAGAGGCGTGTCTAAGAGCACAGTAGAGAGGAGACTATCCTGAGTGCATTCCTGAACTTTAATTGTAGACTGTTGCTTCCCTAATAAACCTCATAATCTGTGAGTTCTGTGTGGCCACTGCCACAAATTATCTAACCCAGCAAAGAGGTGGTGGGTGCCGTGGGAGGGACAGTTGATGTCAAGACTGGTAACAGGGCTGGAAGGTGGGGGCATGTGTGGCCTCATAGGAACAGGCCTTGGGCTGCTAATGGTGATTCTGTCTTCCTCTTATGTAGTTAGAGGAGGTCAAAAGATGCCACCTTTAGCACTTGGTAAAGTGGATGATCAGTAAAAAAGAGGAAGACCCTCAACAAGATGGATTGACACAGTAGTTACAACAATGGGCTCAAGCATAGCAATGTTTCTGGAAATGGAATAGAAATGGGCAGTGTTCTGTTCTGTTGTATATGAGCTGTTATGAGTTGAGACTGACCTGATGGCACCTAACAACAACAGCTCTTTGCAAACACCTACTTCACAGAGGAAGAGTGTGGTGTAAACACTGATGACAATGACCCATCCACATGCACAGCTTCAAACTGCAACTGCAGCTCAACTCACATGCCCTGAACACCTAACTGTCTACAAAGCACAATAACATATACAGAGAAATACAAAAGTGAAGAAGGCATAATTCTTTATATGTCGGTGCTCATAATCAAATAAAGAAAATAAACATAAAAAATATCCACTAACACAAAGAGCTACTAAAATGCTATGGGAACATGGGATAAGAATCGATTCTAATTAGGAAATGGGTTAAATCAACATCATGACAGTTTGATCCTTCAAGATTATATTGTACTCAGTATAATTAAGTTTTAATGTAGAAAAGTAATGAACAGTTACGCTTTTGCTCTCTAGTCAAAAATACAATAAAGAGGAGTTACAGGATTCTAAAGATGACAGAATAAAATGTTCCGTTTGATTATGACTTAAAACTATAATTCAAGGTATTTTTATAAGAAAGAAGTAAAATAAAATATTATCTAGTTTCCAAACATTTTGACCTATTTCTTTCTTTCTTAGGTAGAAAGTTCACAGAACTTCGTAAGAATTTGTCAATTGAGAAAGGAGGGGCAAGATGGTGGCATAAGCAGTTACAAGCTGTCTTCTCTCCAAAACCGGGAGAAAACAAGCAAAAAATGATGAAACCCACAATCTCAGAACTCTGGATATCAGCTGAAGGGTTGGAGGACCAAAGAGAGCACTAAATCAAGAAAATCATGCAGATGGTAGGAGAATAGAGTTTCACCACACATGTGCACCTCACCCCTTTCCCCAGTTCAGTGTGGCCATCTTGAAGTGGCTGTAGTTGGCACCCTTGGGCAGGGAGACTCAAGTTGAAGCAGCATGGAAAGCACAACAGGGCTAGTGTTCCTGAGCAGCAAGGCCTGGGCCACACCAGCAGAGTGAGCACAGCACTGGCTACAGGCTATGAGTGGTTATCCCTGGAACAGAGCACTACACTAAGCATGGCATGCGTTGGAATTCCTGAGCAGTATGGTCCAGGCTAGAAAGAATAACAATAATAGAAATGAATAATTCCATAACCAAAAAAATCAAATCCATAGCCATCTAGTAGATTCTGACTCATAGCAACCCACATTGGGTTTCCAAGGTGGGAAAACTTTACAGAAGTAGATTGCCCCATCTGCCTTCCACAGAGTGGCTGGGGGGTTTGAAACACCAACGTGATGGTTAATAGTCAAATGCCTTAGACACTGTGCCACCACAGCAGATGTGAATTGGGAAAAGAAAAGAATCAACAAACTTGAATACAGGGTGACTGAAATTATTGAGAAGTGGGAAAAAAAGAACTGAAGAAAACTGAACAAAACTTGAGGGATCTATGTCACACCATCAGGTGGACTAATATACACAATATGGAAGTCTCAGAAGGGGAAAAGAGAAAGAAAAGGGCAGAAAAAAATCATGGACTTCAAGTCAACATCTATTACAAATGATAAAGGACACTATAACTATATAATATATGTATAACTATATAACCCAGACAGAGGAGCAGTGAGCTGCAGGGATCCAGGTGAGGAGACAGAACCCTCTCTTCTACATGCCCAAAGCAGCAGGACGGGAGAGCGGGAGAAAGGGGATTAAAAGCCAGGAACCTGGACAGAGGAGCAGTCAGCCACAGGAATCCAGGTGAAGAGAGAGAACCCAGGAACACCCAAAGCAGCAGGACAGGAGAGCGGGAGAAAGGGGATTAAAAGCCAGGAACCTGGACAGAGGAGCAGTCAGCCACAGGAATCCAGGTGAAGAGAGAGAACCCAGGAACACCCAAAGCAGCAGGACAGGAGAGCGGGAGAAAGGGGATTAAAAGCCAGGAACCTGGACAGAGGAGCAGTCAGTCGTAGGGATCCAGGTGAGGAGAGGGAACTCAGGCACACCCAAAGTGGCAGGGCAGGAGAGTGGGAGAAAGTGGATTAAAGGCCCAGGAACCAGGAAAGAGGAGCAGTCAGCTGCAGGGATCCAGGTGAGGAGAGGGAACTCAGACATGCCCAAAACAGCAGGGTGGGAAAATGGGAAAAAGGGGATTAAAGGCCAGGAACACGGACAGAGGGGAGGTCAGCGGCAGGGACCCAGGTAAGGGTGGGATGAGAGGTTTCCAGCAGGGAGACAAACTGGTCTTTCAGTTTGTCCTACCGTGGTGACATGTTGATGTGAGTTTTGGGCTGAGCCACTGGTGTTTCAAACCCAGCGCGATACACAATGGTGCAAAGGTATCAGCCCAGCTTACAGACTGAGACAGACCAGGAAGTAAGAGGCTGTCCACCTCTCAAAGAATTGGCCAGGGAAAACAGTATGAATAGCAAAGAAACAATGTCTGATACATTACCACACAATTTTATGAATAGTCTGGTTAGGTTAGAAGGCTCTCAAAATAGGACTGGGAAAGAGCTACATCATCTGAGTAAACCCTGCCTTACTCATATGGATAAAGTAAAGCTACTGAGACCTCCGTTTGCTGATGTGGCACCACTCAAATTGAAGAGAAACAGCTGCAGATATCCATTAATCATCGGAACATGGAATGTACGATGTATGAATCTAGGAAAATTGGAAGTTGTCAAAAATGAAACGGAACACATAAATATTGATATCCTCGGCATTAGTAAGCTGAAATGGACTGGTTTTGGCCACTCTGAATCAGACAACCATGTGCTCTACCATGTTGGGAATGACAGTTTGAAGAGGAATGGTGTGGCATTCATCATCACAAACGATGTTTCAAGATCTGTCCTGAAGTACAAGGCTGTCACAGATAGGATAATATCCACACGCCTACAAGGAAGACCCATTAATACAACTATTATTCAAATTTATGCACCAACCACCGAAGCCAAAGATGAGGAAACTGAAGATTTTATCAACATCTGCAGTCTGAAATTGACCGAACATGCAATCAGGATGTGTTAATTATCACTGGTGACTGGAATGCAAAAGTTGGAAACAAAGAAGAATCACTGGTAGTTGGAAAATTTGGCCTTGGTG
>NW_006921894.1:318308-339165 GCF_000298275.1 Orycteropus afer afer | reverse complement strand
ACTCCAACACCTCAATAACAAAAAGACAAACAATCCAATTAAAAAATGGGCAGAAGACATGAATAGACACTTCACCAAGGAGGATATTCAAGTGGCTAACAAACACATGAAGAAATGTTCATGATCATTAGTTGTTACAGAGATGCAAATCAAAACAACGAGACACCATCTTTCTCCAGCACTAGTAGCAAAGTTCAACGAGACAGAAAATAACAAATGTTGGCGAGGTTGTGGAGAGATTGGGACTCTCATACACTGCTGGTGGGACTGTAAAATGGTACAGCCATTGTGGAAAGCAGTATGGCGATTCCTTCAAAAGTTGGCATTAGACATACCATTTGACCAAGCCATTCCATTACTAGGTATATACCCTAAAGAAGTGAGAGCCATGACAAGACCAGATATATGCACACCCATGTTCACTGTAGCACTATTTACAATAGCCAACAGATGGAAACAACATAGGTATCCATCAACTGAGGAATGGATAACCAAACTATGGTACATACACACAATGGAATACTATGCAACCCTAAAGAATAATGTAGAATCTGCAAAGCACTGCATCATGTGGATGAACTTGGAGGACACTATGCTGAGTGAAATAAGTCAATCACAAAAGGACAAATATTGTAGTAGTCTGTTATTGTAAAAGTTAAGGAAAGGTTTATCTATAGAAGGAAATTTTCTTTGTTGGTTACCAGGGGTGAGGGGAGGGAATGCTGTTAGATAGATAGAGATAAGTATCAATTTGGGTGAAGAGAAGGACAATGCACCAAATGTGAGTGACCAATATGGCAGCATTGAGGATGAGAAAGAATAGAGAGGTACATGGGAGGTATAGATAACAAATATGATCCCTTTTGTACATACAGTACTGCATTGTCAGTGAAGGCTAACATAGGTATATGGGTGGATTGATGGGTGGACAGACTGAGCGATTAGGTATGTCTATGAAATGCGGAGTATATCCAAGAATATATATAGGGTTGGCAGACAATGGTCCTATAAGCTTATGTGAATGATCAGAATTCCCAGGTGTATAGTAGAGCTGACAAGGGCAAGGATGTGGTCATGGCTAGGTCACAGACAGCTACCCAGAGGCACCGAGTAGTTGAACCTGCGGGCTGGGGACCACAGTCACAGAGGACATCAAGCTCAAGTGGCATAACATACTATATAAAACATTGTCCCACGTCCTACTTTGGCGAGTAGCGACTGGGATCTTAAAAGCTAGCAAGCTGCCATCTGGATGCAACGCTAGGTCTCTCCTTGTCCAGAGCAAAGAAGAATGAAGAAAACCAAAATTCATGGAAAGAATTATTCCTAGAGACTGGTACACCATCCGATCTGCAGCCTATACAACTATGAGACCAGAAGAACTAGATGGTACCTGGCTACCACTGTCATCCACTTGGAAGGGGATCTATGTAGGAGACCCTTGATAGAGAGGGAGAACAATGTGGAACAAAACTCAAAATCATTTGGAGGAAAAAAAAGGGGGGGGAGGGGAAGGACCAGGTTTGCTGGTCTGATAGACCCTAGTGGAACCACTGAGACTATGGCCCCTAGCAGCCATTCAGGTCTGGAATTGAACCCACACCAGTGGTTTCCAGCCAAACAAAAGACAGGCATATGAGTTGAACATTTATCTCAGGTAGATACAGTCTTTGGAGAGAACAATCATGGGAGAAAGAAGAGCTGCTTATGCACAGGGAGACAGCTCAGGGGGCAGGAGTGCATGGAGGGATGGACACTGGGAATGGCATAACTATGGGGAGGAAGTGGGAGGGGAGATGTTGCACTGTGGTAAACTCTGGTCAATGTCATGAGACAGAGTGTATGGGAAGTCTGTAGGGAAAGTAAATTTGCTCTGTAAATTTTCACCCAAATCACACACACAAAAAAGCATATGGATTATACGTACTACAATCAATGAAGATTTAACTCAGGAATGCAAGGATGGTTCAACATTAAAAAAATCAATCAATTTAATATACCGTATTAATAGAACAAGGAAAAGAATCAAACGATCACAATCAATGCAAAGAAGGCATTTCACAAAATACACATTTTACGAAAATAATAATAATAAAAAACTCCCAACAAGTTAGGTGTAGAAGGGAAATTCCTCAATATATGAAAGGGCATTTATAAAAAAAACACATATAACATCATACTCAATGGAGAAAGACTAAGAATTTTCCCATTAAGATCAGAAACAAAACAAGGAGACTTGTTCTCACCATTGAATTCAACCTTGTACTGGAAGTCTTAACCACAGCAATTAGGCAAGAATAAATATATAAATAAATAGAATCCAAATTGAGAATTAAGTAAAAACATTTTTCCAAAGACAACATGATTCTATAGTACAAAATCCCAAAGATTCCACAAGAAACCTAGAGCTAATAAATGAATTCAGCAAAGTGGAACTGTACAAGGTCAACACACAAAAACCAGTAGGGTTTATTATATATTAGCAATGAGTAAGCTGAAAAGGAAAATAAGGAAACAATATTTACAATAGCATCTAAAAGAATAAAGTACCTGGGAATAAATGTGACAAGGAAGGTGAAAGATTTAAACACTAAAAACAATACAACATAAAAGAAATTAAAGAAGACCTAAATAAATAGAATGGCACTCTGGTGGGGCAGTGGTTAAAGTATTCAGCTGCTAAACAAAAGTTTGGCTGTTTGAGTCCATCAGCCACTCTGTAGGAGAAAGATGAGGCAGTCTGCTTCCCTAAAGATTTACAGTCTTGGAAAACCCATGGGACAGTTCTACTTTGTCCTGTAGGGTCACAATGAGTTGGAATCAACTCAATGGCAGTGGATTTCGTTTTCTGGTTTTAAATAAAATGGATGGACATTTCATGTTCAAAGACTAGAGGGCTTAATGTAGTTAACATGTCAATAACATCCAAAGAAGTCTATAAATTTAATGTAAGCTCCCATTAAAATCCCAACAGTCTACTATGCAGAAATGGAAAAGCCAATGCTCAAATTTATATGGAAGACTCCCCCCAAAAAACCATGCATGTTGCCACTGAGTTGATTTGGACTCACAGCAACCCCCTGTGACAGAGCAGAACTGTTCCACAGCATTTATAGAGCTGCAATCTTTATGGAGGGAACTCTGGTAGTATAGTGCCTAAGGCACCTGACTGCTAACTAGAAGGCTGATGGTTCAAATCCACCAGCCACTCCTCGGAAGGAAGGTTGGGCATTCCTACTTCCGTAGTGATACTGCCTCGGAAACCCAAGGAGGGGTCGACTCCATGGCAAATAACAACAACAACATCACATATGATAACAAAAGCATAAATAGCAAAAGATAAAGCAGATAAACAAGACCTCATAAAAAGTAAGTAATTTTGTCCATCAAATGACTTTGAGTGACAGCCTACAGATTAGGAGAAAATTTTCAGTTACCACATATCCAAAAAAGGTCTAATATCCAAAATACACAAAAAAACTTCTACAACTTAACAACAAGAAAAGCCAATCAAAAAATGGGCAAAGGACATGAACAGACCAAAGAGGTTATACAAATGGTCAACAAACACATGGAAAGATTCTTGATGTCATTAGCCAATATCCATTGCCATCAAATAGCCATTAGGGAGATGCAAATTAAAACTACAATGAGATACTACCTCACCTCTATTAGCACTGTTTTGATTTAAAAAAGTAAAACAGAAGTTTCTGGTGAGGATGTGGAGAAATGAGCACCTTCATTCACTGCTAGTGGGAATGCGAAATGATATAGTTATTTTGGAAACAGTTTAGTGTTTCCTTAAAAAGTACAAACAACTACTGTATGCCCCCATACTCCTATACCTAGGTATATATCCACAAGAATTAGAAGCAGGAATGCAAACAGAAACCTGTACACCAATGTTCACTGCACTATCATTCCCAATAACAAAAGATGAAAACAACCTAAATGTTCATAACAGAGGACTGGATTAAAAAAATATGATATATACATATGATGGAATATTAGTCACAAAGAAAAAGTATTCATGAACACCACAATGTAGATGAACCTTGAAAACATTATGCTGACAAATACTAAATGACCACACTTATAAACAGGCAAAAAGAAAGAAATTGAAACTCAGGCTTTTAGTGGTTACCAGATGTGGAGGGGGGAGGGAAGGGAGTTACTGTTTAGGGTACAGAGAGTTTATGTTAAGGATGTGGGAATAATTTAGAAAAGGATATTGAGAATGTTTGTGCAACAGGAAGAATGTATCAATGTTACTGAACAATACATAAAAAATTGCTGAATAAGCATTTTATGCATATTTGTACTACAATGGTACATATATATATATAAATAAAATCATTTGTCAATTAAGAAAAAGGATTAATATGACTAAATTTTATAATTTACAATGAGTCTTCTCTTCCATAATGAAGACTTCTAAAATAAAGCATCTAGAAACTAATTTTACCGGATAAAACAACTTGAATTAAACTTTACTATTTTACTTATATGAAGGAGCTCTGGTGGTGCTGTGGCTAAGACATTAGGCAGCTAACCAAAAGGTCAGTGGTTTGAACCCACTAGCAGCTCTGCAGAATAAAGAATAATGAGGCGGTTTGAACCCACTAGCTGCTCCGCAGAATAAAGAATACTGAGGCAGTCTGCTTCTGTAATTATTTACAGCCTTGGAAATCCTGTGTTCTAAAGGGTTACTATGAGTCAGAATCGACTCAATAGCAGGGGGTAGTGGGTGGTATTTTACTTACTGGGATGATGAATTATTATAAAAAGTAAAATACATGTTAAATTTCACTAACAAGTCAGGCCGGCACACAGATCTCTGACTAAGAAAAAGTTATGTAATTTCAATAGTAGAAACATCAAAAAGGAAGTAAGAGACTGGTGAAACCCCTCAGACTATGGCCCTTTGACACCTTTCAAGCCTGGAAATGAATTCATCCCCTTGGCTCAACTTTCAGCCTAACGTTAGACAGGTCTGTAAAGTGAACAATAATACCAGGGAGGTACACACTCATTAGAACAATTAACCATATGAGATCCAAAGGGCAGCATTTGCCCAGGGATAAAGCTCAGAAAGGAGGAATGGTGAAAAAGAATAAGGGAAATGGTAAAACAGGAAGAAAGTAGGAAGAGTGTTGTTACACTGTGGGGATTGCCATGTCACAAAATGTGTATGAACTGTTGAATGGAAAACTAATTTGCTCTGTAAGCTGTAACCCAAATCGCAATTATTAATAAATAAATAAATAATAAAATCACAGCTGGAAAAAAAAAGGAAATAAGAATGGCACAATGGTTAACCACTCAGTTGCTAACCCACCCAGCAGCTCTGTGGAAAAAACACGTGGTGATATGCTCCTATAAAGGCTTTTGTTGTTGCTGTGCGCCATCAAGTTGATTCTGACTCATAGAAACCCTACAGGACAGGGTAGAACTGCCCCATGAGCTTCTTAATCTGTAATTTGTATGGGAGCAGATCACCAGGTCTTCTCCTGCTGAGTGGCTGGTAGGTTGGAATCAGTGACCTTTTGATTAGCTGTTGAGTACTTAACCACTGTACCACCAGGGGAGCGTCCTATAAAGATTACATCCTAGAAAACACTATGGGCGACAGACAGCTGTACTCTGTCACATGGGGTTGCTATGAGTTGACATACACTGACAGCCATTAACAGCAGCCCTGGAAATAAACGTTTCTTAATACAGCAGGTCATGAGTGACCTACCTATTTTTAAGGCACTTTTCCAAAAACAACATTTTATTTACACTTTAGTTTTTTAAAAAACTTTAGTCATTAGATATTTAAGAGATGAAATACACTGTGCTAAGTTTCAGAAAATAACCTTTAGGGGTTAAAATGGAGTTTTAAAGGGTTAAGTCTGGGGAGCAATCTGTTTATAACAGTACCTACCTTATACAAGGCATATGCTGTTAGTGCATTTCCACTCTGGGAATTTTTGAGAATGTTGACTATGCTGTCAGGTAACCCAATAAATTCTAGAAAAGGAATGACATTCACTCCTCTATGAAAGAAACAGAACATAATTCACATATACACAAACTTTTAAAGACAAATATTTTAAAAAGATAATGTGAAAATACCAAAACCACAATTTGCTGTAATTTATACTA
The DNA here is from genome assembly GCF_000298275.1 of Orycteropus afer afer. Lineage (NCBI taxonomy): Eukaryota > Metazoa > Chordata > Mammalia > Tubulidentata > Orycteropodidae > Orycteropus > Orycteropus afer. The sequence continues at coordinate 333,015 of NW_006921894.1, read as the reverse complement.
AATTGTTTAAAAGTTGATTCTGCATTATTAAACATTTTAATTTCACTCTGAGCAAACATATTACTTAATATACATTATGCCATGAACATTACCAGCAAAAGAAAATAAAATGTGTGACCCTAATGTGTTGTACCTTACTGTCTGCAACTTCTAATTTGCTTTTGTATATGTGTATTTCCAATCAGCACATTAGGAAAAATAAAAACATTTTTAGAGAAAAATTAATAGCTTTAAGTAAGCTAAAAGGATCAGAATCATTTATCTCATCTTAGTTTCATCAATCAGACTCTACTTAGAATGCTCCAACTTAAATCTCAAGACCTAAGGCTTTTACTTCTAAAACTGCATGTCAAATTATACTATTATTTTAAAAGCAAGAAAAATTATTATTCTATTTTACCCATATAATGAAACATGATATAGGTTTGATGAAAACTCAACTATTCTAAAAGGATGCTTTCTGTTGTATTATCAGACTAAGAATGCACACAAAGAAGCAATTACCATAAATAATAATAAATTTTTGGAGGGAGGGAAGGAAGGCAGAGGAAGTCTCCAACCTAAACTGTTAAGCCCTAATTTATTTATTTTTAGTTTCCCCAGTTATCAACATTTTGTTACACTGACTCTTGCTTTCTCCAAATCTGTGTGTGTGTAGTTCTGCAGTAACAGTGGTACATTGTTTCTAAATCAGAAAAAGGACATTCTGCTATGTAAACATAAAATATTTATCACATTTAGGAAATTTAACACTAATATAAATATATGAATTATATCAAAATTTCCTGACTTGTTCAGTGAGTCCTTTATACCTTCTTTTTCAAATCCCTTCAGTTTGCTTTTATCTATAAGTGCTTACCAGCCTGTGTGTGTGTGTGTGGGGGGGGGGCAGTATGATGTCTTTTTGATGTTGATAGTTTCAACGCTTCCACACCCGTTCATTGCATGGTAGACCACCTCTTCATTAACATTTGTCTGACTGTTTCCTTATGATTAGACTCTGGTAAAGTAGATTTCAGGTGCCCTGTGGCACCATAAGGAGCTCTGGTGATGTAGTGGATATGGCAGATGGCTGCTAACCAAGTCTAGTGGTTCAAACCTACCAGCTGCTCCACAGGAAGATGACGAGGCAATCCACTTCTGTAAAAATTTACAGCCTTGGAAACCCAATGGGGTCATTATGAGATGGAATCAACTCGATGGCAATGGGTTTGGTTTGTGGTGGCACAATGGTTAAATACTTGGCTGCTAACCAAGAGGTCTGAATCCATACTTGCAATCTGAAGCCACTGGGTGGGAGAAAGACCATGCAATCTGCATCCAACAAAACATACGGTGCAGTTCATAACAACGTGGGTTTGCTATGAGTTGAAATCAACTTAACAGCAAGGATCAATGACAACAAAGTAGATTCCAGAAGGAAAAGTACACAGTAATTCTGCATCCATCTCAGTGCATCATCATAACCCACTGTCATCGAGTAGATTCCGACTCACAGTGACCCCCATTGGGTTTCTGAGGCAGTAAATCTTTACGGAAGTAGATTGCCCAGTCTTGCTTCCACGGAGTGGCTGGTGGGTTTCAACCACCAACCTTCTGGTAAGCAGTTAGATGCCTTAGTCACTGTGCTACCAGAGCTCCTTGTACATTATAATAGGGGGAACATAATGTCAGTCTGTCCCATCTTTTAAGTTTGACTCCTGGTTAAGGCAGGGTCCACAAATTGTTCCACTGTAAATGTACCTCTTTACCTTGGCAATTAACAGGGGAAAGTGACTGGATCAATTATTATTACAGTAGATATAGAATCCTAATTTATATTTTTATTATTAAAAAGTAATTTCATTAACTGGAGAAAAAATATTCCTCTCTGTGACTTTACTATTATATACTAAGGAGTTCAAGGAGTACTTGCAATAGATATGGCTGGTCACCTTCTTCAAGGAAGAACCATTAAAATGACCTATCACCAAAAACAAGAGGAAACCAGGATTATAAATTTAAATAACCTTACAAGAATTATATTAAAAAAATCAACAAGTCCCTTCAGCTTTCTACTCTCTCTACCTTCAATTACATCGTATCTTAAAAGATGTTTCCATTTGGAATACTTGTCCAGGTAACATAGATTCCATTACAGTAAAGTTTAGTACTATACATATTTAGCTTTAAATTCTATGATTTAATAAAATAACTAAAATCTTAACATGATATGCTATAATTTTATCTTCCAATACCAATATAATTATAAAATTATTTCATTAATCATCTTCTAATTCCAACTAAGCCCAGTACTTAATCTATATATATAAATAGAAAAGCAATTATGAAGAAAGGAGAAAAAATGAATTACATCAAATATATGGCTAAAAATAAGACAAAACTGATTTATGATGAAAAACTTATCAATGAACTCAGACATTAGCTCAGACATCTTGTACAAATCATCACATCACTGACTTGTATCCTTTGTAAAATAAAGAAACAAGCACCTAACTTCAATTATTTCTAAACTTTTGATTTAATTTCCTTAAAAATAAAAATAAATTTAGTTTTGAATTGCTAGGTATGACGTATTATTGAAAGTCTGATTCAAACAGGCATATCTATCCACTTATGTTATTTTCCACTCCGATGCTTCCCTAGCCTGACAGAAATCTGTACTTCAAAAATTGCCTGCTTTATGGCTTTTCAACAAATGTAGAAATACCTTCTATATATAGAAAATCCCAAAGAACCCATAAGAAAACTTCTAGAGCTAATAAAAGACATCAGGAAATTCATAGATTATAGGTCAACAAACAAAAATCAGTTGGATATACACAGTAGCAATGAGAAATCTGAAAGGAAAATACTTCCATTTATAACAGCATCTAAGAGAAGAAAATATCTAGGAATAAATCTAACCAGGGACATGAAGGACTTATATAATGAAAACTATAAACACTGCTGAGAGAGGGAGACACTGAAGAAGACTTAAAATTATCAAAATGTCAAAACTTCCCAAATTGATCTACAGATTCACTGCAATCCCAATCAAAATTCCAGCAGTCTTCTTTATAGTAATAGAAAAACCAACCCTTAAGGAAAGGCAAGAGGCCCTGAAGAGAAGAACAAAGTAGGAGACTTTTATTTCTTGATTTTAAAACATACTATATAGCTATAATAATCAAAACATCTTGGTACTAGTATAATAATTGGGACATAGACCAATGAAATAAAAGTCCAGAAAAAAAGCACACTGGTTTTCGACAAGGGTGTCAAGTCCATACAATAGGGAAAGAAGAATCTCTTCAATAAACGGTACTGGGAAAATTAGATGTTGACATACAAAAATGAACAGGACCCATGCCTTATACACCATACACAAAACCAAATTCAAAATGGATTAAGGACCTAAATGTGCAAACTAAAATTGTAAAATTCTTAGAAGAACAAGCAAGGGCAATGCTGTCAGGCCTAGCTTTCAACAATGGATTATACAATATAATAGCAAAAGCAAAAACAGCAAAAGACAAAATACATAAATGGACCTCATAAAAATTTAAAAAAAGATAAGCTACCTATCGGGAGGACATCTCTGGAAATGATATATCCAACAAGAATCTAATAATCAGAATAGAGATAAAATTTTGACAACTTAATGACAAAAAGACAACCCAATCATAAAATGGGCAAAGGACTCGAATAGACATTTCATGAAAGAGGCCATTCAAATGGCCACCACACACATGAAAAGATGCTCAGTGTCATTAGCCATCACAGAGATGCAAATCAAAACCACTATGATATACCATTTCATTTGCACTAGGAAGACTAAGATGAGGGGAAAAAAAAAAAAAAGCCAGCAACTAACAACTCTTGGTGAGGCTGTTGGGAAACTGGAACCCTTATCCATTCATTGCTGGAATGCAAAATGATATAGCCAATACAGAAACAGAATGACAGTTCCCGAAAAAAATAAAAATAAAAAAATAGAGCTACCATATGATTCGGCAATTCGACTTCCAGGTATATACCCAAAATGGTTGAAAACAGACTCAAAAAGAGACTTGTACACCAATGTTCACTGTGGCACTATTCACAATAGCCAAAAGGTGGAAACAATCTAAACAACCATCAACAGATAAATGGATAAACAAAATGGAATACTACTCAACCAACTAGGAGAAACCATGCATACATGCTGAAGTATGGATGGAGCTTGAGCAAAATAAGCCAATCATAAAAGGACAAATACAGTATGACCTCATTTATATAAAGACAAGAAAAGTCAAATGTACAGAGACCAAAGTTTATTGGTCGTAAGGAGCTCTGGTGATGCAGTGGTTAAATATTCAGCTTCTAACCAAAAGGTCAGCCAGCAGTACAAACTAACCAGCTGCTCCATGGAAGAAAGATGAGGCAATCTGCTTCCATAAAGATTTACAGCCTTAGAAATCCTAAGGGGCAGTTCTACCCTGTCCTATAGGGTTGCTATGAGTCAGAATCGACTCCATGGCAGTGGTGTGTATGTGTATGTGTGTGTGTTTCAAGGGACAGGGGGAAAAAAAAAAAAAAAAAAAAACACTGCGATGGAGTTAATTCTGACACACAGCAGCCCCTCCTTGGGTTTCCAAGGTGGTAAATCTTTATAGAAGTAGATTGCCCAGTCTTCCTTCTGTGGAGTGGCTGGTGGGTTTGAACCACCAACCTTCTGCTTAGCAGTTAGATGTCTTAGGCACTGTGTCACCAGGGACAGGAGGGAGGGAGGGAAAAGGGAGGTTAATGGTGATGGAAATACCTCATTGAAAAGGGTTTGGTTGCACAGCTGAATATCATAATTGCTGTGAAAATGTTTTACACCTGCAGAAAGGTGAATTGGCAAAAGTTGTGTGACAGATATTATTTACAACAATGAACAACAACAACAAAAAAAGTAGCTGGTGAATATGCTTATGTACAACCAAACACTTCATGGGATTTGCTTCCTTGGTTTGGAGGTTTAGGGTTATAGCTTCATGGGATATCCCAGTTAATTGGCCTAATAAAGTATTCAGTGCTTCTGTTCTACCTCCTGATTCACTGCAGAGTGCCTAGGATTTTAAAAGTTTGTAAGTGGCCATCTAAGGTACAACACTTGGTCTCTATTCACCTGGAACAACAGAGGAAGAAGGAAAGTCAGAACAGGAGGAGTAGGATATTGAATGTGTGGTTAATTGCCTCCATAAACAACTGCTTTCTTTGCATGACACCAGAACTGGATGGTGCCTGGCTACCATCACTAAATTTTGATCAGAGATTCCAAAGAAGATTCCTATTCAAAAGGGGGAAAATACAGAATAGAATTTCAAATTGTCATGGTCGCCAGACTTTCTGGAACCACGCAGACCGGATGAATCCCTTAAACTATTACCCTAAGATAATCTTTAAACCTTAAACGAAAAATATTCTCAGAAGTCACCTTAATACGCAAGAGTTTAGCTTAACTAGTAAAAAGGTCTGCCTTGACCATTATTGTTGTTGTTGTTGTTATGTGCCGTCAAGTCAGCCCTGACTCATAGCGACCCCTCCTTGGGTTTCCGAGGCAGTATCACTACGGAAGTAGGATTGCCCAACCTTCCTTCCAAGGAGTGGCTGGTGGGTTTGAACCGCCAGCCTTCTGGTTAGCAGTCAAGTGCCTTAGCCACTATGCTACCAGAGCTCCCTGACCATTATATGCTCTTTTAAGAATTATCCTTATGGGATCAAACTAACAACAACTTGAAAGATTAGAAAGGAATTTTAGGGGTAGTAAGTTAATGGGGAACTCTGGTAGCATAGTGTCTAAGGCACTTGACTGCTAACCAGGAGGCTGGTGGTTCAAACCCACCAGCCACTCATCAAAAGGAAGGTTGGGCAATCTACTTCCATAGTGATACTGCCTCCGAAACTCAAGGAGGGGTTGCTATGAGTCAGGTCCAACTCGACAGCACATAACAACAACAACAAGTTAATGGGGGAGAAACAACTAAGAAATTCAGGTGAGAATGGTAGCACAACTCAAGGTCTACAATCAGTGTCACTGAATACACAGGTAGAAAACTGGTCTATGTTTGGCAGTGTATACTATTAGCAACAAAATAAATAAAATTTAAAAGGAAAAGAAAGGTAGAAACACATAAGCAGAAAACACAATCACTATCTGGATAAAATGCAGTAAAAACCAGTTCAGATTCTACTTCAGAGTGAGTCTGTAACCTTTAAAAACTTGAGGCCCAAAACATGAGGCCGCTAAAATCAGGGACAACAAAGTTATTTACACAGCAATATTTGATCAAACATAGTAATTCTGGTTAGATCAGATCTGAGCAAGCTTTTGCCAGATAGGAGCTGTAACAAAGCTAAGTTTAAAATAAATCTGTTGTCATGCACAATTTAGATCTCGCTGAAATAAAACGCTTCAAAAATCTGAGATCTTTATCACTGAGTTAACATAACGACTGATACTTTGCTCTTCAATGCCCAGAAAGGGCAATAATGCTAGCAGGTTGAAACCAAATACCGGTCAGTAATGCAATGGGATGTCAAATCTCCTCCTTCAAGTTACAAGCCACTCTTTTCCCTTTCTTTTTTTAATAGTAAGAAGGCAACAAGCAAATGCCAGAACTTCTGTCAAGTAAAAGTGAAAAAAGGGGGACAAAAAAAAAAAAAAAAAAACCCACACAACAGCAGCAACTAAAAACTACTTGTTGGTCAAGTTGAAACTTGTAACTTAATACAACACAACCAAGTTCAATTTTACAATAAAATGATGTACCATCATTTCAACCTATCTGAATCTTTTTTTTCTTCTGAGTTTATAAATGTGATTAAGATTTTCACTTAGATCAACTTTCAATTTTTGAAGAATTAAGAATTGAATAAAAGCACATTACATAGGACTGGCCGGAAGCAAAAGACACTATTTTTACACAAATAATGCATGCATTATGATTTGCAAAATGCAGCAATCCCCTCACACCACATTGGTTTCCTATGCATACTGGGTACATTATATGCATGTGTGTGTTATTTATGAAAAAATACATTAACATATATTAGTTATGTGATGTTACAACAGAATTGTACCAGTAGTGATGACCTGTCAATAGTGAAAGATCTGGCAACCAAATTCTCATGCTAACAAACAGCCAAGCAGCAAGCTGTGGTGAATAAAATATGTTTTAAAGTGGAAAATCTCACCACTATGTTTACCTATCAGCATTCTAAAGAAAAAAAAGGGAAAATAAAACTAAGAAAAGTACATTTCACAAGAGATGACAGAACATCAGGTGCCAGATAGCACAGAAAAAAATCTTCAGTATTATTATCATCACTAGGTTATTTTGAAGGAGCTCTGGTGGTGCAGTGGATAAGGCACCTGACTGATATAACCCAAAGGTCAGCAGTTCAAACCCACTAGCTGCTTCCTAGAAGGAAGACTAGATGATCTACTTCCATAAAGATTTATAGCCTCAGAAATCCAATGGGGGTCACTATAAGTCAGAAATGACTTGATGGCAGTTGACTGAGGTTATTTTGGGTCTGCTCTTTTAGTTAGAGAACTCTTCTACCACAAAAGGCAAAAGAAAATTAAAAGGAATGAAAGTATTCCTTTTTTAACAGTGCAAGTGAGATACTCATATTCAATTAAGCACACACTTTCAGTTCTCCCTCTAAGGCCAAGAGACTAAAATGCTTCTTAAGGGTTACCAAAGGAGGGCCAGAAGAAACAAGAATTACATACTTATGCCATTTTTCAAAATACTGAATTAGATGCCCCCTCACTGGCTCAAAGAAAAAAAAAATAGTATGTAGAAAGCCATTAATTAAATGATAGCACAACTAAATGGCTCTAATAGCTCTTACTCAAAATGATGCACAATTTTATGCTGTCATAAAACTAAAGGCAGTTTTGAAGATCTCTATACATATTAAACATGCTCAGAAAATGTACAAATAATAAATTAATGTAGCTAAGCAAATAAACAAAGAGGAATTCCATAAAGTATACATACAAAAGTTTTCTACAAAGAAAGACACAATCATTAAAGAAAATAATGACACATAATGAAGGATATAACTGAATAATAGGAACTTAATGGAAATAAAGATATAAAGATAAACAGAAGAAGAGCAATTACACAAAAGTAAACATTCTTTTAGAACTTTTGTAAGTATCTCTCATCCTGTTTCCCAAGAATAAGTAGAGTCTTCATTCCATTATCTTGAGATAAGTACTTTTCATTTAGTAGACAACAAAAATTTTCCAAGGAGTGAGCTTCACATACAAAATTACCTGTATTTTAATATCAAGCTAATCAGACACTCAAAATTATTGGAATTTTGGGACATAAACTCATTAGGAGAGATTCTAATATGTCAAATTAGTCTTCCTGTCAACATTTCATCCAGTGAGTAGGACAGTCACTGAGCTCTTTTACCTGGCTATTTAAAAGGAAATCCCGCAAAGTACATTAAAAGGAATGGACACAAGTCAGTCAATGGTTTTCAGTTCTCCTACTGGCAGAAACTGGAAGATGTGTGAATAACCCAATTTAGAAGAAAGTAACAGTATCAAACAAGATGAAGTTAGAAACTTTTTACACCTAGAGTTTAGGCCTACCAAATTATTAGCTTTTGATCAGAACAAAGGACTTTACACCTTGACTTCAGTGATATCAAAGTCTGTTATTTGTCCATTTTGTGTCTACTACCGATATTAGGCAGGCTTTGGCAAAAAATATTACTAATTTATCACCAAGACTATATGAATGGCAAATAATAGGTATTTTTTTACAATTATGAACTTCTAAGAAGTATGTACTTACTAAATTTATGGTGCTGCCGTATTTCTGAAATCTATTTTATTTCTGTGCTATCCCCAACACTGACATGAGATTATCACAGTAATTACAAGCATGGGTTTGGAAATCAAACTTAAATAAATTTTAATCCAGTGTTCACCTCTTACCAGGCTATTTTGGGAAAACTACTTATCCTTGCTTAATCTGTTTTCCCATTTATAAAATGGGATTTACACTACCTGCTTCATATATTGTTGTGAGGATCAGATGAGATATACCGTTAAAAATGTAATAAATGCCTAATATATACAGTAAGCAGATGTTAGCTATTAATACTACAATGTAAAAGACAGCTACGAAAAGCAACACTATCAAAGATATTAAAGCATTTAAAAAATGATTTAAGGCTCTTATTATGTACAGTTAACATTCTGATGAAACACAGAAAAGTGTTCAAACTAAGCAAAAACTTACTTTATGGCTGCATAGTAAAATGTCCCAAACCAAACACCAGAAGTTATTAGGTGTACTGGAATCAAAACTTTTCCATACTGTCTAAATGTTTTCTTAAATCGTTGATACAGACTAATAGATTTGTCTTGTAAAGGATCTGGTTCTTCCTTTTTTCCTGTGGGAGTTCCCTGGGATGTAGCATCAGATGATACAATCCTCTTGGATAGAATATTTTGCTCCCACTGTTTACAGTGAAGGACCCCAAGTAGAGATAGCTGAGCATCGAGTGACTTCCTTTTCTTTGCAACACATTGGGCAGCTGACAAGTGTAGACGTTGTTTCTGAAAGCCTTGCACTAACACTACTTTTGACTCAGCATTATACAAAAGTAATAGTCGTTTTATGCTTTGACAGTGTCCAAAAAGACCAACTTTTGGTGGTTCCAAGCATGTCCGATGTACTAGCCCAGAAACAGTCCGTAGTACATTCCATTGCATCTTGGAGAATGGTGGTTTCAGCTTCAACAGATACTGTATTTAAAAATAAACAAACAAAAATTTAACACACAGGTTTCCTTTTTAAACAAATCAATTTTAAAATAAACCCAAAATAAAAACAAGTCCAAGTAAAAAGACAAACAATACTGCCAAGCCCACAGAAATTAGTATTAAGGTATGTAGTTCTAACATACTACAATTAAAAATTTCATTAAAACACACGATTTAAATATGATATAGTAAACCAGTTTAGTAGACATCATGAAGGGTAATGATTTGAGGCTATTTTTGTCCCTACAAACTGGGTTTGCAGAACTTCTGTTATTCAACAAAGAAGCAGTGTGGTGGCATGAAAAAATCTTGCATCTGAAAGCAAAAGACCTGGGGTCTGATGTTTTCGGGACAAAATTCCATGCAATTCCCTTTCAGATTCCAAGTCCAAGTCCACTAGTAAGATAAGAATTACTCACCAGCAATGAACAATCTGAAAATGAAATTAAGAAAACAATTCAATTTATAAAAACATCTAAGAGAATAAAATACCTAGGAATAAATTTAACTTGGAGGTGAAAGACCTGTATACTGAACACTATAAAACATTACTGAATTGAAGAAGATGTGAATAAACAGAAAGATATCTAATTTTCATGGATTAGACTTCTTATCAGTAAGATGTCTGTACTACCCAAAGCTTCTACATATTCAATGCAATCCTGATTAAACCTCCAATAGCCTTTTCAGAAGAGCCAATCCTCAAACATACACGGAATTGCCAAAGGGCTATGTTTGAATAGCCAAAACAATCTTAAAAAAGAACAACAAAGGAGGAGGAATCATATTTCCCAGATTTCAAATCATACTATATAGCCACAGTAATCAAAATAGTGTGGTTCCGGTATAAGCATAGACATACAGACCAATGGAACAGAGTCCAGAAATAAATCCATACACCTTGGACCTATGGTCCAAGTAATTGACAAGAGTGTCAAGTTCACTCTATGAGGAAAGAATAGTCTCTGCAACAAATGGCGCTGAAACAACTGGATTTACGCATGCAGAAGACGAAGTTGGGCTCCCACCTTATACCATATATAAAAATTAACTCAAAACAGACGAGTGACCTAACTATGAGTGAAAACAACAAAACTCTTAGAATAAAACAGAGATAAATCTTTAAGACCTTGCATTTAGTAATGAATTCTTAGATATGACATCAAAACAGAAGCAATTAAAGACAAAAATAGATCAATTTCATAAAAATTAAAAGCTTTAGATCATCAAAGGACTTTATTAACTAAGAGACAACCTATAAAGAGTAGGAAAAAATATATAAGAATTATCTGATAAGGACTTAATATTCAGAATATAGAGAACTCCAACAACTCAATAACCAAAAAACAAAAACACCCAATCTATAAATGCTTTAACTGTTGTTGTTGTTGTTATGTGCCGTCGAGTCAGACCCGACTCATAGTGACCCCTCCTTGGGTTTCCGAGGCAGTATCATTACGGAAGTAGATTGCCCCATCTTCCTTCCAAGGAGTGGCTGGTGGGTTTGAACAGCCAGCCTTCTGGTTAGCAGTCAAGTGCCTTAGGCAGTATGCTAACAGAGTGCTATTTCTCCCATAGCCAGTATTCATGGGTCCAGGAACCAAGTGGTGGAAATGGGAGTGGCACCACTCACTATTATCCCTAGAACTCACTCAAAAAATTTCTGCTTTCTGTCCTTCCCTGTGACCCAATGTTCCAAGAATCTGGAGGTATTAGTCTCAAAGGGAGGATACAAAACTGATTCCACTGAACTAGAAATTAAGAATGCCACCCACCCATTTTGAGCTCCTCATGCCTCTGGATCAACAGGCAAAGAAGACAGCTACTATATTGTCTGATGTGACTGATCCTAATTACCAAAGGGAAATAGGACTGATATTACATAATGGAAGTAAAGAAAAGTATATCTCGAACACAGGAGATTCCTGAGAACATCTCTTAGTATTACCATACTGTGATTAAAGTCAATGGCAAACTAAGAAATCCAAATCTGATGTAACCAACAGCCCAGACCCATCAGGAATGAAAGTCTGGGTCATCCCATCAGGCAAAGAACCACAACCAGCTGATGTGCTTGCTGGGGACAAAGAGAACACAGAATGGGTGCTAGAAGAAGGTGACCAGCTACAACCATGTGACCAGTTGCAGAAATGAGGACTGTGATTGTTATGAGTATTTCTTCCTTGTGTGTGTGTGTGTGTATAAAATACTTTTTTTGTTTTCCTCAACTATAAGATAATGTTGTAAATGGGGTAAAAACGCATTTTTAGTTGTATGTTGTTAGTCATACCATGTTAGGCACAAGTATGACTTTACAATTGTCTTTGTCATCCTTGCTGGACCATGATTCTAAGTGGTTTAGTACTTATGATGTAGTCCTCTCCCATGATGAGATCTGATATAATGTAATCACCTCCATGGTGAGAACTGCCATGAGCAGCCAATCAGTTGAAAGGGAGTTTCCTTCTGGCTGTGATCTGTTTCCAGTATATATAGATAGAAGAGTTCTGCCAAAGATCTTGAGGTTTTTGCTCAATCTGGATCCTGCAACTAGCTTGTGACCATTTGACCTCTGGTTCTTAGACTTGAACTAGTACCCTGCCATATTGCCTGCCAATCTTGGGACTGTTGCCTTCACAGCCTGTGAGCCAATAGCCTACAACGTTATCTGCCAATCTTGGATTTGGGCTGCTAAATTTCCTGCCAATCTTGAGTTCATCAACCCTTGCAGTTATGTGAGTCAGGAGAAGCCTCTGACTTGATATTTGACCCACACACTCTGGACTTGCTAGCCACTACAATTGTGTGAGCCATTTCCTTGAGATAAATTTCTTTCCTCCTTCACCCCCAAACACCCCTCATTTTGCTTCTCTAGAGAACCTAGCCTAAGACATGAGATACTACTTAACTCCCACTAAGATGACTTTAATAGAATTATGGAAACTAACAAGTGTTGATCAGGATGTGGAGAATACTCATCCATTGCTGGTGGGAATATAAAATGGTACAGACACTGCTGAAAACAGACAGTTCCTCAAAAGGCTTAATACAGAATTAATGTATGGCTCAGCAATTTCACTCCCACATATATACTCAAAAGAACTGAGAGCAGGGACTCAAAGAGTTATCAGGAAACCAATGTTTGTTGCAGCATCATTCAGAACAGCCTCAAGGTAGAATCAACTCAGGGATCCAATAAAAGATGAATAAATTTAAAGTGTGATACATACACACAATAGATTATTCAGTCATAAAGAAAAATGAAGTTCCAATACATGCCACGACATAGATGAACATGCCACAATATGGAAGAACCCTGAAACTATGTTGAGAGAAATTACCAAACCAAAAAAACCAAACGCACTGCCGTCGAGTAGGATCTGACTCATAGGGACCCCTCCTTGGGTTTCCAAAGCAGTATCACTACGGAAGTAGATCGCCCAACCTTCTTTCCACGGAGTGGCTGGTGGGTTGGAACCGTCAGCCTTCTGCTTAGCAGTCAAATGCTTTAGGCACTATGCCACCAGAGCTCCTTAGTCACCATACAATCTCACTGTATAATATGTATAATCTCTGGTGATACAGTTGTTAAGGCACTTGGCTGCTGCTAACCAAAAGATCAGTGACTCAAACCCACCAGCCCCACTGTGGAAGAAGATAAGGCAGCCTGCTTCCATAAAGATTGGAAACCCAATCACTCACACTCACTCACTGCCATCAAGTTGATTCTGATTCATAGCGACCCCTCCTTGGGTGTCTGAGGTGGGATCTCTATGGAAGTAGATTGCCCAGTCTTCCAACACAATAGGGGTCACTATGAGTCAGAATCAGCACAATGGCAGTGAGTTTGGTTAATCTCACATATATGAAATTGTTGTTGTTATATGCCATCGAGTTGGCCCCGACTCACAGCGACCCCTCCTTGGGTTTCCGAGGCAGTATCACTATGGAAGTAGATTGCCCAGCCTTCCATCCGAGGAGCGGCTGATGGGTTTGAACTGCCAGCCTTCCAGTTAGCAGTCAAGTGCTTTAGGCACTATGCTACCAGAGCTCCCCATATGAAATTAGCAAATACATATTGCTGTTATTAGTTGTTGCTGAGTAGATCTCTACTAACTGTAATCCCATGACAGTAGAGTAGAACTGCCCCCTAGGGTTTTCAAGGCTGTAACTTTTCAAAAACAGATTACCAGGTCTGTCTTCCAAGATGCCTGTGGGTGAGTTTGAACCACAAACCTTTTGGCTGGTAGTTGAGAGCTTAACCATTTATACCACCCAGGGACTCCTAAGCAATTAAATAGAAACTAAAAATTATTAGTGATTACCGGGGATGGGAAGGAGAGGGAAAGGGGGAGTTTTTGCTTGGGCAACAGTGTGAGTTTATGTTAATGGTGGTAGAATGACTGGATAGCTAGAATGGTTGCAAAACCTGAAGAATGTAATCATGTAGAAACTGTTGAATTGGTGTATGTATTGTTTTGTACATATTCAGTTTAAAATAAAAAAGATCTCTCTGTAACACCTGTCCAATTTGTCTTCTTTACTTCACCAGCTAAATGTCTAAAAACAATAAAATGAAAATCAGTTGCCATAGAGTCAATTCTGTCAATGTGTGTCAAGAGTGGAACTGTGCTGCATAGGGTTTTCAATGGCTGATGTTTCAGAAGATTATACAAACTTTCTTCTGAGCTTGCTAAAACAAATTCTTAAAACAATGGCTGCCTCTTTTTCACTTACACTGTCCTCTCATTACCAATGAGCCAATTTGTTGTGGTTGTTGTTGCTATGTGTCGTCGAGTCAGCCCCAACTCATAGCGACCCCTCCTTGGGTTTCCAAGGCAGTATCACTACGGAAGTAGGATTGCCCAACCTTCCTTCCGAGGAGTGGCTGGTGGGTTT
>NW_006921894.1:309845-315332 GCF_000298275.1 Orycteropus afer afer | reverse complement strand
GTGAGCTAAGTATTATTGTTGACAGACATTTAAAAAAAAAAAAAAAAAAAAAAAAAAATTGAAAAGGGAAATGGAAGTCATAAAGTGTCAATATGTAAAGAAGGGCCTTTTCAGGACAATGAGAAATGAGGGCGGGATTCTAGATTAGAATCGTAAAGGGACTTAGGAATTCCTAAAAATCTCTGGTGATTTTAAGCAAAGGAGTGATGTGATAAAAGTAGTACTTTAAGAAAAGTAATATGCTGCAAGAAGGATAAGGTGAATGTACTGACTTATGAAACTGTTTCCTAACTTGAAGAGAATCTGTCCAAAACAGTTATAGTCTTTTAGACCTTTCATTCTATACACAAAATCTGAGCACTAAACTACATGCACTTAACTTACACTCTGGAGTACTGATTCCTGTACTATATGTAAGTTTGAGTATAAACTTATATATGTTTGTGTGTGTGTGTGTATACACACACACATATATTTACCTATACCTTTAAAGACTCACCAAAAATATGAGTCTGAATAGCAGGATATGAAATAATTTACTGCACGAAAACCTAGTATTTGATTTAATCACTCTCTTAAGAATATAATGCTACAATAAAGAGCACCCTCATCCATAAAATAATTTGTGCTTATCTTTGATCAAGTCTTCAAGAGATTCTTAGAATTACTAGATTACTGGATATAAATATTTTAAGGTACTTTGTACAATAATTAAGGAGTTCTGGTGGTCAAGTAAGGGGCTCTGGTGGCAGAGTGGTTAAAGCATTTGACTGCTAACCAAAAGATCAGTGGTTTGAACCCACCAGCTGCTCTGTGGGAGAAAAATGAGGTAGTCAGCTTCCATAAAGATTTATAGCCTTGGAAACCCTATGGGGCAGTTCCAAACTGTCACTATGAGTTGGAACTGACTGAACAGTAACGGGTTTGGTTTTTAGTTCATAAAACAATTAGGAGCCAAGATGGCAAAAAGTTAAGCACTTGCTGCTAATTGAAAAGTTGGCAGTTCAAACCCATCTGGAGGCTTCATGGGAAAAAAAAGACCTGGAGATCTGCTCCTATAAATATTACAGCTCAGAATACCCTATGGGGTAGTTCTTTTCTGTTACCCTGGGTGATTATGAGTCAAAAATTGATTTGATGTCACCTAACAACAACAAATACAATTAATTATTCAACCCTAACTCTACTGAAATGGATAGCTGTAGCCTCAGAGTAGTCATACATAGAATGATACAGGCATAATTCATTTTACTGAGTTCTACTTAATTGTACTTCACAGACAATTTTTTTTTTAAACAAATTAAAGGTCTGTGGTAACACCGCCTGAGCCAGTCTATTGGCTCACATGTTCCAACAACTGTGTTCATTTCACTGCATGTCTGTGTCGTGTTTGGCTAATCCTTACATTTCAAGCTTTATCATAATAGACCACAGTATAATGTAAACATAACATTTTTTTTCTGTAAACATAACTTTTATATGCATTTAGAAACCAAAAAATCCGTGACTTGCTTTATCTCATTTTTTGCTTTATTGTGATCTGAGTTATGCCTGTTGTCAAGCATATTTTTTGTTGTTTTCATACCCCTATTTCCTCAAAAGTGTAGCATACCCTATTGGAACGATAACTGAGTAGCTACTTTCCATACATGGTAAGAATTATCATGACTGTAACTTCTGTCTTACCCAGTGCTGCTAGGTAACTGTTAAGAAATACCACAAAAACAGAAATTTATTTTCTCATAGTTAGGAGGCTAGAAGTCTGTATTCAGGGAACCAGCTCTAGGAGGTTCTCTCTCTGTTAGCTCTAGGGGAAGGCCCTTGTCTCTTTTCAGCTTCTATTGCCCAGTTCCTTAGCTATCTCCATGTGGCATCAATCTTTCCCAGTTAGTCCTTGCTTGCTTCTTGCCTTAAACTCCTTTAATATTTCAAAAGTGACTGGCTTAAGACATACCTTACACTGGTATAGCTTTATTAACATAAAGAAAATCCTGTTCCCAGACTGTATAAAGCCACTGTGGTTGAGTCGATTCTGACTGGCAGTGACCTCAAAAGACAGAGCAGAACTGCCCCAAGGCTGTAATCTTAACAGAAGCATACTACTACATTTTTTTCTCTCAGAGCAGCTGGTAGGTTCAAACCACTGACCTTCTAGTTGGCAGCCAAGCACTTAACCTCTGTGGACTAGAGCTTCCTTTATCCATGTGTATAGGGGTTAGCATTTACGACACGTTTTTTGAGAGATGTAATGCAATCCATTATACCTCCTCATAAAGTTACACAATTTTCTATATTTTAAACTTCAAGGTCAATTGCCTAAATTGCACAGTAGAATTACCAGATGACAACTAAAGATGATGATGATGATAATAATAATAATAATAATAAACTCACTGCTATCAAGTTGATCCCAACTCATAGAGACCCCTCCTTGGGTTTTCCAAGGTGGTATCTCTATGGAAGTAGATTGCACAAAATAATTTGTACTTTTTTAATGGGGAAGAAAAAAAGGATTGATTTTTTTTTAAGTTCTGATAGTCCTGAGTAATATCAAATATTATATCATCTCATTATGAACATTTGGTTATTTCTCAATTTGGCTAAATTTCAGATTATATTTTGTTCCCTGAGTATCGGTAGTTCCCAACTTACAATGTATTCAAGTTACGATGAACTGCACTTAGGACCAACGGGGTTTTTTTGGTACATTTTTTCCATTAGTAATATGTTCTGTATACAATACTGCAGCATGTAATTTGCTGATGTTTTCATTCTCAGATGTTCACCCAAAAATGTCTTAAGATTGACAATAAAAGAGAGTAATAATGAAAACTTGGGGGAAAAAAATGACGCATTCAACTTACCTCAGAACCAACTTGTGCCAGAGTTGTTGGGGTGGAACCCTGTCATTAGTTGGGATCTACTTGTACATTATGTATGTCTTTCCCCACCAGATCGCAGGTGCTATCCCTGTTTCTACTGTGGTTAAATGTTTGTACAAAAACTTTGTAGACAATTTAGAACAGTTCTATTCAACAGACTTTCCTGAAATGATGGAAATAATTTTTATCTGCCTTTCTTTTCTTTTTTTTTTTGGTCCGATAAGGTAGCCACTAGCCATATGGGGCTACCTGTGTCCATGTTTAAGTTTTGACATCCTCACCACCCTTGTCTATAAAGCAGCATTTATATAATTATTTGAATTTTAAATACTTTGGCCTTTATAAAAAAAAAGGGAAAAGATTAAAAATAGAAATGCTAATACTTACGATAAGTACAGGTATAAAACATTTAATGACTTGCAGAAAGATGGAAATGATTATGCATAATGAAAGTTAAGAGTCTTTAACTCCAATATAACAATTATTACAATTACACTGGTCAACTGTATGCTAGATTGTTAAGAAAAAGTACAATTCATTTATAAACCGATTATCAAAATTTTGCCTAAAAGGCAAGGTACAGAGGTGTGCAAGATGAAAATATACTTTAAACTATGGATTGAAAAGCAAAAAAAAAAATAAATAAAAAAGTTATTCCAGTCAGCCATTTGATAGTGCAAAGTAAGGCTGATAATTGAATATGAAAACTAGGCAATGCATCAGCATGTTAGAAAGAAAAACTGACAGCTCGTGAAAAAGACTTAGGTGGAATACGCAGTAAGACACCTGTTTAGAAAAGGTGCTTTTTTGAAAGCTGCAAGTTGTTAACACAGCTTTAGTTTTATAGTTCACGCTGACAAGAATTATTTGGTAAAATGTTAGCTGAATGAATTATAATTGAAGATTTCATTTCTTTCCTGAAATATCTTGGCCTCAGTTTATGACTCAATGATCTCTATGATCTTGACCTATGCCCCATCTCAGCCACCCTACTTCCACGGTTCACTCTTTACTCTGTCATCAACAACTGCATCTCTTTCATGATCTCAATTTTAAACATTCTCTCTCTGACCACTACCTCCTTAATTTCTACCTCACCTCTTCTGGTAGTCTAACACCATCCCTACTGGGTGGGACCTTAATTCTATGAATCCTCATACCTTATCCACTATCGCTTACCTTCCTCATGGCCTAACTTTCCTCTTCACTCAGCTTAGATTTAATGGTCTATCATTATAATCATAAGGTAACAGCAGTTCACTAGCAGAATTCTCACCTTCCATGAGGGAGATCCAGGTTTGATAACCAGCCAATGTACCTGATGGGTAGCCAACACCTATCTGTCAGTGGAGGCTTACATGTTGCTATGATGTTGAGCAGGTTTCAGTAGAGATTTCAGACTGACATGGACAAGGAAGAAAAACCTGGTGATTTACTTCTGAAAAAAGTCAATGAAAATAGTATAGATCACAACAATCCAATCTGCGACCAATCATGTCCATGGTACAGGACCGGATAGTGTTCCATTTCATTATGCGTGGAGTTGCCATAAGTCAGGGGCCAAATCAATGACCGCTAACAAGGAGCTCTGGTAGCATAGTGCCTAAGGCACTTGACTGCTCACCAGAAGGCTGGTGGTTCAAACCCACCAGCCACTCCTCAGAAGGAAGGTTGGGCAATCCTACTTCCCTAGTGATACTGCCTCGGAAACCCAAGGAGGGGTCGCTATGAGTCGGGGCCGACTCAATGGCAAACAACAACAACAACAATTACAATAACAACATTATAATTACTCTCTTGCATATACTGACAACTCCCTTCCTGTTCTCTATCTTCATCATATTAGTTTGGCTAAACCCCAACTCTCAAATCCAACCTGCCATTTTAAACCTGTACATGGACCTGATAAGAACACTTAACATTTCTATCTGACTTGCCTAGCCTGGTCACTTTCAAACTCTGCTAGCTTTTTATTTCACACCTTACGTCTTCTCAAAGCTTCAATGCCTTCCTCCTATCCTTACTGTCAACTGACACATTGCCTCCTTTTCAGCAGAGGGGGGGAAAAAAAAGAATTTCTACAAGTTTCTACCACATCAACAATCTACCTACATTTGTGCCCAAGCATTCTGCCTTCCCATTTTTAATGCTGTGCCAGAAGGCCAACAAACACTTCCAAGCTAAACAGATTCCATCACTCCTCTTCTACTCAAAAGTCAGTATAAGCTAACTTAGCAACCCTTTTCCACTCCTGCTAATTCTCTACTTTTAAGACATATAGAACCCAACAGGGAGTTTTAAACTCCCAGCTTTCACATTTATGTTCCCAACCTGGAAGATGGTCTTCTATCCAAATCTAGCTAACTCTTATTAAAATTCTTATTTAAAGTGAAATATGTGGGAGAGGATGAAATTTAGATCTGAACACATGTAAAGTGTCAATAAACTTCTTTTAGTTTGTATGAACTAATGAAAACTTTTTTGAACCGTATCCATACAAAAAATTCTACAGTCACATCAAAAGATATGTTGTTGTTGTTGTTATGCGCCGTCGAGTCAGCCCCGACTCATAGCGACCCCTCCTTGGGTTTCCGAGGCAGTATCA
>NW_006921894.1:308112-309745 GCF_000298275.1 Orycteropus afer afer | reverse complement strand
TCCGAGGCAGTATCACTATGGAAGTAGATTGCCCCATCTTCCTTCCGAGGAGTGGCTGGTGGGTTTGAACCGCCAGCCTTCTGGTTAGCAGTCATGTGCCTTTAGGCACTATGCTACCAGAGCTCCCATTAAAAGATACGGACAGTTCTATCTGACAATTTTATATATTACGGTAGCAGTTGTTGTTAGAAGCTAAAAATGAAAGGTTTGCTGAATGGCAGGCACTGGGTTATACACTATACATTATTATACAACTTATTCTACACAGCAACTCCATGAGGAAATTAAAACAGTCACTTGCTCAAGGATCACATGGCTAATAAGTAAAACCAGAATTTGAAAAAATGCTGTGTTCTTAACCACTGTTACTAGTCACTTGTCTAAGGAAAGAAAGCTCAGAATATATGATCTTTTTACATTCTCAAAACTTAGACAAATCTTAATCTCAAATGTAGAAAAAACCTTTTACACAAGAGTATTTTATTTGTTCCAAAAAGACAGTAAAATTCCAGTAGGGACCTTTGGTGGGTGGATTGCTGAGGAAGAACAAACCCCCATAAACCACCTCCTTCCTGTCTTCACAGAACACATGGTTTCTTAGGAAGCTTTAAATGTATACACATTTTAAAAATAAGTCTTATGTTTCAAAATATGATTTTCACTCTACATCAGAAACCACAATTTAAAATTATACATCTGAGCAGAGTATTCTTACTTTGAGAACTGTTGTTGTTTGCCGTCAAGTTGGACCCAACTCATAGCGACTTCTCTTTGGGTTTCTGAGGCTGTATTACTACGGAAGTAGATTGCCCAACCTTCCTTCCGAGGAGTGGCTGGTGGGTTTGAACCTCCAGCCTTCTGGTTAGCAGTCAAGTGCCTTAGGTACTACATTACCAGAGCTCCTGCTTTGAGAACTAGGGACTCAAAAAAGAGGGAAAATTCTGTGTACAAAATCTGGTGCTCACTTTCAACAAGAAACTTACAAGTAACTAACCTCCTTTTCTCCTATTTTGTCAGGAGATAATCTATACTAGGAGGATAGCCTGGGTGGGTAAGCAGTAGGTACATTAATCGAAACAGCATAGAATAAAAACTTATAAAAGATAAATCCTATATATCCTAAAAAACAAACAATAATTTAAAAAAAAAAATTTTTAAACCTTTCTTGAAGATCCATCTATCCAATGACCACCTATTATGTACTAGACATAGTTCAAACCACCTGGGATAAATCACTGAACAAAACGACAATCCTGACTTGGTGGAGCTCATATTCCAGTAGATGTTAACATCCTTCACCAACTATTTTCTCCGAACATAATAATCCAAGCATTAAGAAGTACCAAAATATGTTCTGAAGTCACTGTCAGACAACTGCCAGTTCCTGGTTTGGCTTCTGGCAGGCACTGGCTTCCTATATTAGCACAGAGCTGGTCCCTGGACACAGACTGCTTGGTTCCACTTCATCTACTTCTGTCTCCTCTACATGCTCTACTGCATGACCTTGGCTAAATTACTTAATCCTCATCTCTAAAACAAAAATAGGAGCTCTGGTAGCATAGTGCCTAAGGCACTTGACTGCTAACCAGAAGGCTGGCAGTTCAAACCCACCAGCCACTCCTCGGAAGGAAGG
>NW_006921894.1:300162-308012 GCF_000298275.1 Orycteropus afer afer | reverse complement strand
AAGGCACTTGACTGCTAACCAGAAGGCTGGCAGTTCAAACCCACCAGCCACTCCTCGGAAGGAAGGTTGGGCAATCCTACTTCCATAGTGATACTGCCTCAGAAACTCAAGGAGGGGTCGCTATGAGTCAGGGCCGACTCGACGGCATATAACAACAACAACAAAACAAAAATAATCATAACTACCTCATTAGATTACTTGGGACACAAAAGGCACTAAAGCACTAGCTGCTGCTACTATTATAACCAGAAAGCCAGAGAGCAATAACTCAGGCTCAGGCAACAATGAATGAAAATAACAATAGTAGCTTTAGACATTGTTATCTGGCCCATTTATTCCCTCCATTACTACTATCTTCAAGAATTCTTCCTCTCTTTTCTATTAAATTTACATTACTTCCAGCTAAGTTTTATAAAAACTACAAAATTTGATGTCTGTATATTCCAAGTGAAGCATCAATTCATCTTGGAGTTTCTTGAACACGGGGCGGGGGGGGGGGGGATCAAGTCAAAATTAGGCTCATTTTTCCTCAAATTAAGTAACTTTAAAATCAGAACCAGCAAATATGCGCTGAATAACTGCCTAGCTTTAATGCCTGGATATGTAAATAGTTCATTCAATTCCCAGGACCAATATTTTGGAAGTTGTTCATGAACTGAAGTTAATTTTTAACCTTGCTCACTGCATATAATAAAAACATAGATGGGCAGGCAACTAAAATTTATGGCTCAACCATTTGTTAAAAATAGATCTCATTTTTTATTCGAAGTTTAAGCCAATCTCAGAAGGGTTATGGCCACAATTTAGAAGTTAGTAGACTGCAAAGTGGTAGCATAGTGGCTAAGACACTTGCCTGCTAACCAGACGGCTGGCGGTTCAAACCCACCAACCACTCCTCGGAAGGAAGGTTGGGCAATCCTACTTCCGTAGTGATACTGCCTCGGAAACCCAAGGAGGGCTCACTATGAGTCGGGTTTGACTCCACGGCACATAACAACAACAACAGACTGCAAAGTACATGGTGCAATCCTTGCCTTAACCAAAGCAAAACTACTTGTTAACGTAACTGCCTACTGACAAGAAAGGCGCCCTGGTGGCGCAGCGGTTAAGCCCTAGGTTGTTGTTGTTATTTGCCATCGAGTCGGCCCGACTCATAGTTCAGGAGCTTCACGGGACAAAGATGAGAGTCGGCTTACAGTAAAGATGCATTCACAGCCTTGGAAACCCTAAGGGGCAGTCCCACAGGGTCCCTATGAGTCAGAACCAACTCTACAGCAATGGTTTGGGGGTTTTCTCCTTTTTTTTTTTTTTTTTTTAATTGACAAGTCAGGTTAGTAACATGTTCAAAGAAGATTTCAGAAGGCCCAATTCTGATTAAAAATAGTTCAAGAGGCATTTAAATCTGATCAGGTTTTCGCACATTTAAAGCGGGAAGATGCTGATGTACATTAGTATGTCCACAAAACAACAATCTGCCTTAACCTACAGGAACAGTTTTAACTCTAATCTCGGGTCGAAAGCCCTTAACTATGGAGCTTTCAGTTTTAGCAGAGAAAGTGCCTTTGACTCTACAGTGGAAATCTGAGAGGATGAACAAAGAAAATGTGTTGTCCTTCCGCAACCACCCCATATGAAAGCCCAACCAACAGAGAATATTATTCTCAGACGTTTCAGAAGAAAGTGTGTCCCCTTTCTCTAGAGTCCGTCATTATAACGGCCACCCTGGAAAGAGGGCTTCCCAAATAAGGCAGCAGGAAGTGACCTGACTGGTCCTAAAGAGAAGTAAATCAACACCGAAAGCCAAAACAACCCAGACCCCTCCTCAGCTGGAAGAAAGTAAAGAGCGAAGGGCGAAGAGTTACAGAGCAGAAGGCTAATAAACAGCCACAGAAGCAGCACTGCCAGGACTCCGACCCTGCGAGGAAGGACGGTGAACCTTCTCGGCTAGCACATGTGGCGCCGACACTTGCGGGTGCCCAGCGCTGCGGCGCACCGGGCAGTTGGCCAGTCTCTCCGCCACCTCCCTTCCCCCAGCGGCCGCCCTCCCAGCTTTCTGCTGCCCCTGAAGTCCAGGCCCAGTCTACCTCCACCGACAGCAGTTCTACAGCGTTGGCCACGCGACAGGCCCTGTTGCCGTAAGGGTATCACTCCGCAGCGTTGACCTTCCTGTTTCTGGGCTGAGACCTGGCGATCTGGGTCAGGGGCCAAGCCCGCGGGCGCCGGCGGTCTGTGGCCCTCCACCACCCTCGTCCGCAGCCGCGCCCCCTACGACAAGCGCGTAGCACGCTGGACCTCGTAGTCTGAAGCTGAGGCAGCGCGAACTTCCGCTCTTCATGTAGGAGGGCGGCACGTAACCTGTCGCGCGCCGGAAGTGACGTCACAAGACGGCTACTCGCCGCTTCGCAGTTTCCGCAAACAGAATTGTGGCGTTTGGTTCTGGTGAGTATTGGCACTGGTGAGTGTGGGGGCTGGATCCCCAGCCCTTGTTTCTTCCAGTGTTTAGCTTCTCCGCCCCTGAGGCAAAAGTAGGACACTCCACTCCTGACATGGGTTCTCTTCACGTTAGCCCTGTGCCTTGAGTGCCTGTCTCGAAGGGTTGGTTTTGCCCTCAGCCCAAAGCAAAATGTGTACCACTTGTGGAGGCCAAAGGGTGCAGTTGCTACTCTAAGAGCACCCAGGGGTGCGCCTCCCCTTCCCATTTTACACTAAGAAGATTTGAAAGAGACTTAGTGGTCATTAAGCTGGTTCTGTCTGAAGGGGAGGGAGCGTTGTATGCGAAAAACTGTCGGCTCTTGAGCCTCGGATCCGAAACTTGAGGAGGTTAATTAAGAGTGCTAGACCGCGCAAGTGATGGAGGGTGCACTTTATTGAAAAATGCGCTTCTTTACTGCATGCTCTTGAGCTCCCTCAGTTGGCTTCGTCAGGCTGTTGGATCTGGGCGTAGACCTACTACTGGAGCTTAAGCCTGGCGGCTCTGGTACCCTTCTCAAATGATCACTGAGAAACAAATGACAGAGAGAGGTGGCTTATCTTCGCAGATGTTACTGGAAAGCCTGATCTAAACGCGTATTTGGAAATTTTTTGCATATCCAGTCAGTTG
Organism: Orycteropus afer afer; assembly: GCF_000298275.1. Lineage (NCBI taxonomy): Eukaryota > Metazoa > Chordata > Mammalia > Tubulidentata > Orycteropodidae > Orycteropus > Orycteropus afer. Next base: position 304,912 of record NW_006921894.1, on the reverse strand, counting down.
ACTGTTTACGCTAAGCTCCTTCCTCGAAGATTGTAAGGGACAGCTCTCTTTTTCGATTTTAAACATTCTTAACCATTTCTGCCGTCGTTTGGAATGTTGTCTCATTCATTCTGAACGAATTGTTTATCTTTTTGTGACATCTCATTTGTGGAAATAGAGTTGCCTGTATAAATACAGTTCATATTTAAAACTCAATACTAATTCTAGGCAATAATTACAGTTTGAGCTAAAGAAGATGTATCAGATGGCTTTATTTGAATTAAGGGAACCTCGTGGTGCCGAGGTTAATCAGTTTGAACCCACCAGATGATCCGCGGGAGAAAGAGGCTTCCTTAAAGATTATAGCCTTAGAAACCCTATGGGGCAGTTCTACTCTGTTGTATAGGGTCCATTCTGAGTCCGAATTGAATTGATGGCAATGGGTTTGGTTTTGGTTATTTGAATTTAAAACCTATCTCCGTATCTTTATTAGGAAATGAATGCAGAAGAAGAGAAGATAGGGATTTGATAATTTGATGGTGAGTTCTGGTGGTGCAGTAGTTAAAGCATTCAGTTGCTAACCACAGGTCGTTTTGAGGGAAAAAGATGAGGCGATCTGTTTCCTAGCGATTGAGAGCCTTGGAAACCCTCTGGGGCACAGCGTCTCTGTGTCAGAATCAACCTGATGGTAGTGGGTTTGGTTTGATTTGGTTTGGTACTAAATAATCATTTTAAGTGCCTCTGCAACCTAGTTTTGTTTGTTTTTTCCTCTGATTTAGTTCTCCAGATTTTGGCACCTGGAGATTTTCCTACCTCAAAAAGTGGCTTGTTTTGTTATTTGAGGCTGTGTGGATTCTGACTCATGGTGACCCCACGTGTATTACAGTAGAACAGTGCTCCACAGAGTTGTCAAAGTTGTGATCTTTCAGAAGCAGATCTCCAGACCTGTTTTTCAAGGTGCCTCTGGGTAGGTTTGAATTGCGCATCTTTCAGCTGGTGTTCCAGTGCTTAATCATTTGAACCACCCAATTTCCTTCGAAACTCTTCCCTAACTCACGTCATAGTGATTTATTTTTCCTCATTCCCTTCAGCAACATTATTTCTTCAACATGTTACCATTCTTTTTCTTTACTGAAAAGATTATTTTTCATTCCCTTCATCATCTTTCAGGTTCTGTGCATTTAATCTGAATTTGCTGAATCTCACTGATCTTTTGACTTTTTGCTGTCTTTTCTGTTTAGTTTGAATAATACAGCCTAACATTTTAATAGTAGTATATAGGGTATACTTCTTGAATCCCTAATTCATAGTGTTTCATTGAATTCCTCTGTAGCAGTAATTGAGGAAATTTATCAAATGAATGTGTAAGTGGAGCACTGTAACAATTCCTGTCCAATGATTTTATCCACCCCCTCCCCATTTTACTAGAGCCTGGGTTAAGTGCTTGGATGCTGACCAAAAGGTCAGCAATTTGAACCCACCAGCCACTCTGCAGTCTTCTTCCATGCAGATTACAGCCTTGGAAACCCTATGTGGAAGTTCTGCTTTATCCTGTAGGGTCATCGTGAGTTGGAATTGACTCTTCAACAAGGATTTTTCCCACTTTATACTGAGAAGCTTTGAAAGAAACTTAATGGTCATTAAGCTACAGAGCTGAATCTTAAAACTTCTTGTCCAAAGATAATTCCAGTCTTTCATTTTCTACCTAATTTGGATGCCCATTACAAAATAAAGTTTTCAGAAGTCCTTGTTTAAGTTCCCAACTTTCTGTTCTTGATGCTCTAAGCATCTCCATATTTTTTAGGCTAAAATAAATAACTGATAGTTCCATTTATGAAATAGTTCAGTCCAAAGAATTTAATAAGTATTTATATCCTAACAATTTTGTGACCTTTTTTTAGTACACATAAACTGAAATTTTAAAAAAATTTTATTTGTGTTTAGTTCTTTATTAACTACACTTGGCTTTCTAAGGGAATGTGTGCACCTGCTGAGGCCAGACTGCACAACTTCTCAAGCCTTGAAATCATACCATGCCACTCTCATTTCTTTTTTTGATACTGATTTTCTTATGTTGTTGTTGTTGTTATTTGCCGTCGAGTCGGCCCCGACTCATAGCGACCCCTCCTTGGGTTTCCGAGGCAGTATCACTATGGAAGTAGGGTTGCCCAACCTTCCTTCCAAGGATTTTCTTATATTGGCTCTAAAATCCCAGCTTCACAAAGTTAAGATGTCATTGAAAGAAATATAGTAAGGTCTGTATAGTTGAAGCTATGATCTACCTGAACCTAGTAGTTTCTGTAATAAACCACCAGATGTCACATATTGCAACTGTGTGCCAGATGACTTTGTTGTAGTACCCCAGGGGCACCCCAGCACACAATTTGGGAATAGATGTTATAGAATAGTTTAAGGCTCAGAATAGAAATGGAACTGGTACTTGTATATCCCTAAATCATTACTGGTTTTGGTGCCAATTTGACTTTTTTTTTTTTTCCTCCTGAATTGTGATATGGGTGAAGGCTTATAGAGAAAATTCATTTTCTATACAACAGTTCATATATTTTGTTTCATGACATTGATAACAATCCCCATAGTGTAACAATTCTCTTCCCACTTTCTCCCTGTGGTTACCTTTTCCCTGTGTTCTTCTTTCCTATGAATTGCTGTCCTCTGAACTATCTGTGTAACTGCTCTTCTGATCTCCTATGGTTGATCATTCTAAGGAGTGCACTTGCCTGGTATAAATGTTCACCTTATATGCCTGTCGCCAATAGTGAATTTTGTGAATAAGATTATATATGTTTGAGTATTGTATGTAATACTACCATATTTAGAAATTTATATGTAGTATATGTAACCTTTTTTCAATGTTCTTGCCACTATATAACTTTTTAAAACTTAGTTGATCACTGAAATTAAATGATTAGCTTCTGGTTAAAATTGTTTTAAAGTTCAGCATTATTACTTATAAATAATATCAAATTTTTGCTATTCCAGTGTTGGTTTATGAAGTTTGACCATCAAGCCAAGTAATCAAAAATGGAAAATTCTAAAAAAGCAGAGGAATATGAAGAGATCTCTTTTGAAGAGACAAAAACATCAGTGAATTCTGAAATAGAGTCTTCATTCAGTATTAATGAAAATGTGACAGCTTCTGAGATTGGGCCTTCTGAAAAGGTTCCTATTTGTGAGCAAGTAGACACACCAAAAAAGAGAAAAATGGAGTTTGAAGATGATCTTATAAAAGAAAGTTCCAGTTGTGGGGAAAACACTTCATTCAAAAAAAGAAAACTTGGTGCTAAAATTTTCCCAGAGGAAAAAAATTCTGAAGATGGTGATGTTTCAAAGAAAAGAAAAATAGAAGCTGATGATGTTCCAGCAGATGGGTGTTCTACTGGAGATGGTGCTCAGCGAAAGAGAAAAGTAGAATTTGAGGATATTTCTGAAAAACAAAAAGTATGTTAAATGTATTTCCTTTTATTCATATTGTAATATGTCAAATTGAAATGTGGGACACCTGTGATGGTTTTATTTTTTTGGGTACATAATCTTAATAACTTAAGAATGTTCTTTTTAATGGGATATGGTCTTAATACGGAGTAGACATTTAACTTTTATTTATTTATTTTTATTAAGGTAAAACCTCCCCTGCTCCTGATTTGATTTTATGTTATTTCAGAATGCTTGACTGAAAACTTGACAGTTTTTGTAGTTAGCTTTTTTGTAGGTTTTTTTTTTTTTGAAAATACAAGCTTATAAAGTCTTGATGATTTACTTTTTTCTTTTTTATTAGATGTTCATCTCTTTTTTATCACTTGAGATCATCACTTAAAGTGATAAATTTCAAAATTACACCCAGCTTTTCACTCCTTTAATAATGTAATTGTTTAAAGAATTATATGTTTTCTAGCTTTAATTAATGTATTTTACATACATTTTTAGCTAAGTAGGTATAAAAACCTGATATTTAAGCAGAGTTGTAGAGCAAAAGATAGCAAGTCATTTACATTTGGGAATACCATATTACAAAGGAGGCTGAAGCAGAATCTAATTGGAAAGAAAGTGTACTGTGATGAATGAGAAGTAGCAGATAGGCCAGACATTTGTCATTGTTGGAATATGAATCCCTGTAGAAGGGAACTAATAACATCATTTTCAAACTATTACTAGCTGCAGAACCCTTTTCCCAGTCAAAATCTTACACTCAAACCTGATGTATGTGGTTGTTACATGCTGTCAAGTCGGACCTGACTCATAGCTACCCCTCCTTGGGTTGCTGAGGCAGTATCACTGTGGAAGTAGATTGCCCAACCTTCTTTCCGAGGAGTGGCTGGTGGGTTTAAACCGCCAGCCTTCTGATTAGCAGTCAAGTGCCTTAGGCACTGCACTACCAGAGCTGGGTGAGGTTGAAAGGGGGCATGAGAGGGAACTGAAGTCCTTTTCCTACCATGGCATTTTTACAGAAATGCCTTAGGGAAAACAGGTTGAAAACTGTTGTATTAGATTAATAGCATATAATAATAGAAAATGTTGATGTTGAATATAGCCCATTGTGTTCTGATACCTTTGCATATATTATCTCATTTAATCCTCATAAAAATTCTGTAACAATAATATAATAAAAATAATTATGTTGTTGTGTTGTTGTTAGGTGCTGTCAAGTCGGACCCGACTCATAGCGACCCCTTCCTTGGGTTTCCCAGGCAATATCACTACAGAAGTAGATTGCCCCATCTTCCTTCTGAGGAGTGGCTGGTGGGTTTGAACC